>NC_137118.1:32830980-33420980 GCF_949357685.1 Gobio gobio | reverse complement strand
CACATATATGTAACGAGCATTATAGTTCCTACACTATGCGTATTATCGTTGTTTTATTGTAATATTAATGTTTTAAATATCTGAGCTGTTATGCATAGCATAAAATTACATAATAAAAGCACAATATTCTGTATTGTCATCTGTGGCTTTTTGTCCCATTTTACGCCTTTGTTGCATGGTGTCCACATACGTGGACAGTTAAATAATTTTTAAATAAAACTGAATTTTATAAAAATTAAAATGGATTTCAATTTTAGCATCATATTAAAGTAATAAAAATAATCTTTAAAAAATCTAGATAATGTTCCCTTTCGTTCAGTCACTTCGACGTAACGTTAGTGACTAACGAATGGGGGTTTCGCTTAGAAGCCTATCAACTTCGAGTTTTGAGAAAACGCCCAATGGCGTGCCAATGCCATGGGCATGCGGAATTTGCATACGTAACTCCGCCTCACTGCGTGAGTATATAAGGAAGTACGAGGCAATATCGCATTGTGTTTCTGCTTTCGGAGCCAAGAGTACCTACCTCTTCACTCCTACAGCCTTCTGAGACTCTGTCAGCTTCTTCGAGACGAGCAGCTTTCCAGTCGGTGTTGGTGTGACGGCGCGTTCCAGTGATCGCATACTTCCTGCCTGCTGATCTGTGCAGTGGTCCGCCTGACAGCTGGTGTGTGTTTCCCTGGGCGCTTCGGCATCGACTGCGAGGCTTTCCTCTCACAAAAAGAGCTTGCGCGTGGCATGTCTTTTTCAAGACGGCTTGCCCGTGCACTTCCGGGTGCGATCGATTTTCCGCTGCTGTCTATGGACGCATTCACTGCTCGAGCGTGTTTGGGCTTCAGCACGTACGGGCAGTGTTTGCGGATGTGTCACGTTTCCATTGCGGGGGCGTGACCATCGCGATGTCGCGGTCGAGACTCAATGATCTCCGTGAGGAGAGAGAGTCCCCTCTGCCACACCCCAATCTACCGTCCCCGAGTGAGATGGTACTTTGGCTGGTGGCCAGGGTGACCTGAGGGCGGTGCTGTGGTATTAAGAACCCCGACGTTCATTCCTCGGGCCACGCCCCCCTCTTATACATCGCTTCCGTGAGTGTTGGATTGAATCTACGGCCTGTCTCTGACGCCCCGTTCGTTCAGTTCACGCTCCGGATAGCAGTGAGATGTCGATCGCCGCATCCCAAGGTGGGCTGGAGTCCTTTGGGGATGACGATTAGGTTGTGCTCCGCCTCCGGGTGTGTTAGCACTGCCTGATCTGACCTAAAGTTGACAGCCATGTTATCTCGGGCAGCCGCGAGTCTCGCGCTGGTGTGGAACTCCGCCCAGTCGCGGGTGCTCGTGGTTGCGCGATTGTTTTTTGGAGGCGGCACCCGACAGCTGTTGGGCCCCGCCCCCAATGCCTTTCGCTCCCGGGGTGCATGAGGAGATCACGCGGTCCCGGAAGTCCCCGTGCTTCCCGCGGCCGTTTGGTGGCCTCCTCCGCCTTCTCTGCCCTTGATGGGGCCGCGGCCTAGGGTACACTGGGGCCCCCTCCCCCCCACTGTTGAACTCTCTGTTGCGCACTACAGTGTCCACAGAGGGTTTTGACGTGGCGTGGTGTGGCTGTCCTAAGCACCCCCCCCCAAAGCCTGTGGGCTCGTCTACTTCGGTGGCGTGGTCCCGCAGAGCTACGGGCAGGCCGCCGCCCCTTTGCACATGCACAAGGGTGGAGCCGACCCAGGGCTCTTCATTGAGCTGCGTGCCGCAACTGACCCCGCCCCCGGGCGGTGAAGGTGGCCACACGCTCCCTGGGTCGGGCGATGTCCACAGCTGTGGTCCGGGAGAACACCGGGCCTTACCTGGTGATGTGGAGGACGTTGAGCGGGCCCGCCTCCTCAACTCACCCATATCCCAGGCTGGCCTCTTCGGCGGCGCGGCTGAGAACTGCGCCCAACAGTTCTCGGCCGCCCCAGAGCAGACTGAGGCTGTAACACGTACTGCCCCGGCGGCCAGCTGCTGCACCAGCCGCCGGCCCAGTCGCCTCAGTCCGCTCGCCGCCGAGGGCGCCCTCCCTCTTCCCGCCCGGCCCCAGCAGCAGCCTTCACCTGGGCCGCGCCGTGGAGGTGGTTGAGGATGTCGCCCAGTCCGCTCCCCAGACTGGTTAAACGCCAGGATGGAGGTGGACAACTCAGAGATGGGTTCCAGTTCTTCCCAGGGGATGGTAGCAGGGCCTCTCCTTCCCCCGCTGGCCCCTGGGCTAGCAGCGCTTGGGAAGAACTCAGGTTCCTGTCTCTGAGCACCCAGAGACCGGTGATGACAGTGCGCGCCACCTTCGGGTCTCGCCACTCGCATCCCTCTCTGTCGCCAGCCCCCTGGCAGAGCAGACCCCAGTGGAACGCGAGTCCTTCCCTGGTCTCCTCTGTCAGGGCGCAGCCGTTAACCGTGCCCCGACCCCGGGACGCCCAACAGCCTCCCCTGTCCGTGCCGGTAACGCTGCCTCGCTGCCCCACCCAGGGTACGTCTGCCGTCCGTATGACCCCGTTGGTGCAGTCTCTGGAAGCCTGGCTTCAGCTTCCGGGGCTGTCCCGCTGGGTTGGCCGGACCATCAGGCTCGGCTACGCGATTCAGTTCGCGCAGGCTCCTCCCCGTTACAGGGGAGTCCGCTATACCGTGACCGGGGCCCATGCCCCCGTCATGCGTGCGGAGATTGCCACTCTACTGGCGAAGGGTGCGATCGAGCCTGTCCCTCCAGCCGAAATGAGGTCGGGGTTCTACAGCCCCTACTTCATTGTACCCAAGAAAACCGGTGGGTTACGACCAATCCTGGACCTTCGCATCTTGAGCCGATCCCTTCACCGGCTTCCGTTCAAGATGTTGACTGCGAAACGCCTTTTCGAATGCGTTCGTCCGTACGATTGGTTTGCAGCGATCGACCTGAAGGACGCCTACTTCCATGTCTCCATCCTTCCTCGACACAGACCGTTCCTACGGTTTGCTTTCGAGGGGCGGGCATACCAGTACGCGGTTCTCCCATTCGGGTTATCTCTGTCCCCTCGCGTCTTCACGAAGATCGCCGAGGCAGCCCTTGCGCCCCTTCGGCAGCACGGGGTCCGCATCCTGAACTACCTCGACGACTGGCTCATACTAGGCCACTCTCGAGAGCAGGTTTGCGGACACAGAGATCTGGTTCTCCACCACTTAGCCCGTCTGGGCCTTCGGGTCAACTGGGAAAAGAGCAAACTTTGCCCCGTGCAGAGGATCTCTTTTCTCGGTATGGAGATTGACTCGTTCGCCATGTACGCGCAGCTTTCGAGCGAGCGCGCGCAGTCTCGGCTGACTTGCCTCCGACAAATCGAGAGCAAGAGTGCGGTTCCACTGAAACTATTTCAGAGGCTCCTGGGGCATATGGCATCTACAGCCGCGGTAACGCCACTCGGATTGCTTCATATGAGACCGCTTCAGCACTGGCTTCGCGATCGAGTCCCGAGATGGGGATGGCAGTCTGGCACGCTCCGGGTCCAAGTGACTCGGGCCTGCTTACAGACGCTCACCCCGTGGTCGAACCTCAGTTTTCTATGGGCCGGTGTGCCCTTAGAACGAGTTTCCAGGCATGTTGTCGTATCGACGGATGCCTCTGCCACGGGCTGGGGTGCCATGTGCAATGGACAAGCAGCCGCGGGCTCCTGGACAGGACCCCAGCGCCTCCTGCATGTCAATTGCCTCGAGTTGCTGGCAGTACGGTTCGCCCTGCACCGCTTCCGAGCGCTGCTGAAGGGTCAACTTGTGCTTGTCCGGACAGACAACACGGCCGTAGTAGCGTACATCAACCACCAGGGCGGTCTACGCTCCCGCCGTATGTCTCAACTCGCCCGCCATCTCATCCTATGGAGTCAGAAGCGCCTGAGGTCCCTTCGTGCTGTCCATATTCCGGGAGTCTTGAACCACGCAGCCGACGAGCTCTCACGGTTTCAGCCTCTCCCGGGAGAATGGAGACTCCATCCCCAGACGGTTCAGCTGATTTGGGAACAGTTTAGTGACGCACAGGTAGATCTGTTTGCCTCCCACGACTCTTCCCACTGCAGCCTGTACTATTCCCTGACCGAGGGCACGCTCGGCACGGATGCACTGGCGCACAGCTGGCCGCGGGGTCTACGCAAATATGCGTTCCCCCCAGTGAGCCTACTCGCACAGCTCCTGTGCAAGATCAGGGAGGACAAGGAGCAGGTCCTTTTGGTCGCCCCGTACTGGCACGGCCGGACCTGGTTCCCCGAACTCATTCTCCTTGCGACAGCCCCTCCCTGGCCTATTCCTCTGAGACCGGACCTCCTTACTCAGAGACGGGGCACCCTTTGGCACCCGCGTCCCGACCTCTGGAGCCTCCACGTGTGGCTCCTAGACGGGACGCGGCAGGTTTGAGTGGCCTACCACCTACAGTGGTCGCCACCATCACTTCCGCTAGGGCAGAGCCCACTCGGCATGCTTATGCGTTGAAGTGGAACCTCTTTGTCACCTGGTGCTCTTCCCGCCAAGAAGACCCCTGGAAATGCCCGATCGGGTCCGTGCTTGAGTTTCTCCAAGAGGGGCTGGAGCGAAGGCTGTCTCCCTCCACCCTCAAGGTATATGTGGCTGCAATATCTGCCCACCACGATCTCTTGGAGAACAAGAAGGTAAGTCAGCACGACCTGGTCATCAGGTTCCTGAAGGGAGCCAGGAGACTGAATCCTCCTCGCTCTCCTCTCGTACCCTCTTGGGACCTCGCAGTAGTGTTAACTGCTCTGCAGAGACCTCCCTTTGAGCCTTGCGGTCGGTTGATATTAAGTTTCTGTCTATGAAGACGGCTCTGCTGACCGCATTGGCCTCCACCCGGAGTGTGGCCTCCTCTTGGGCTCTAGCGCATGGCGCCTCGCTAGCAGACATCTGCAGAGCTGCAGGCTGGGCGACACCCAACACATTCGCCAGATTCTACAATCTCCGAGTGGAGCCAGTGTCCGAGTATGTACTCGCCCCCCCGAGGGGCCGGTGATGGGCCAGGCTCAGGTGTCTTCGCTTGCTCGCCACTCCACTCCACGGACTGGATACGTGCGATATTTTCCTCAGGTGAGCTCCCCGAGAGCCCTGAGCTCCTCCAGCACTGTCGACGCCGACATCAGTTCAGTCTGCCCTTTCGAGCCCAGACCCTCATGTCCGGCCAGGTGCCCCATGTGCATGGTTCCCTCCGGCGACCCCCACATGTGTATTTCACCGTAAGTCTCCGCAGTGAGCGGGTTTCTTCCCTTGGCGTGTCCCCGCCAACCCTAGGGTTAAAAATCCACCTTCGGCTGGTACCCTAGAGATCTTCCATATGCAACCCTCAGCGGGTCATATGTGTCTCTTAAGTCCTCCCCACGGGTAGGCATTTTTGGCATTCCCTCACTGGGATATGCTTCCCAGTGTACCTTGGTATTCCTGTGTTAAGTGGGAGTCCTTCGTCCGTACTAGTCTTACGACAGGGTACTCACACTTACGCAGGGCGCTGGAAGACAGCTGAGTGGCGGGATTATATTGGGACCCCCATTCGTTAGTCACTAACGTTACGTCGTAGTGACTGAACGAAAGGGAACGTCTCGGTTACGGATGTAACCCTCGTTCCCTGAGGAGGGAACGGAGACGTAACGTCCCCTTGCCACATCAGTTGTGCTACCTGGAACGCAGGAGTTCAGTCTTGGCTCCTCAAGCAGGTAATATAATGCGATATTGCCTCGTACTTCCTTATATACTCACGCAGTGAGGCGGAGTTACGTATGCAAATTCCGCATGCCCATGGCATGCCCACGTTCAAAGTTTTTACATCTGAGAAAGTGGGTTTTACGTGATGTTTAGGGTGATTTCTCAGAGCCAAGACATAAGACACGAGTTGAGCTTATGAAGCTAAAAATTAAATTGTCTTTATAAAACGTTTGTTTTTTCAGCAACCCAGTGGACACGCTGTAGATGACAGTGATGAGGAAGAGTGGAGACCGAACGATGAACCTCAAGTAGGATAAAACTGTGTTTTTTTTTTGTTTTTGTTTTTCCCTCTCATTTCTACTTATAATGACTGCGATTCCGCTTTAAATTGTTGGGGCATATTTTCTCCTCCTTTAACAGCAGTCCATTGATCACCATGCAAATAGAGACAGTGATGGCACAGGTGCTGTGTGTTTGGACTCTGACTTTGAGGTGCGTTCAAAGTTTTTACATCTGAGAAAGTGGGTTTTACGTGATGTTTAGGGTGATTTCTCAGAGCCAAGACATAAGACACGAGTTGAGCTTATGAAGCTAAAAATTAAATTGTCTTTATAAAACGTTTGTGTTTTTCAGCAACCCAGTGGACACGCTGTAGATGACAGTGATGAGGAAGAGTGGAGACCGAACGATGAACCTCAAGTAGGATAATTTTTTTTTCTTCTCTCATTTCTACTTATAATTTTTGAAATTGGGACCACCAGTGTGTAGTGAAGTGCTGAAGTTGCGTGGCATCCTCTCTGCGTGTGACTCCGCCCTGCAGGCCTGCGGTTAATCAGCGTCTCATTCATGCGGGTATATTAAGGTGACTGTTTTGTCACCAAACATGGCGTTAATGTGTGACTGCCTTCCTAGCGCGTCATTTTCTTCTGCTGTCATTCTGGTGTTCTGGCTGGTGTTCTGGCTGGAGGTGAGTGTGGTGACTGTTTGTGATGTGTTGCTCAAGTTTATGGGACTTTAAACGCTTAACCGTGTTACTCGCGTCAGGTGCTGGGCGTTTGTGGATCAGCGCACGTTGTGCTGAGTGTGTGCCGCTATTGACAAATGCGCCGTTGCTGGAAATAACACCTGTTACATCTACACGGCACTCTGGCATATTGCTGCTTGGCTTCCTGGTAGGTCTCATTTCGGACTTTTTGTAGCCACACTTGTTTCAAATTGCATATATATTTGTATATATAGTTTGCCAGGGCCGGCTCTAGCTCTTTGGTTGCCCTAGGCGAGATTGAGTTTTGCGCCCCCCCCCCCCCCCCCCCCCCCCTCTAATTGTTAAGCCCACCGGCAACTATAGTTGCCAGTGTATAGTTGTCATTTTCCTTCTGTAAGTATTTTTCTAGATATTATCCATGTTTTATATCTTAATGACACACAAGCAGACAACCAAATAAAGGATTTCAAGAAAAAAAAAATATATTAACTTCCTTCCTGTCACATGAGACTGCCAACTTCCTACCCCTACTTCCAGGGAGCACAACGAAGGCAAACCCTCCCAAAGAAAGGTCATTTTCATGTTACTAATAAGTATTTTTTGTTGACATATATATATCAACATAATCATGAAGGTCTCTAGAATCATCCAAACAAAACACATCTTACAACAGATCTATAGTTTTTAGTATACTTAGTCAAACATAATAAATTTGATTATGAATAAAGATTGATCTGTTGAAAGCAGTTATTTTGAGTTAGATGCTAAATGTTCTCCTCTTATTCATATTTGACATTGAAGGGGTGCATACAACATATTTGCCCACCGGCAACTATAGTTGCCACAGATTCAAATACGATTTTCAAGAAAAAATACAAAAACCTGGGGAAAATAAATGCAGAACATGCCATTCAGAAAAAATTGGGCACAAATGGGTTAAGTATTTATAAAAACTATATAAACAAAAATGCTCCTATTGTTACTCCAAGACTTAAAAAGCTAATTATGACTTAAATGATACACTCCAATAAATTGCACATACAAAAATGCTACAAAGAAAGTTGGAGGATATTTAACAAATTATGACTCAAACTATGGATGAACAAACAAAAATGCTTTTATAGTCACTCCAACACTTAATCAAGAAAGTTAAGACTTGAAGGATCAACTGCAATAAATTGGTCATACACAAATGCTAGAAAGAATGTTCAAGGATATTTACCAAATATTAACTCCATAAACTGTGCAAAAACTCTCTTAAGCACCTGTAAAGACACTTAAGCAAATGATGACCCATAAACTGGATTAACTATACCCTCTACAAACAAAAGTGCTATTATGGATACACTGTACTTACCACTACAAAATTAAAATATATAAGTTCTTGTAGCTCTATGCCTATCTTAAATAATAAAAGATGAACAGTTGTTTCTGGCATTTCTATTCACCTTCAAAATTGACGCAGCATTACAATTTGGCTCGTCTGGATTTCCTTATTGTCAGTGAAATGCGTAGTAATATGTAGATAACTAACGTTAGCTAGCTAGTGATAGCTTAGTGACAGCAATAAAACGTCCAATGCCGTCCAATATTAGTTGATAATATCGATAATACGAAGTAAATTTATTTCGTTTGACACCTTTATGGCTGAGATGAGAAGACTTACCTCTATACTGGGCTTTCTTTTGATCGTCTGCCTTTCTCTTTTTCCGTCCCTGTGTACTCGAGGGTTTAGACCGCTTCATTTTTGAAGAACGCGCCAGTGCTGAGCACTTGCCTGACATAACGCCTGTGCTAGACAATATTCACTTTCAATTCAATCTAATAATCAGGTTAAGTAATTAAACGTGCGGCTGAGGGGGCGCCCAAGGATGATCATGTTTAATAAACAGTATGTTTTATTTCGCTTGTTTTAATTCTATGCTTAATGGGAAGTAAGTTTAAGGGCGCCACTAGAGGGCGCCTGGCTGCGCCCCCAACACATTTGTCGCCCTAGGCAACCGCCTAGCTCGCCTATAGCAAACGCCGGCCC
Source organism: Gobio gobio (assembly GCF_949357685.1). Taxonomy (NCBI): domain Eukaryota; kingdom Metazoa; phylum Chordata; class Actinopteri; order Cypriniformes; family Gobionidae; genus Gobio; species Gobio gobio. The sequence continues at coordinate 33,412,282 of NC_137118.1, read as the reverse complement.
TGTAGTTTGCTAATGGGGTTATCTGTGTATTCTAGCTTGCCATTGTAAACCGTGTTCATCTCATTGCCGACGGACGAGTGGAGCGATTTCTACCTGATTGGTATGTGCGATCATTGTATAACCAGGATTTAATACGACGTATATTTTTAGCTTATATATAGGCTGTTTGCAGGTGAATTAAGTGGCCAGTATAAGAGCACTTGAAGACTGCTGCTCGGATTGGGACGTTCATTCTGCTGTTTTGTTCCTGATATTTTAACTTTTGTTTCATCAACTTGTTGGAGTGCGTTTGCTTTTGTGCGCAACTGCACCTTCGTTGATGTTTAAGTTATGTCCCCTTGTTGTGATTTATTTCATGTATCTTTCTTTATTATGGTGTGATTTTTATTTTCTTTATGGTGTGATTTTTATTTGATTAATTTCCCCGTATTTTCTGCTTGTTTTGGGGTTGCCCTTGTATGTATTTGTGTGGTGAATAATTTCTTTTAATAATCATTGTGAGTGATCCTCGGCCTGTCCAGGCGGCTGTGAGTGGAAACTGGCCTGTGAAGCCGGGACAGGTTAGTGACCTGGTAAAAGGTTTATAGCCAAGTGCAGGGTTGAGCGGATCATATTTTCCTTTGTTGTTTTTGTTTATGGTGTCTGGTAAATTGGGCACCCCTGTGTAAGAGTTATTCTTTTTTTTTTTTTACTTATTGTTATCTGTTTTCTTGTGTTTCAGGCACTGTGAGTCCGGAGCAGGAGGGCTAGTTGCCCTATTTGGTGTTGGGTTTTGATGCACCGTGTGTGTGTGTGATCCACCACCCATAGTGATTGATCTTGGTTGGCGTGAGTGTGCAGTGTCGTGCACGTGTGGGTGCCCCTTGCCCATTGCTGAGGTTGGCAAAGTCTGGCACTAGCTCATCCTGCTCTGGTAACCACAAGTCCTGATAGGCTTTTCTTGGTGTTGTGTGAGTCATGACTGAGCCCAATTGCCTTGCATTTTAGTATTTTATTATTGTTGTCTAAATAAAGAAAATTTTGTACTGTTTCACCCACGTCTCAGAGTCTCTGTGTAAAGGAGAATCGGACCTGTGTCCTTAATAGGATACTTCCCTGGCTTAGCGACCAGGGTGGCGTAGTCGACTCGTTTTCCTTTCTCTTCTTGCTCAAGCTCTCTTACTCTTAAGCAACCTGACCCCTGCCACAAGTGCCACCAAGTAAAAAAGTTAAACTGATCTGCTCTAGTAAGCTATCGCTGTGCTGCTGTTTGAGTCGAGCTGATAAATGGTTAGTGTTGCATGGTTCAAAAGAGTAGCGCAGCTCCCTTCCACTTTTGGTCAAACTAGTTAAAATTATATTGCGACAATTATTGTTTTATTGCCTGCCTAGTTATACTGTATCTTTCAACATCCCCACGGTGGTGTTCGTTTATGTTTATTTGATGCTATAGCTAGCAGTAAAGAGGAAGAGATGATCAGTTGATCTACATGCTGCCTCTAGAACTGAGGCACTACAGAGTCAAAGCGGTATTGTTTGAATTTCGCAAAAAAATGTGAAAGCTAAAGCTTTGTTTCAAACCAAAAGTAACAAGACACTAATAACTTATTTAGATTATTATACAAATACACTACACTACAAATGTTTTCATGCATGGACTGACCGAATAGACTGAAATGGGTTTAAAAGAACATTTCATGTAGCCCTAGAAAGACTGTGGGAGTGGCCCTGCTCTTGCTGTCAAAATGCCAAATGGTTCTTAACACATCTCCTACATTTCAACCACAAGTACTATAACTTATTGGGATCCTGTTTTTTGTTCCAGGTTAATGGTGACATGATGAGGTCCCCACTGTACAAAGGAGCATTGGTTACTCTTGGACAGACAATTCTACTTCTGATGGCCTTTGCTGGAACCGTGGGATTGACGCAAGATGGTCTGCAAAAACTTCTCCAAATGTTGATTGTTATATTACCACAAGATTGCCACTTGCCAGCCACCAAATACCTCTTAAAAAAACTTTTCAAAACAGGGAATTATGATTTTCATGGTTATTGCCCCAACTGCTGTTGTGTTTTGGAAAGTAATGAATGCAAGACGTGCAATCAGTTCTTTGACAAAACCAAACTAATAAAAAATGGTAACTTCTTTTTTACACTGCCGCTTATCGGCCAACTGAAACATGTCCTAGAGACTTTGAATCTCGGAGAGTCATTAAACTACAGAAAGACCAGGCCAAGGAACTCTGACACAATTTCAGACGTTATGGATGGGAAATTGTATTAACAAATATGCAAAAACTCAAATTTGAAAAAAGATTACTCTTTTAGCTTCACTTTAAATTCTGATGGTGTACCTATCTTCAAATCCTCCTCTTTCTCGATCTGGCCCTTGCTGTGTTACATAAATGAGCTCCCACCTAATATAAGGAAAAAGAACATGTTTTTGACAGGACCATGGTTTGGTGTGAAAAAACCAACCATCTCCACATTTTTTAGACCATTTATCAGCGAAATGAAAACTCTCGGTTCAGCAGGTTTTGAGTGGTGTTTAAAGGGAAAGATCATAAAGTCTTATATGCTATAATTTGTTCGTGTGATAGTGTAGCTCGGGCTATGATACAAAATATCAAGCAATTTAATGGGAAATTTGGTTGCAACTGGTGTCTACATCCAGGGGAAAGAGTCGAGAAAGGTAAAGGATATGTTCAAGCATATCCTTATATGGAAGAAGTGACTGAACGCTCTCACAAAGATACGGTTGAATGTGGAAGTAATCTAGTGGTTGGTGAAACCTTTGGTGTGAAAGGACCCACACCTTTGATGTCGCTGCCTTTTTTTGACATTGTCTCTGGATTTATTGTTGACTCCATGCATTGCATTGATTTAGGCGTGATGAGACAGCTGTCTACCCTGTGGTTCGACAGTTCTTACCATAGAGAGCCCTGGTACATAGTAACGCGAATCAATGAGATAGATAGGAAGATGGAACATTTTCAACCTCCATCTAACATCACAAGAATGCCTAGATCTCTCATAACCAGAGCCTACTGGAAAGCCTCAGAATGGCGAGCTTTTCTTTTGTTTTATGCTCCCATTGTTTTGAAATCTGTTCTTCCATGTAGGACTTCACTTCCATGATTTTTTGAGCACTTCCTCCTTTTGTGCCAAGCAGTTTTTGTCTTGCAAACAACAACCATTACTCAGCTGGAGCTCTTTTATGCATCTCAACACCTGAATGAGTTTGTGCGGAATTTTGAAACCTTGTATGGTAAATCACATATGACATACAATGTTCACATTCTTCTTCATCTTAGTGACAGTGTCAGAAACTGGGGGCCTTTATGGTGTAGGTGCATAGAGTTTTGAAGGGTGCAATGGATTTCTGCTGAAACTATACAATGGTACACAATCCGTCCCCTTACAGATAGTAACATCTTTTCTCTTACTAAAACAAGTAGAGTGCATTGGCAAGATTGTGATGGTAAATGCTCACCCTAGAGTGAAGCAGCTGTTTGACACAGTGCTCGATGGCTATAGTACAACTAAACATGCAAGAAGAGTGGATGGCACTGTGCTTTTTGGATATGGTTGCTTTAGAGCTCTTGATCTATATGAAAGGGATGCTATTGAGCAACATCTCGGATACCCTGTCAGAGATCAAGCTATGTTTTACCACAAAGCTGTAGTTAACTCTCAAATATTTCTGAGCATTAATTACAGAAGAAAATTTAAAAGAGATAACACTCTGGTCAGGATATCTGATGGCAGTGTTTGCCAGATAGTCTCATTTGCCAATGTTGTGAGTCACACTGGCTGTGAACATGCATTATGTCTTGTGAGAAAGTGTGTGTCAAAACCAAGATTGTTCCTTCAAGTCTACTATGGTGAATCTAGGTGCCAGATTAAGCATGTAATGTCAATACCATCTGAATTTGGTGATTTGATTGCTCTGGACATATGCCAACTTTCAGAAAAATGCATAGTGTATAGAAAAGAAAGTGGTTGTGTTGTTTTTTGCTTAATGCCAAACACTTTTGAGCGAGATTAACATCTGAGCGTGCCTGGTTACAGTGTCAGCCTACGGGGCAAAAGCCTATCGATAACATTTGCCCCATGTTAATATGTACATACATGTATATAGTTTATATATATATATATATATATATATATATATATATATATATATATATATATATATATATATATATATATATATATATATATATATATATATATATATGAACTTCACATTCATTTTCATCTAACTCAATATAAGTGGCATTGAATGACTTGTTTTTGATGTGGAATTTGCAATCCTGTAATTGTATTTTGTGTATATTTTGTATAACTTAAAAAAAAAACTGCATCTGGTCAGTTTTTTACTTTGGTCAATAGCTCATTCTGTCAAAATAAATATTTTTAAATGCCTACCAAATTTGTGGTGTATGTATTTCCTTTATACAGACTTAATATGCTTAATATTCATACTTAATATTCATATCATTAATCAATTTTGCGAGAATTTTGTGTTTGTACTTACCGCTTGGTTATCACTTTTGTATCTGGTACTACTGCATAGCTCAGCTTATGGGGATGTCACGGGATGAACAAAACATCAACATTGCATAAGTTGTTGTTTTTGGGGATTTGGCCATAACGTAACATTTTAATGTGTTGAGGAATTTGGCTATTATTATGTAAGATTTTAATTAATATATATATATATATATATATATATATATATATATATATATATATATATATATATATATATATATATATATATATATATATATATATATATATATATATATATAAACAAGATTCACAGAGCCAGTAAAATTATCTGAATTTCACATTATGGTGAAGCTGAAAATGTACCTTATTTGTGACATGGTAACATGATTCACATGTTAAAAACTATTACAGCATATGCAAATATATTCCACATGTGCTCCACATTATGACCTATGGTAACATGTTTTCCACATGTTCCATTTTGTTCACATGTGGTGACATGTTCACATGTGGAGAAATGTGTTCACATGTGGTGAAATGTGTTCACATGTGGTGACATGTTCACATGTGGTGAAATGTTGTTCACATGTGGTGACATGTTCAAATGTGGTGAAATATTGTTCACATGTGGTGACATGTTCACATGTGGTGAAATGTGTTCACATGTGGTGACATGTTCACATGTGGAGACATGTTCACATGTGGAGAAATGTGTGCACATGTGGTGACATGTTCACATGTGGAGAAATGTGTTCACATGTGGTGACATGTTGTTCACATGTGGTGACATGTTGTTCACATGTGATGACTTTCACATGTGGTGACATGTTCACATGTGTTGAAATGTTCACATGTGGTGACATGTTGGGTGACATGTTGTTCACATGTGATCACATGAGGTCACATGTGGTGACATGTTGTTCACATGTGGTGACATGTTGGGTGACATGTTGTTCACATGTGATCACATGAGGTCACATGTGGTAACATGTTGTTCACATGTGATCACATGTGGAAAACATGTGATCACATGTGAAATTCATGTGTTTTTTCTGTAAGGGCTGTAATTGTTCATCTGGTCTTTGTTTTGTTTGTTCCTTATGATTTATATATATTTTGTTGTTGTTTTTTTTGTTTATGACTGTATTGTTCATAATTATCAAACTAAGTTTGATGGTTTTCCTTATTTTTGGTGGGTGTTTTGTGTAAACCCATTTAAGTAAAAACTTGAAAAAACTAAAGACTGAATATTTTGAGTTTATTGAATGTAACGGGTGGTTATTTAAAACTATCCTGTTGTTTTTTGGTGGCAGGCCTATACCTGCCTGGTGCCCGAACAAGTTTGATTAAAAACATAAAAAACAATTTATTGAACACTGAATTGTGAATTGTTGTTTTGGGGGTCACCACCGTTACATGGTGAATGAGGAAATGAGACAAATCAGAGATGCAGTTATTCAGAACAGACTGATTTTAGACATGTTAACAGCAGAATTTTGGGACTGTCATGTTGTTTTCACATTCTAGATTACAGTGACGACATCCCATATATTATAAACCATAGAGCAGCTGTAAGGGAACCTGAGAAAGCTGATGATTCATGGTTTAGGTGGATAACAAATCTGAGAGTTTGGGGATACTGGCTATGTTACACTGTGTTGCCAATTTTTGCAAAATTTCCAGAATAGTACAGAGAACAGTGAAGGCCAGTAGGGCTGAAACGATTCCTGAAATAACTCGAGTTACTCAAATTAAAAAAATCATTGAGGCTTCTTGTAGTCCATTTAACTACACACGGTCATGTTGCAGAAAGACATTTTTTGTGTAAGGACTCAGAGTATGCACGGATCGCAGTTATATCCGCGGATCAGGTGGGTAAAGTAATGGCGGCTGAGAGAGAAATCATTAAAGGTACCCTTCTTCGCGATTCCATTGTTCAAACTTTAGTTAGTGTGTAATGTTGCTGTTAGAGCATAAATGATACCTGTAAAATTATAAAGCTCAAAGTTCAATGCCAAGCGAGATATTTTATTTAACAGAAGTTCCCTTTCAAAGCCTACAGCGAACGGCTGGCTTGGACTACATCCTGGTACTTCCTTCTTTAATTACGTCAGTAGAGCAGTAGAACAGACTAACCTCCGCCCACAAAGAAACGCGAAAAAGGGGGCGCGGTCTTGTTGCTGTCCCACGTGGAGAAGCGGACGGTCGCGTGGAGAAAAGGAACTGTTGCGTTGAGTGTGTTTATCGCCATGTCATCAAGACACTGTTATTTTCATCCAGGAGTCAAATCACCTTTGTTTGGCTTTCCCAGGGACGCTGTAGAGATTATTGAACGCATACATCTCTCCGTTAAGAGGCGTGACCTTTCCAACGTGCGCTAAGCTGCTGTCAAATTACAACACAGGAACCGCTTTCACGTGCGCTAAGCTGTGGTCGAATCACAGCACGGGAACCGCTGGCACAATCAGAACTCGTTACGTGTTTCTGAAGGAGGGACTTTATAGAACAAGGAAATCACCAGCCGTTTTTAGGACAGTGGAAACAGCGTATACAGATAAGTAAATAGTGTGAAAAATACTGTGTTTTTTTACACGCGAAACATGAACACATGTTATATTGCACACTGTAAACACAATCAAAGCTTCAAAAAAACACGAAGAACGGGACCTTTAATGTGTTGACTTTAATAAAGACGCGGAACTCTCATTTCACGGTAAAATGCAATGAATGTGTGTCATTCTTTAACTTTCTTTTTCAGCTCATCTCAAGATCTGAGACCGCAATGCGACAGAGAGTGGCATCTGGTGATATAATTTAGTCTCGCTATTTTTAAAGGGGAACCTCAGTGATTTAGCATTAGGCTTTGTATAAGTAGAAACCCGTAAGTATATTCAAATTATGGTACTTTCCCCCCTCATATCTCCCTTAGACGAGATAATTATGCCTTTTATTTCTGGAAAAATCCTCCGATGATGCAAATATCGTCATTTTGCGTCATCTGAGGATTTTTTGGCCAGAGGCTAAAGACTACAGCCACTAGATGGAACTGTTCTGCATGTTATCAGCCCGCCCATAGGGGAGAGATCTCACGCACAGAATGTAAGACACAGACGGCCGCACGGACAATCATAATGGAGCGTGGTGCAGAGTAAAGTGAGTGTTTCAACTTTTCAATGAATTCCTGTGATAGTTTAGCTTCCATATGCGATCTGAAAACGTGCCAGACTGGCGCTTAACGTTACCTTAGCTCTGCTCAGCTCGAATGAAATCTGACACTGCTGCGTCTGTGCCGCGACTTTCGTTTGGCTCACTCACACTTTATTGAAAAGACACGTTCAGTTTTTAATTGTAGTGTTTATTCTCTAACTGAACGAAATGATTGTTTTACTATGAAGATCAAAACGACGGTAGCGAAGCAAGTGCATTCTGGGAGTTGTTGTCTTTCATCCACATGAGCCAAAAATACATTTTCTGTCTTTTCTCAGTCTAGAAGGCACCAAATTCAAAAATAATTTTACATTTCTACTGCATAAATGACCCAGTTTAAATACAAAGCTTAATGCTAAATCACTGAAGTAACCCTTTAAATGAAGACAACTGTGTGTTGAGCTTCAGGATGCGACACTGAACATTTAAGTTTCATTTGCGGTAGTTTGCGCGTCAGCTTAAGAGATACGAGCAACTCTAAACACATGAACAGCATGAATAGAGTTTGCACATGCATCATCGTCATTGTAATGTGTATGTGAAATGTTTTACTCTCTGGAGTCTGAGCTCTTTTGGGACCCTTTAGAAGTTTTTACATGCTCTGACATTTGTGTTTTTTTTCAGTTGCTTATAAACATATTAATGGCAAAAGTGTAATTACACTGTATTCAGCACAAACTGGGCTACCATAATATGTGCAGACTGATCTCATGAAATAGCATATGTATGACACGCCAATTCGCTATGCCATTTTGGCAAGCTATCAAGATGCATAATTGCTTTTTAGCGTGTTTATCAACGCTGTTTCATTCTATCCCCCTACACTGCTCCTACCCCTAAACCTACCCATCACAAGAAACATTCTGCATTTTTACATTTTCAAAAAAGCACAATTTAGTATGTTTATAAATCCATTTACATTCACGCGGAATCACACGGCGTACACATACACGCGGAATCACACAGCGTAGACATACACGCGGAATCACACGGCGTTGACATACACGCGGAGATGATGTTCGTTTCGGCGTACACATACACACGGAATCACACGGCGTACACATACCTGCGGATAGCTCAAAATGCGTACAGATAACATGCCATTTGGCTTTAGAAAGTGGCGTGTATGTTTACGCAAAGTCATGATGTCATGTTGATATGTGAGCAACATGTATGTAATTGCTTGTATTTTTGAGAGAAAAATGTTTATGCACGTTTTTTGAAAAAACAAAAAAAATTGTTTTAAAATGAAGGCCTCAAAACACACAATAGATGTGTTCACAAGACCTTTGACTCCTGTGTGTATTTTCATAGAGTTTTTTCTTTAAACTGATGTGAGAATCATTTGGCCTACTCATTCACATAAAACAATATAATAATTTACAATTTGTAAGACAGTTTCTCTTCACAAAGCCAATATGCGAGGAGGCGTGATAGCTAATGAATAATGATGAGATAACACCTGATATGACAAAAGAACATAATAGTTTGCATAATGAGCTGCATAATGAATGAGCTTCAGGTATGTGACAGAGAGCAACAGAGCAAAGGAAATATTTTTTTTGTAGTTTATTTTATTTGGAATGTAGTCAAAAAACTACATTTTAAATGATCAAAAGATTTGACTACTCTGCAAAAAATGCTCTTCTTATTTGGTAATTTTTCTTGTTTCCAGTCCAAATATTTACAATTCTTAAATCAAGATTAATTTACTAGATAAGTCAAAATTTCTGGGGGGAAAATGCTTAGTTAGTTAGTTAATTTCATTGTCCCCAATGGGAAATTCGGCTTGGGCACAGTGCAGAATTGCTTCATAAAGGTAGGCCAGATAACTTAAACAATCTATATTATCTGCCACAACAATTTATGATTTATTAAACCATAATTTTATAAAACACAACAATTAATGAGATTAAAACCATGTTTTTACTCCAAACTTACTTTATATCACAAGTCAAATGTTTTAAATAAACTTATGTGATCTCGTTTGGCTTTGGATCAAAAAATCTGACAGAAAATATATCATTTTACAATATTCTGCATAATTATAAAAGCTTGAATAGCATTGCATTATAAATATAACCTATTATGAAAACACCCAACATGGTATAAATAACACAGATAAGCCATATATTGTCGCGATTGTGTGTCTATTATCTTCAAACGTGTCTATCTGCATGTTATAGCGATTTCTGGAAGCTGTTTATGTCAGAGAGAATATCACATGGTATCTTCTTCATGCGTGCTATATGGACTACACACGGAGCGCCCTCCGGCTGCCAGTATGAACTGAAAACACAACAGATTGAAATAATAACACTTCTCTATATAGAAATTTGACTCAGACATATGAGAATCTATCAATATTTCTCCTCATCTGCACACTTTTGAACTAAAAGCCCTGAGGGATGTTGTTTTGTCGTGAGTCTTCATGACGAGAAAAGAGGAGTTTTTTATGAATGAGATCAGCTGATGCTCATATTACAATCAAAGGTACCAACGCGGTTTTCATATTCATAACTCCTGACACATATTAAAGGGGTGGTAAAACACATTCTTTTGAAGGCTTGATTGTGTTTGTGGGGTGCACTGTAACATGTGTTCATGCTTCGTTTAAAAAAAAAATCCATTATTTTTCATATATTTGACCTTTATTCTACACTACTCTGTCCCTCCTTGTAAAACGGTCTGATGGTTTCCGGGTTGTATGAAGCCAGTCCCTCAAAAATACGCAATGGGCTCAGATTGGTTAGCTGGCCCAGTGTGTTGTGATTTGCTAACCGCCTAGTGCACGTTTGTCGGAAACGCCACGCCCCTTACCTTTACCGGAGGCTGTGCTTTGGTCAGTATTAGAAACAATGGCATCAATAAAACCATACCAATTTGAGCCCGAATCAGACCCAGAACATTTTAGTGAAGATGATCGAGGAGAACCTGTTCAGTCCTCAAGAGTAAAGACTGCGGATCTATAGTGATTGCTACTGAATGGCACTGTTACTTTTGTATTTTTAGAACGATTATAGCCAAATATCTGTCGCAAGAACTATTAACCCAAAACGGACACTTAAACATTGGCTTTACTAGTAGCCAAATCAAACACAGAACCATGTTTAGCATGCCTGTAGATAAACAATACATAAAAGCTCTAATCAAAGAATAATTTACACTAATGCCAAGTTCGCTGTTGAGATTTTAATGTTAGGTGTTTGTAACGTTAGGTGTTCGTCGGATAACGTTAAGTATGAATGAGCATTTAACAGACTGGTTTGCAGAACAGCGTTGTCATCTGTACTTTGTACCTTGCTACAACGTACAATTAACCTATTACAGGAAAACACATCGATGAAAAATAAATCAGACTTACAGGTTGTGGCCCGTAAACAGCTTCTGTTTGTAAATCCATCTTTCAGGACAAGCCGTTGTTCGAATGCTGCATTGAACTCGCGAAGATTGTGGAAGTTTTCCTCCGTGAAATGTGCAGCGGGAGCCCTGCGCGCGTCGTGCATGATTCACACTGGCAGTGTTTGTCTCGCGCAGCTGACGTTGTGCAAATCCTGCATTGAACTCGCAAAGATTGTGGAAGTTTTCCTCCGTGAGATGTGCAGCGCGCGCGTCGTGCATCCACACACTGGCAGTGTTTGTCTCGCGCAGCTGAACCGCTGCTCATGAATTGCAAATACAGACGAATATTGTCCATTATGTCACATTTTCCAGTCGTCTCCTCCGACCCCTGTCTGTCTTGTGATTTTATGATGGGCAGCATAAATCTGCGACCTGTTCCCCTCTGTCTCAAACACACATGCATATAACATGCTGTATGTTAAACGCACTGCAACGCACCCCCGTCCCTAGGAAGGCTGAACAAAGCAAGTACCCCAGACCTGCAATCCGGATAAAAATAACAGCGTTTCGTCGGCATTGCAGCAACACCACTCCAGCCTAACTATACCACAACAACGCAGCGATACAAAATGGCCTTGTCCCCCTTATTTAATATTCTCGGAGGAGGGGTTTATGTAAATATTGGGGCTGGTGATGTCACCAAACCTGGAGGAATGTCTAGTAGTCCCTACTGGCCGTTTGCTGTAGTCCTTAGAAATTGATTTCTTTAAAAGTAAATATCTCCCTTTGCTTTAAACTTTGAACGTTGTAACTTTGCAGATGTTGTTTATGCTCAAGCAGCAACATCACTCGCTAGCTAAAGTTAGAATAGTGAAATCGTGGTTTACCACCCCTTTAACAAATTACGGTCACTATATGACTTTGAGAATAAAACAGAGGTCAAAAATGGAAGCTCGAGTCTTAGATCTTTTAAATGATGTATAGTTTGTCAAGGTAATTACTTACATCTGACAGTAATTTTGAGCTAATTTAAACAGAAAGCTTCAGTGCGTCCTCGCGCAGGTTTTTGCGTTTAATATTCACAGATGCTTACAGAGTAAACTTAGGCTACTTACACACAGCGGGGGATCGTTGCTTTCAGAAATGAACAGCTTTTCATGGAGTAATTATTCCAGGATTATTAAACGCGTCTCAAAACGATGTAGTTGAAGTAGGAATGCAGTACTTGATGTGTTTGTTTGAGTTGATGTGTGATGTGATGTGTGGGCATCGCCTCCGGAGCCTCAGTATTTGAATCTCAATAGAACGTGCGCTTCGTGGGTGTGGTCGCATTAGTGTATAATGAGCCGCTCAGGAACGACTAACATCTCTCTGCTTTCAAACGGATTACATAAACACAAAAATGTATTGATGTTTTTGATTTGGTTTACAGTGTTTAAAACCTGACATTTCAGCGTTTCTTTAGACATATGTCTCGTGTTTGTGAGACAAGTATTCACTAAGCTAGAGTTCATTTTCTGAAGACTATCTGAATGAACGTCTTTGAGAGAGAGGCTGCAGATCGCGCATCATGTTTGATTTCTTTATTTTGCAAAAAGCAAAACAACTTGTTTTTATTGTGACTGACTGTACTAAAAAAAATAGAAACTTAACAGATTATAATGATGTATAACACTTGCCTGAATGATAAAAAAAAGAGTTATTTGAGTCTCTTTGGCACTGATAAGAAAAAAAGCGAGCCAAATGCATCAGTGCGACCGCCGACTCGAGAGGGTTAATGAGACTTTATACATACTTGATATCTCCGAAATACACCATTACAATGTTCTCAAAGCTAAGCGCAACAAATAGCAGAACAAGCTGTAACTGTGTGCGCATGATGCGCAGCGCTCGTGCTTTCAGATCTCCTGGATGCAGCACTGAGCTCCTTACTTTACCCTCATCGTTCGGGCCCCACTTTATATTAGGTGGCCTTAACTACTACGTACTTACATAAAAAAAATAAGTACAATGTACTTACTATGTTCATATTGTGTTGCAAAACCCCTTTGTTGATTCTGAGGTGGAATACAGGTAAAGTTATGGACAGGTGTGGTGGTATGGGTAAGTTTAAGGATAGGGTTAGGTGTAAGGGAAGTGTCAACTGTGTAATTACAAATCTAACTACAGAAATTAATTACAGACGTAATTACATGAAGGTATTTTTTAAAAATGTAAGTACAATGTAAAAACATGTATGTACACAATAAATGCAATGTATCAAATGATTAACTAAAATGTTAGTACATAGTGGTTAAGGCCACCTAATATAAAGTGGGGCCATAGTTCCTTTTGTTTCTTTCTGCTGACTTCTTGCTGTTCTCTTTAGCAATTTCAAACGCTTCCTGCATTCCTTGCCTCCATCTCATCACATATTCCTTATGGTCGTTGGTCCCTTCCTCTGACGTTAATCCAAAGAGCAAGTCAACGGGTAGTCTTGGCGATCTCCCAAATAGGAGATAGAACGGTGAAAATCCAGTAACCTCACATCTCGTACTGTTGTAGGCAAAGGCAAGTTTGTTCAATACTCCTTCCAGTTGCACTTCTGTCTTTAACATCTGAAGCAACGTCCGGTTGAAACGTTCAACCTGTCCATTTCCTTGCGGATGGTATGGGGTTGTTCGTGATCCTGCAAGTCCACCATTCTTTTTTAACTGAGAAAGCAGCTGATTCTGATTTGACACAATCAGATGAGAGTTCCTCTGTACACTGCTCCACCATGGTTCCAACGTCCAGTGGCAGCCTGGATAAGCTGTCTGCATCAACATTTTTTATGGTAAAATGGAAGTCCGCAAGTTCTGCAACCCATCTGCATCCAGTCGCATTGAGCTTAGCACCGGTGAGTACATAAGTAAGCAGATTGTTGTCGCTGTATGCTGTGAAGGTAGGTGTGTAATACAGATAATCATGAAACTTCCCTGTGATGGACCACTTCAAGGCTAAAAACTCCAATTTCCCTGAGTGAAGATGATAGTTTCTTTCAGAGTCTGTCAGTGTACGGGATCCATAAGCAATTACTCTAAGTTTTCCATCTTGCTTTTGGTACAGAACAGCATCAAGACCCTGGTTTGAAGTGTCTGTATGGAGAATAAACGTCAGTGAGAAATCAGGAAATCCAAGGACTGGAGGTTCTGCCAAGCAGTCTATTAGTCTCTCCAATCTCTGCTGGTGTTGTTCCGTCCATAAAATGGGCTTCTGGGAAGGCACTCCTTTCTTCTTGCTTTTTGTACACCTGGTTGTGGTTCCATTAGGTCCTCCCCCCTTTGTCTCCACTTCTCCTTTCAGCAAGTCATAGAGTGGCCCAGCGATCTTGGAGAAATCTTTTATGTACTGCCTATAATAACTCAACAGGCCAAGTACTGCTCTTAACTGTCCCACTGTGCTGGGTCTTTTCTCTCTCAGGGCTCTTACAGCCTCACTGTCAGCAGGGTCCATTTGACTTCCTTCCATGGACACAATCCTCCCCAGGTAACAAACTTCACGGTTAAACACCTCACATTTACTAGGTTTGAGTTTGATACCATATCGCCTTAAATGCGGCAGAACTCTTCTCACATCATGGACATGGTCTCCAAAAGATTTGCTGAATACTTACGTGTCATCAAGGTAGGGGACACAGCAGTTGTCTCTGAGATCTTCCAGGCACTTTTCCATGCAGCGTTGGAAAGCTGCAGGAGCATTCATTAAACCCAAAGGGATACGAATCCATTCGTATAATCCCCATGGTGTTACAAAAGCTGTCATGGGTCTACTCTCTTTGGCCATGAAACCCTGGTGGTATGCTTTCCCTTGGTCGAGTAATGAAAACCAGCTGTTTCCTCCAAGGCTGTCCATGATGTCTTGAATATGTGGAATGGGCTGTCGGTAAGGGTTTGTTTTCCGATTTAATTTTCTGCAGTCAATACACAGCCGTAAACTACCATCCTTTTTCCAGACACAGACCACAGGTGAGGAATATGGCGACTTTGATTTTTGAACCGATCCTTGGGCAATGAGATTGTGTAGGTAATCCTTCATCTCTTTGTACAGGGGGCGAGGTACCGACTGGTAAGTACGTGAGGCTGGAATAGTGTCTTTTAACGAGATGGTCAACTGCAGCCCGTCTATGCAGCCAATGTCATCATCGGATCTCGAAAAGGACGGCACTTCCTCTCTTAACATCTGGCTTACAATTTGTCTTCTGGACTCACTGAGATGGCTTAAGTCCAGCGGTGGATCCCAAGTTGAATCTGAAGTCGGGGTTATTTCATTTGTGACTCGACTTATGCTTACAGGCTCGGATCGGGTTGCCTCAAGAGCTGCAGCCGGGTACTCAGCCTGTACTGGGTGCACTGTACCGATAACCGTCTTGCCATCTAACATTATATCATGGTTAGTGGGGTTTTGAACGGTGACAATGACGTATGGCGAGGTCTGTCACCGCAATTTCACAAAGGTTTTGCAGAAATCCAATCCCTCAGACCAGGTAGGATTCACATCGGGCTCAAAGAGTAGCACTTTCTCTTCCTTTCGTGGAAGTGTCTAGGGGTATAATTCTCGCTTGGGGTGCGAGAGGTCCTGGGTTCAGATCCCGGACGAGCCCCCATTAATGTTACTTCCCTTATATGTTTGTCTAGGGAGTATAACATTTTATTACCAGCTGTGTGGGTGTCAACAGGAGGAAAGGCAATAAAAGGAAAAGAACAAGTCAGCTTCACCTTAGGAAAAAGGTTTATTGCTCAATGACAAACAGAAGAAAAAGTGACAAAGTATTTACAATAATATTTACAACCACAAAAAACAAAACAAAAAAATATATAATAAAGAACAAAAACACACAACAAACAACACAAAATAAAAGAGGTGGGAAGGCGAAAACGAGTAGAGGCCAAATCAACGAAATTAGCAAAACAAAAACAAATCTAACTAAGTTTAACCAACTAAACTAACTATCAAAGAAAAATGTAGAAATGAAAAGTCTTCAGCGTCAACGACGCCCAAACTAAACTACACTAACTAATCAAAACAAAAACATACAAAGTGTGGCACTCTCTCTTAACCTAGTGTGTTTAATACATCAACAAACAAACAAACGTCCTGCGTGGTGCGGAATGTATGTCGTACGACTTCTTTACCTGTTCCCTCCTTCCCAGCGTCACCACCTTAAACGACTGAGGAAATCAGATCAATATGCGACATCACAAGTCAACCACAATGCCACAAAGAATGTGTTGCCAAGTTGAAATTAGCTTAAAAAACTTGCTCATTTAAGAACGTGCATTTATTGAATGGACAGAGCTAGAACATAATGTAGCTAAGTGTTTAAAATGCAAATGCATAGTTCAGTTGAAACCTTGCCCTCTTTTGCTTGCTGTTGATGCTGTAAACTGAATTTACGAGGTAAGCTGACTGTTTAAATAACAGCACTGAAATAAAAATGTGCTGTTTATCTTTTAATCGGTTTAGGGCAGGGGTCTCAAACTCATTTTACCTGGGGGCCGCTGGAGGTAGACTCTGGGTCAGGCTGGGCCGCATCAAGTATTACACATAAAAAGTGTTTCAAGTATTCCAAAAAAAGGAACACAACTGATCCAATCTTCTCAATCTTTATTATTAACAGCAGTGGCGTGCACAGACCTCTTCAGGGGCAGGGGCAGAAGGACCAAAAAGGGCACTAAAAAATAACAAGAATCTAATGTATTTTTTACATAATTTAAATGCATTTATTTATGAAATAAATCACCTGTATTTAAAGCAGTACGCATCTGTCTGTTGTGTTTTTCAATATTTTAACAAAAAAAAAGGGGGGGGGGGAGTAAATTTTGTTCCCCACTGGCTTTCAATATATGGTTAAAACCATTCTTAAAATTATTCCATATTTCCTTGGTATTCTATGGAAAGACATTGATACAAATACAATGCATAACACATCTAACAAAAACAGGGAAATTATGATAATATTACTATATATATATATAGTAATATTTATATATATATATATATATATATATATATATATATATATATATATATATATATATATATATATATATATATATATATATATATATATATATATATATTATTTACTTTGCTAAACTAAACAGTGAGAATCAAGCAGGTAATTATGAGGAATTCATGTTCAGTTTTGTTGATGTTGTAAGCCGGTATTATAAGTATGAAAGTATTAGCTATCATGAAATAGGTAACATTTTACAATACAATTTCATTAGTTAACTACATTTGTTAACATGAACTAATAATAAACTGCCCTTCTACAGCATTTATTAATCTTATATTAATTTAGTTTATATTAATTTCAACATTTACTAATACATTATTAAAATCAAAAGTTGTATGCTATATTAGTTAATGCACTGTGTCAAGTAACATGAACAAACAATGAAAAGCTGTATTTTTATTATCTAACATTAAGATTAAAATATTAATATGCAATAACAAATGTATTGCTCATGGTTAGTTAATGTTGGTTAATACATTAACTTTACAAATGAGACCTTCATGCAAGTGTTACCATGATATCAAATATATAAATTTAGAGTTTGACATGGACTTTTTCATTTAATTTCATTAGATTTATTTCCCCGAGCTAATAACACGAGCACGTGCTATGGTCTTGGATAAAAACAAATTGAATGACATTGTCAGACTCAGAATGCTGCTGCTGAACTCAAGACTCGAGTTATGCTTTTATTATAATTAAGCATAACTTGCACGTTCCCGCAAACTTTACAGTAGCGTGGTGGTAGGATAAATATACATTTTCTGTATTAGCTTACCTGCTGATCGTATAGTTTGAAAACTCGCGCGGCTAATTGCTGTGCTGTGCGCAGGCTGCGCGCATAGAGCTGAAAAGGTAACTCCGCCTACCGATCCACCTCCGCCAAAAAAATTAAATAAAAAAATACTTTTTGTAATATTGTTAGTGGTAAAATGTTATAGAAGCGCATTGTTATTTATTAAAATATTTATAATAATAGTAATAAATATTATTTACTATTACCAGGGAGGGGCACATTACATTTTGAGACAAAAGGGGCAGGGGCTTGAGCCCCCCCTGGCCCCCCCTTGTGCACGCCACTGATAAACAGTATTATTAACAGTTCTTCAACATGAATGTTTCTTCTGAACATGAACTGTTCCTCTGAATTTGAACTTTCCTTCTGAACATGAATGGTTCTTCAGAACATAGGCTTATCTTGCCTACTCTATTTTTTTAAATATTGCCTATAGAAATTAAATCATGTAATATGAAATAATGAATGATTTTAATTTTATTTTAATTAATAGACTAATTCAAAGCAAGGCTGTAACCAGGTCAAAAAGAACAGTAAACGAAATTCTAGGTCTAATTCTAGTTGGGAAATAATCTTTTTGGGACTATTTGTAAACAATATTTGCATTAATTTGCATCAAATATATTATTAGTCCCGAGATTCTTTGCATGATTGAATAAATACATAGATCCGCAATTAACTTTTGAATTCGCCTGTGGTCTGGTGGTAGAATTTTTGTCAACCGTGTCAAAAAGGTTCCGGGTTCTAATCTGCCCTCATATAGTTTTTCTTCATTAAAATCAAAGATGTTCATCAATGATTGTATATTAAGAGCATGGACGTGTTTGTGTGCATCTTGTTTTGCAATTTCACCTGAAAGAAAAATCTCTCTCAGCAACAGCATTAAGCGATTGACACGCTCGTCTGTGTGTGAAGACTGTGCAGTGTGCACGAGCCAAAAGAGAACATAAACCCCACTTACTTTGATTTGATTGGCCATCTCAATCATTTTGACAATGACGAGCGCTGTTAGATTTTTTTACAGTCTATGGTTAGACCACATTCGTTTTGACTGTCTGATCAGCTTTGTTCGTCTGTTCCTGTCAATCACACAGTGTCAACCAATTATACTGCATGAGGGAGGGGCGAGCCAACTCTTTCTCACACACACACACAATGGAGGCAGCAAGTGTGGCAAGCGCTGCACACGCAGCGACTCAGCAAAAAGGTGCTTTTCAGCACACCGCGCGGGCTGCACTAACACTAAACTTTGATGTCAAGTGGCCCGCGGGACGCGAGTTTGAGACCCCTGGTTTAGGGCCATTCACACAGGACGCGTTTTTGCGGTTGAAAACGCGATATGCAGGTGGAGAGATGCGTTTTTTTTTTTTTTGTAATGTTTTCTTTCTTTCTTTTTTAAATGAGTGCCGCATTTATAAAGCCGCGTCATGCACCAACTCTGCAAAAGTATGAGATGCGAGCGGTCTAGGGCAGGATGCCAGGATGATTTTTTAAGAGTTGAGTTACATTAAAAATAAAAAAAAGAATAATTTTGTTTTCATAAAATCTGTCTAGGCCTATATAAAAGGAATACATTCGTGAAATATATTTGACTTAAATAATAAGCAGATTAACGAAAAGAAAGAAAAAAACTGTGCGACTGTGCTGCTGAGTTTGGTTCATTTTTGTGAGGCGCCTCAAACAAGTTCACGAAAAGGAAACCAGACGACATTAAGCATATCTTGTTTTCTTTATTTTACAACAGCACAATGTAAGTAAACACTTTGCAGTTTTGAACGATGTCCTACTCTTATTATCTATATGACCAAAATGATGGAGTAGGCTATTTTATGTTTCCTCTGCTCGTTCGCGCGGGCGCTTTACGCGCACACACAACATAGCCTATTCCATGCATTGCAAACTTGACATCGCAGTCTGTTCATTATCAAAATAAAATAGTCAACCTGACATATAAAAAGTTACACAGCACAGTTTAAATAGTCAGTAGTAGCCTACAGTTCGTTCCATTCAGTGTGAGCTCCACTGTGGTGTTTCAAAGCACATTTTGCGCATATGTGAAGAGGATGATTTTTCCATTAGTATTGGGACGCGAGTGAACAAAGCCTATAATAAATAATCGTGAGCCTAACGCTGGTTACTTTCAGATTCTCATTAAATGATTTTGTTTTGGCTTTATAGTTATATACTTATATTTTTTAATTCTTGATATGTTCTGAATACCGTTCAATTTAAAGGATGTTGTAATGCGTTGTGTCCGGAGGAAAATCGGGATAGCTCACTTAAAGGGTTAGTTCACCCAAAAATTAAATTTCTGTCATTATTTACTTACCCTCATGTCGTTCGACACCCGTAAGACCTCCATTCATCCATCTTCTGAACACAAATGAAGATATTTTAGTAGAAATCTGATGGCTCTGAAAGGCCTCCATTGGCACAATGCACGGTTCACTCTCAAGACCCTTAAAAGGTACTAAAGACGTCGTTACAAAGTCCATCTCACTACAGTGGTTCTACAATAACTTTATGGAGTGACGAGAATAGTTTTTGTGCGCAAAAAAACCCTAAATAACGACTTATATAGTGATGACGATTTCAAAACACGGCATCATGAAGCTTCGAAGCGTTATGAATCAGTGAGTCGATTCAGCAGTTTGGATCGCCAAAGTCACGCGATTTCAGCAGTTTGACGGTTTGACACGCGATCCGAATCATGATTCGACTCAATCACGCTTAAATTGACGTGGGCCTTGCTTGGCAGTTGTCCCCCCATGACCCCCCCTCCCCTTAATTCTAGGGGAGGCTTTAACATGTAAATGAACATGCTGTGAGCTACACAAATGCAAATCAGAGTAGCAGCAGGGGGAGTTTTATCTAGGTTCTGAATTTTTTAAACTAAAACATTTTTCAGTTAAATGTACTCGTTTTAGTTCACATTACTAAAAAATTTTTTTTAGGGCAACCAGTTTGCTCCAATTTTTTAAGTAGATTCAACTTGTCCGGGCAAACAGAGTAGATTAATTACTCTGTATGTCATTAGCAATAACCATGTAAAAAAAAAAAAAACACACAAAATAAAAAGTTACAGTGTTATGCCTATATGTAATTGAAGCACTTTTGCCACACCCATTAACTTAAATAAAGTGAAAATAAATATAATAGGTTTTTCTGGAGCTCCTTGGTGGTCTGAAACCTCAATGAGGTTGAATAATATAGGGATAAATTAAGCCCCTCTGTGGACTGATTTCCTGACTCTTGATCTCTCTCTCTCTCACACACACACACACACACACACACACACACACACACACACACACACACACACACACACACACACACACACACACACACACACACACACACACACACACACACACACACACACACACACACACACATCTGTGCAGGCACACACACACACACACACACACACACACACACACACAGGTCATGGCCATGACGCGTACAAAACTTGAAGACGAGCTTTAAACAGACGTGTTTTGGGCCATGTCCACACGAAGCCAGAACTTTCCCTATCCGATCTTTTTTTTTTCCTCGTTTCAAGATATATCAGCGTACACAGGAGAGCATGAAAACGGCTCAAAACGATGTAGTATACATGCCAGGCCAGTATGTGGCACTGTAATTCTGCCACAGAAATACACTAAAAACGGAGAAGAAGAGTTGTGGCTAGAAGGGGTACGGCAACAGTCGGAGGTGAGGTAAAATCTCACAATAAAATAACAAGAAATAAATTTGCTACTTACCAGATGTGTTTTATTAACACATACACCTATACCAACCCTAAACATACCCTTATAATAATGCAAATACAGTAATTAAACAACGCAGTATTGATGTGCGCATGCCCAGTGCCCGTAGTTGTATCCCCTTTAAGTCTTCCCTGCGCAGGACGTGGTGTGATGACATCATCGTTTCACAAAATAGACGGATTGGCCGTATACACGAAACCGCAAGGGTGTCGTTTTCAGATGTATCCACTTTAGGACCCGGTTTCAAAAAATAGCGGTTTCAGTCTCCCAAAACGCCGGATCCGTGTGGACGAAACGCCAATACGATAAAAAAATGTATACGTATACAGTGAAACGCGTCTCCGTGTGGACGGACCCTTGGACTCTTTTTGCTTTGTGTTTTTGCTGCTTTGCTTTTTCGTGATCAACAACGACAGGACGCCATTTCGCCTTCAGCTCCCCTTCAACTCCTCTGCACGGACGCGGCCAACTTTTTCGACTAATTTTCAGCTGTCTTTGTCTTCACAACACTGAGGCAAACTGCAGGCGCTATGAACCAGAGCATGGGTAATGTAACGTTACGATTTAAAGAATATGCTTTTATTCAGCTGTATAAGGAAATGGATGCGTTAATAGATCCGAGCTTAAAACTGCACATTTTGTTTTCACAGACTATCCTCGCCTCATAACGAAGCCGTGAGCTCTTATCTGCTTGGAGCGATTTCCGCGAGTCCAGATTTAACCGCTGATCACGACGAAATTGTGTGTAAGTAACTTCTAATGTGTTTCTCATTCCTTGTTTAATTTTACCGTGACTGTTTTTATTAATAGCAGTCTCATGTAATTGTTTTCCAGCTGCCTGTTAGACGTATTATGAATCGACACACCGGAGCTTCAGATACAAACAACCTGAACTTACATCGCAGGCGGAAACTGCGAAGTTTAGCTCGGAGTCGATCAAGAAGAAAAAGGGTAAGATTTATTATATTAGATCCGTTTTTTGTCAATGTGAGTATTTTTCAGGTTGCTTATTGTCTTTATGGATTGTATTACAGTTGCTGGAAGCGAGAGTGTGCTGGATGAGGTGGACATTTGGAAGTCCGCGACCATTGAACTCATATCTGACGAGGAAGACGGCATTGTTGACGGTGTGTCTGGATGGATTGTGCGGCCACCGCCCTCTCGCAGCCTGGAGCACGCCGAACTTTACATTACATTACGAGACATTACTGCTGCACTGTACATAGTTGTGTGTTTAACAATAAAGCTCTTTCTTTGAATAAACAGCTGTGTTTTATAAATGAAGCCCTTTCTTTGAATGAACAGCTGTATGCTTATAAATGAAGCTCTTTCTTTGAATAAACGGCACGGTCTGTATAATTTTCCCGTATATTCCTTGATGGTATGAATACTTCATAGCACAATAACATTTATATAAAACAAATTATTACAACATAAATTATATATTTATTATTATTATTGGGGTTTACATTTATAATGAGCCAGGGGGACCAATAATGATTGGTTTGCAGTGATCTGCCAACCAATCACGAGGGATTTTTCTTTTTTAAATGTAGTGGCTTCAGCCAATAGTGAGTGAGTAAATTCAAGTCAGGCCGTTGACTCTCTGGTTTCGCTGCTATTCATATGCTAATTAGAGGCGTTGCACCTCCGCGCGGTCTCTCAGCGGGGGGCTCTCCACCTACGTCATGGTTCGTTTACGACAATTTGTGGCACAGACGAACGTGACGTTCGCTGCCTCTAAATTGTCGAAAACTGCCGAAAATTAGGGAGATTTCCGGGAGTCTACAGGCGTTTACGGGGTCGAAAATCCAACTTTTCATGCAGTGACAAGTATTCTTATGCTTGGCTCGACTTGTTTGAATGTAAATGGCTGTAGGCCAATAGTATATGGGTCGCAAAAAAAAAAAAAACGCCCACCCGGGATATCTGCCAGCCCACCCATCTACAGGTGCCTAGAACCGGGCCTGCTCTGAACCACCTGTGCGATCTGTTGCTCTGAGACATTTTCACTACCCTGCTGAGTGTCACCAATTTTGTCTCTTACACACAAAAGTTCTGACATGCCCTCATCTTCCAGTTCTTGTAACCCCTCCCTCTAAAGATGTCTTAAAAGGGCAGAAATGACAAATGTGCGGCTTTTGTTGACATGTTCACTCCCTCCTATATTCAAAAAGTCACACAATATCACTAGATTTTCTCTTGACAGTGAATACAATGCTCCAATCACTACAAGTTTTAAGTCCTCTAACTGATCCATGGTTCACTTGGGCTTTGGGTGTGTGCAGTGTGATGCAGAAAAGCAGTCTTAGCTGGTTGGAAAATGACAATGCTCCAGGTATCAACGATCAACCTCAGATAGCATGTGCTGTTCTTCCGGACTCAACGTAGACGCCACACTGATGTCTCCTGATCCTCCGATACACCCAAGATCCCAAGAAGCAACGTATACTCACCTGTGATACACTAACCTCTGTGTCGCTGTTCTGTCTCCAGGACTCCTGTTCGATTCTCCAGTGTCTGTGACCCTGTGCTCTCCCGAGCTTCCAGTGTTTCCCCCGAGCTCTCTCGATATCAACCACATCTGAAAGAGAAAAGACAAGTATTAATGAACTGTGACTGTCTGGTATCAACATACCTGAAGTGGAAGTACTCACCTGTGTTCAGCCCCGCATCGAGGAATCTTCACAAATTCTGCACCTGAATTCATTGCACACTCACCTTGCACTCTACACATCTTAATAAACACTGTGTTTGGATTCACTTACCTCTGCCTCCTTGCCTATATCCTTACAGAAGGTTTGACCTTAACCGTCATGAATCCAACGCAGCCCGAAGACAGTACTTCCGCAAACGCCGCTCCCACACTGGTGTACATCGCCAACCCTGCCTCCCAACCAGCGCCCTTCTCAGGCCAGGCGGAAGATTGCAACGCGTTCTTACTGCAATGTTCGCTAGACCTTGAACAACAAGCCCAGCAATATCCAACGGAAAGATCAAAGATCTCCTTCATTATCCAGCAGTTATCTGGGGCAGCTTTAAGGTGGGCTGAAACGCTTTGGTTTCAAGAGACTGTGGTTACATCCTCATTACAAGGTTTCATAAATCATTTCAAAGAAGTGTTTGGGCGTCCAGTAGGAGATTCATCTGTCAGCGACTAACTAGTGCAGTTATGTCAAGGTGAGAGATCCGTTTCTGAATACTCCCTTGAATTACGAACCCTAGCGTCTGCAAGCGGGTGGAACGAAAGGGCCCTCCTGACAGTCTATCGAAGAGGATTAAACCCCACACTTCGCCTCCAGCTTGCCATTTATGATGACACTCTGGGATTAGAAAAATTCATGCAGCAAGCTCTCCGAGTTCATCAAAGATCACAGAACTGTTACAGAGACGTTCAATTGTCAGTCCCCGTTCTCCACCAGAATCCATCTAAATCACTCCCAGAGCCGAAGTCAGAGAAAATGCAAGTAGAAATCCCCAGACTGTCTCAAGCTGAACGTAACCGTCGCCGTGAATCAAAGTTATGCCTGTATTGTGGGAATGAGGGTCACTTTCTACGGACATGCCGTCTCGCCCTCCTCGGTTACTGTTGAGCTCTTCAGTCTTCAAGCAACCCTCTGTATCAGCCCCGTTAACGATCTCAGTGACTTTAAAGTCTCCAGGTTTCCACGTTTCAGTAGCTGCCATCGTGGACTCCGGGTCGGGAGGCGATTTCATATCAGGAAATCTATCCAAGAAACTCCAACTCCATCCATGCAGTAACTGGGAAAGTCATCAACCAGGGGTATGTAACCTCTCAAATAACCCGTATTACCTTATGTGTTGAGAAAAATATCCACCAGGAACTGTTTAACCCGTTCATTCTTGAGAATAGCCAGGCTGACATAATCCTCGGTCGCCCATGGCTCATCCGACATCAACCTAATGTGGTGAAATGCAGATTATTGCCGTGGTCCCTTATTGATCACACCCACTAGGTAATATGTTGTGATGGAACATGCGGATATAAGGCGTGAGGTACGGTAGACGGGTGTTGCGTCACACTCAGCTGATCGCACTTCCGGTGTCTCGTTGTTTTGCACGAGGGGTATGTATGGGTGTTTTCTTCTGGGTTTTTCTGTGTGGTAGATGCTAAAAGTCTTCTAAATGTTTGTTTGCTAATAGTAATTTTGGGTTGGGCTGGCGTTCGGTCGAGTGCTTGTTGCACCCACGGATGAACAACGACGTTGCTTCGCCATTGCGCCCGCTGTACCGGCGAACTGCATGTGATGCCTGTGTGGGTGATTTCTGCCATCTGCATGTGATCAAATAGTGTTGGCTGCCGGATAGATGATGTGTTTTGCACGATTCGGTATGTACAACCTTCTCCTACTTCCCTTTGGCCCCCCATAAAGGTAATATGGTTATAATTCCTTTGTGTGTTTTAGGAGTTTAAACCCTTCTGTGAGCGTGCCTGTTTTGCTTCCCTTTTGCATCTTGCAACATCTTGACTTCAGCATGGCTTGCACCTTCAACACTGCTGTTTTGCTTTAGTTTCATTTTGTTTAATCATTTAAGTTGCATCTATTAATTTTCGTTTTGTTTTGCTTTAGTTTCATTTTGTTTAATCATTTAAGTTGCATCTATTAATTTTCGTCTTTGTTTTGCATTTGTTTTTGTTGGCTTGATTTCATTTCTGTTGTTCTATATTTGGTGACGCTGGCTTTGCATTTATTAATTTGCTTTGACTGTATGATTTTGCTTTGCATTTATGAACTTGTCCTGTTAATGTTTGTTAAAGTTTTGTCTTTCTTAATTTGTTGCAAACCGTAGAGTTTGTTTGCAACTGTCACTGATTTGGTTTTGCTTATTCCTGTTTGTTTTGCTGTAATTTATTATTTGTGGAAATTGTAACCCGTGTTGCATTTAACTGTTTGTTGATGTTCTTGTGTTTTTTCTTTTTTTCTTTCTTTTCCGTATTGGAGCTGGGGCCTGTAGAGGGCAGACTGACCATTCCCGTGTGGTTCTCACTGTTCACCCGAGTGTCGTGGAGTTGCTGTGACTCCCTTGGAGCGTGTGAGTGTGGTTTGTGGCACGTGTGGTTACTATTATTACTGTGGGCATTCTTGAAGCCCGGTATCAAGCCTGCCACCCTAGTGGTAAGCCCCAGCTCTTTTGTTGTGGTGTCTGTTATTGTTTTTTTGTTTGATAATTGTTTGACAGCAAGTGTTGCCTGCTCCCCTGTTATGATTCATTGAACGAGAACAATTTTAATTAATGATTGTTTAATAAAGAAGTACAAGTTTATACAAGGTATCCATGCCTCTTGGTCATTTACAAAGAAATCGGACCTGTGCCCCTTTGGGCCTTTCCCAGAGTATAGTTCTGGGTGGCGTAGTCGTTAGCTTTTGGAACTGGTAATATCATTTAGAAATTCAAGTACCTATTGCTCTTGTAATACCTCAGATTGCCACACTAACATAGATTGGAAATCTGGTAAAATTATGAACTGGGGCTGCAACTGCCTGTCAACCGACATTAGCCTCTCCGCCTAACCAGCAGATGAGCAATCAGAACCCGTCTCAGTGAGTTCCACTTCCATTGAAAGCCCTAAAGAAAGCCAGTCAGTGACCATTCCTCCGTGCTACTCTTAGTTTGCAGATGTGTTCAATCCTGTTGCAACCTCCAAGCTACCGCCACACCGACCTTGGGATTGTTCCATTGATTTGGTGCCAGGTGAATCCATTCCCAAGGGCCGGATCTATTCCTTGTCCATTCCTGAACAAGCAGCCATGCAAAAATATGTCGAAAAAAGCTCTGCAACAAGGATACATCAGACCTTCCACCTCTCCAGCTGCCGCCAGCTTCTTCTTTGTTCCCAAGAAGGACGGAGGCTTGCGGCCCTGTATAGATTATAGAGCATTCAATAAAATCACGGTAAAATTCAGTTATCCACCCCCTCTTGTCCCATCCGCCCTCTAACATCTCCGAGAAGCCAAAATGTTCACCAAGCTTGACTTAAGGAGTGCATACAACTTGATCCGGATTCGAGAAGGGGGTGAGAGGAAGACAGCATTCATCACCCCCGCAGGGCACTATGAATATCTTGTGATACCTTATGGTCTGGTAAATGCCCCTACTGTATTCCAAAGTTTTATGGACGAAGTGCTCCGATATTTCCTGAATCACTTTGTTTTAGTTTATATTGATGACATTCTTATCTTCTCCAAAGATCCAGCTGAGCATCAGCATCACGTCTCACTGGTCATCCAACGGCTCAGAGTTTTCCTTGTTTTTAAAGGCAGAGAAATGCACGTTCCATCAAACCGCCGTCGAATTCCTGGGTTACCATCTCAGCGAGAGAGGAGTTGAGATGGATGATCGCAAGACCATGGCCATCACCTCCTGGCCCACTCCCAAGTAGATAAAGGAACTACAGAAATTCCTGGGCTTCGCAAATTTTTATCGGTGGTTCATAGACCAGTACACCATGTTAACAGCTCCATTAACATCCCTCCTGAAGGGGAAACCAAAGACCCTTAACTGGAGCCCTGACACGGAGCATGCTTTCCAGACCCTCAAAGCCGCATTCACCACTGCTCCACTGCTTCATCACCCAAATCCGGAGAAGGTGTTCATCGTCGAGGTGGATGCTTCAACTACAGAAGTAGGGGCCATCCTGTCACAATACTCGACACACTCCTCCAAACCTATGCCTTGTGCGTTCTTTTCAAAGAAGTTATCCACCGCTGAGAGTAACTACGACATCGGCAACTGAGAACTCCTAGCCATCAAACTCGCTCTGGAAGAATGGAGGCACTGGTTGGAGGGGGCCAGACACCCATTTATAGTCCTTACGGATCACAAGAACCTCCAATACTTGAAGGAAGCCAAGAGACTTAACCCACGCCAAGCTAGATGGGCTCTGTTTTTCACTCGGTTTCACTTCCAGATCTCCTACCGCCCAGGGTCAAAGAACACAAGAGCAGATGCCCTATCACGCCTTCAAGCCCCCGAGGAAACCATGGAAGAACCAGAAACCATTCTCCCAGCGAAATTGTTTGTCAACCCCATCCAGTGGGATCTCGATGAACAACTCCTCGAAAGATCACAGCGCTTTCCTGTTCCTCCAGAGTGCCCCACTGGTAAAGTTTATGTACCCAAAGATCTCCGCACTTCGCTAATCTCCAACGCTCATTCGTCTGTTGGGACGGGGCATTAGTAAAACCTGTCCGACACTTCAGCGAAAATACTGGTGGCCGAACATGTACAACGACATCACAACGTTCATCCAGGGGTGCACGCTCTGTGCCATGACCAAGGTCCTACGACACCTACCTACCGGGAAACTACTACCCTTACCTGTCCCGCATCGTCCCTGGTCCCATATTGGGGTCGATTATGTCACTGACCTTCCAGCCTCCGACGGCCACACATGTATCCTGGTGGCCATTGATCGCTTCTCCAAGGCATGCAAGCCTACAGCCTTTGTCACCGCGGAGTTACTGCTGGAGTATGTTTCGCAATTTCGGCATTCCCGATGATATCGTATCTAACAGAGGGCCCCAGTTCATCTCCAGAGTTTAACTTCAGGTTACCACCCACAGGCAAACGGCAAACGGAGCGAAAGATCCAGGATGTCAGCCGTTTCCTTCGCACATTCTGCCACTCCAACCAGAACCTTTGGAGCCGATATCTGATCTGGGCAGAATATGCCCAAAACTCTCTCCGGCAGGCATCCACAAACCTAACACCATTTCAATGTGTTCTGGGCTACCAGCCTCCACTATTCTCCTGGTCCGGTGAGCCGTCAGCTGTACCCACAGTCAATGCGTGGTTCCAAGACAGTGAGAGAGTCTGGAATCAGGCACACCATCATCTTCAGCAAGCAGTAAATCGCCAGCAACGCTTTGCAGATACTCACCGCCGCCAGACTCCCAACTACCAACCTGGGCAACTGGTATGGCTCTCCACCCGAGACATCCGTTTACGGCAACCCTGTCGCAAGTTGAGCCCAAAGTACATCGGTCCATTCCCAATTGAGAGACAAGTCAACCCAATCACCTACCGACTTCCTGCTCAGTAATACTGCCCTCACCATGTGTACACATGCATAGCTATGCAGCAAGCTTCACACTCCTCCAAGAAGGACTTTAGACAGAACTGAATCCAAGTGCATTTAATGGAAGCGGTCTAAAGAAAACCCAGTCTGTTGAACATCAGCATTCTTCATACACCCAAGCACAGAATAACGGACATACGTAAAGACTTTCAAGTTTAAGCCATAAATGAGGGAGAGGGAAAGAGAAAACTGACTATGCCAATCACATCAATAAGAACCCAAGGGGATCTTTGGCATCAGCTTTTTCAACACATTTTTATTGCCAAGACTGCATGACCAGCTTCCCATTCTTAAATGCATATAAACAGAATCATTCCATTTTGCTCCAGGACATCCAATAATATAGCCCCCCGCCCCTCATGACCAGTTCCTCAAAACGAGAGGTAGATGAGACATGGCCGCACAAAACCACACTTTGGCTCTCTCTGTTAAAACACACATGGCCATTCATCTAGAATGTCAAAGGGTGAACAGACTGAGGTTTGATTGCGAGTTAAGTTGCGATATAATGGTCAGGACAAGGCGATGTGTCTGGCCAGATCACTGAAGAAAAGTAAGTCAGGGGCAATTTTTTGGAATCAATGAAATCAAGGATGTGGGATCAGTTTCGCTACTGGTCAGGTACACATCTCAACAAACTGGTAGGCAGTCTCTCTTCATAGCAAACTTTTTTTGTCATTCCCCTACAAACCATCATCATCGCACAAGAGAAAAGAACATGTACAGCAGACTTTCAATACAAGCATTATAAAGTGAAGGATGAGAAGCATGAACAAAAAAAACGGAGCTACATATATACATTTATGCAAACATATGTATACATTTACATTTACATTTACATTTATGCATTTGGCAGACGCTTTTATCCAAAGCGACTTACATTGCATTCAAGGTTAACATTTTACATTTTGTATACACACATCAACAAAAACGTGCCTTTACAAATCTCTGTATAGGTAAAAATATACGATTTCTGGAGAAAACAAATTAGCCCATGCGTTACTGCGTTACTGTATTTTTAGGTTTGTGACAATGAACATAAGGCCATTGCTGAAGCAGCATAAGCGTGTGGAGTTTATTTTCTCTAAAGAGGCACGTAAAAGGGGAGGCACTGCCTGTGTCCCTGAACTACCAAACTCAGTTCCGTCTATCCCATGCACGCGTTCCTACACACTTTCACATTGTCATTTCCCTTCAGTCCCTCTCATAGCCAGCACGGAAAAAGAAAACACTGCAGAACATGTGGGAGATGATCCCCCATCACATTGCTTTCAACTCAGGAATACCTTGAACTGAGTCCAAAGCAAGCACAACTTTCACCCATCATTTAGCATCTCTAAGGTGCTGTACAAGTTGTGCCAGATGAAAAAAAGAAAATCGCAAATGAAAAGGACGAAACATGGTCCACTGATATATTAAAGCTGTCTGTGAAGACCACTACCTTATATGGACATAGGGGAAAAAAAGACAAAAAGAAATCTCAACAAACTAAAAGTACTGAAATATATTTGGAACTAGAAAAAGTCAATTTTTCAAAATAAAAAAGATAAATAAATACAAAAAGAACTGACATCACCTACTTCAGGGGGTCTTGTCAGAGATCAGTCAAGCTCGTTTCCATCTACCACTCAACGATCACTCTCCCCTGAATACTAATCACGCACACCTGCTTCCCATCAACTACCTCATCACCAGGCACATAAAACACTCACCACAGCCCCAGTTCAGTGTCAAACCTCCAACAGGAACAGACCATTACCTGATGTCTCCTGATCCTCCGATACACCCAAGATCCCATGAAGTAACGTATACTCACCTGTGAAGCACTAACCTCTGTGTCGCTGTTCTACTGTCTCAAGGATTCCTGTTCGATTCTCCAGTGTCTGTGACCCCGTGCTGCGCACCCCCTCCCCCAGCAGATGAACGAGCCCAAGGCAAAAGTAATCAACTAATCGATCGCCCATACCACTCTAGGCAAGAAAAATAAATCATCATCAACAAAATCATACAGTATGCATTAATCACATTTTCTTAGTGACAAAACAATATTGTTTGATAACACTACTTTTTATTTAACTTTTCTTTTTATTTCAAATTGTAACCACCACACGTGCTCATGGATTTGCGTAATTTAAATCTCACACTTTAATCACATTTTTAGCACCTAACTTAATCAAATAAGCTGTGTTACTATGATGAATGATTAGCTCAAAATGTAGATCTGTATGTGTGATGTAGCTACTTTATCTGAATTAAATACAAACAATCTCTCGCATTTGCTCATGTTCCAGCAGTTACTCCTCCGTGTGCTGTATAGGTTGTCGACCCTGGTTTAGATTATTTAATGTAATTTCGCCTAAGAAGATTTTTAAAGCAACCTACTTCAGTGTAGCTAATACAGTATGTTACGATAGTATTGCGCTTAACACAGAGAATTTGAATAATTGTTACGATCGGGTGCGGATATCTAAATCGGAGAAAATCATGGTTTGTTTTTAACAGCGGATTCTGTGATGTTAGAGCTGATCCGCGCATCTCTAGTATGCACATCGCTACTCTTGTTCTTATTCCTGTAACAATGACAGGCTCTGGATGCAAGTGCAAACGCTCTTTATTAGTCACAAGATTCTCAGTATAAACCGGCAAGTCCACTGACACACACAGGTGGGTCAGACAGCACACAAGCAGGATGGAAGGTGACGCAGGGACCTCGGTGGACAGATGGTGATGGTGCTCGATCCAGGTGTGGTGTATCCTCGTGATGGTGCCCGTGATCCCAGTGCTGAGTGGAGAAATCCAGTGAACGAACACGACGAAGAACAGGGGAAATCCAGTCACTGCACATATAAAGACACAAACAATTGGAACCAGCTGGCACTGCTGATCAGCAATGATCAGTGACCACACCCACAGACACAACACGAGAGAGAGACAGCAGATTCATGAACCGTGACATTACCCTCTCCTCTAGGAATGCCTCCTGGCATTCCCAGACGGACTTACCTGTCGATTGTAATCATCGATCAGGGAGTGATCCAGAATGTCTCTAGCTGGAACCCAACTTCTCTCCTCCGGACCGTAACCTTCCCAGTCCACCAAGTATTGAAATCCGCGTCCCCTCCTTCTTGAATCCAGAATACGGTTAACCGAATTAGTGGGCTCCCCATCTACGAGATGCGGCGGGGGAGGAACCGGGACCGGCGGATTAATGTGTGCATAAAACACATGCTTTATTTTAGATTTAGATACATTTAGATACATGCGGGATGAATTCTCCTGTACGTGGGAGGAAGTTTGAGTAGGACTGCCACCGGACTAATGATCTTGGTGACAGGAAATGGGCCAATAAATTTAGGAGCAAGCTTAATAGACACGGATTGGAGAGGAATGTTCTCAGTAGAAAGCCACACTTTTTGACCAACGACGTATACGGGAGGCTTCGACCGGTGGCGATCGGCTTTAGCCTTGGTGCGCGCCCCTACCCGGAGCAGAGTCTCTCGGGCTCTGCTCCAGGTGTGACGGCACCTCTGGATGAAGGCGTGAGCGGAGGGGACCGCGACAGCGGATTCCAAACTGGGAAAAACTGGTGGCTGGTGACACTGGCAACGAATTGTGAGCGTACTCCACCATTGAGAGCTGCTGACTCCAGGAGGAAGGATTCCTGGAAACCAAACATCGCAACACTCTCTCCAAGTCTTGGTTGGCTCTCTCGGTTTGTCCATTGCTTTGAGAATGAAACCCCGAAGACAAACTGACACTCACCCCCAGAAGTCTACAAAACTCTTGCCAAAATTTGGCCACAAATTGGGGACCCGTCAGACAACACGTCCATCTGGAGGCCATGTAATCGAAAGACGTGATCAATGACAGTAACCGCTGTCTCCTTGGCTGAGGGTAATTTGGGTAAAGGAATAAAATGAGCCGCCTTCGAGAACCGGTGCACAACGGTCAAAACGACCATCTTGCCCTATGGTAATAAAATCTAGAGCGATATGGGAACAGGGTCTCGAAGGGACTGACAGCGGTTGCAATAACCCATCCGGAGGACGATTGGAAGTTACCAGTGGCGCAAACCGAGCAAGCCAAGACAAAATTGCGGATGTCGCGAGCCATGAGTGGCCACCAGAATCGTTGTCTTACCAAAAAACTGGTGCGGTGAACCCCTGGATGACAAGCTATGCTGGAACAATGTCCCCACTGAATAACGTCGGACCGATTTCCCTCTGGCACAAACAAACGATTTGGTGAGCAATCGGGCGGAGGCGTTACCCCTTCTAAGGCTGATATAACTTTCGATTCGATCTCCAACCTGAGAGTGGAGACAAAAAGGGTCTCGGGTAAAATACACTCGGGAGTAGACGGGCGTTCGGATTGGTCAAAAATTCGAGATAAAGAATCGGGTTTGATGTTTTTGGAACCTGGGCGGTATGAGAGTGAGAAGTCAAAACGTCCGAAAAAAGTGCCCACCGAGCCTGCCTAGAGTTGAGTCTTTTAGTGGTTCTAAGTTCTTGTGATCGGTCCATACTATAAAAGGTACCCCTGACCCTTCCAACCAGTGATGCCACTCTTCCCGCGCTAACTTGACAGCCAACAACTCTCTGTTACCAATGTCATAGTTACGTTCGGTAGGTGATAAACGATGAGACAAAAACACGCAGGGATGCATCTTGTCATCTGTGGAAGAACGTTGGGAGAGAACTGCTCCTACCCCCACCTCTGATGCGTCGACCTCCACCACAAACTGATATGATGGATCAGGGGCAACGAGAATGGGAGCCGAAACGAAGCAGCTTTTTAGTTTAGCGAATACAGCCTCAGCTGTATCGGACCACCTGAACGTCGTTCTGGGGGAGGTCAAGGCAGTCAGAGGCGCAGCTAGTTGGCTGTAGTTGCGAATGAAACGCCGATAGAAATTGGCAAATCCCAGAAACCTCTGTAGGGCCTTACGGGAATCTGGACTTGGCCAATCTATCGCAGCCTTAACCTTGTCAGGATCCATACGCACTCCCTCAGACGAGACGATGTACCCTAGAAAAGGAACAGACTGTGCATGAAAAACGCATTCCTTCGCCTTGACAAAAAGCCCATTCGCTAACAACCTCTGAAGCACTCATCTGACATGCTGAACATGATCCTGGAGAGAAGACGAAAAAATCAATACGTCATCCAGGTAGACATTTATGAACTGGTTGACCATATCTCTCGTCATTGACGAGTGCCTGGAAGACCGCTGGGGAGTTGGACAGCCCGAACGGCATGACCAAGTATTCAAAGTGCCCCCTAGGGGTATTAAACGCGGTGTTCCATTCATCACCCTTCCTTATGCGAACCAAATTATAAGCATTACGTAAATCCAATCTTGTGAAGACGGATGCTCCCTGCAATCGCTTGAAAGCTGAAGACATCAGCGGCAAAGGATAAGTATTCTTAACCGTGATGTTGTTCAGCCCCTGGTAATCAATACACGGTCGCAGAGAGCCATCCTTCTTTCCCACAAAAAAGAACCCCGCCCCCGCTGGAGATGAGGAAGGGCGAATGAACTTGAATGCTAGCGAATCAGAAATATATTTCTCTATAGCCTCCCTCTCTGGAACAAAAAGTGAATATAATTTGCCCTTAGGCAGAGACTCACCCGGAACTAAGTCTATAGCACAGTCATAGGGACGATGCGGAGGAAGAGAAGCAGCCCAAGACTTACTGAACACTCTCCTCAGGTCCTGGTACTCCACGGGCACGTTAGACAAATCCACTGCCTCCTCCTGAAACAAAGAGACAGGAACAGACAAACAAGCAGACACTAAACAAGACTCATGACACAAACTACTCCACTCAGACACAGTTTTGTGGCCCCAATTGTTGGGTGAGCCACGAATGTCCAAGTACAACGGGTGCCAGAGGTGAGTTCATGAGGAAAAATGTTATTGTCTCTGTATGATTGCCGGATATGATGAGAGTGATGGAGTCAGTAATGTGAGAAATGTTGGGTAGTGGTTGGCCATTGAGGGCGTTGACGGAGATGCAGAGTGTGAGTGGAGAGAAGGGAATCTGAAGTCTCTGAGCCAGTCCAAAGTCCATAAAATTACCTTCAGCTCCCGAGTCCAGTAGTGCCTTTGTGTCGTGCATGTGAGCTGCCCACCTTAGTCTTACCGGGAGGAGTGTAGATGATGAGGTCTTCTCAGCGGAGATCCCACCCGATAGTAGCCTCAACGTTACTACCGGGCTTGATCTTTTACCGGGCAGGAGTGGATGAAGTGGCCCGCCTTGCCGCAGTACAGGCAGAGTCCCTGGGATCTCCGCTTCTCTCTCTCCTCCCGGGAAAGCCGAGCTCTCCCCACCTGCATGGGCTCGTGATCGGCGACGGGGCTGACCGTGTCCCCCCTGCCAGAGCGTGATTCCTCCACGCTGCGAAACTGGTGATTCTGCTGGAATCGGCCCAATCTGCTCAACCAAGCGTCGACTCTCAGCGCCAGTTCAATGAGTCCATTCAAGCTAGAGGGAAGGTCCAACATATAAATCTCTCTCTGGACACGGTCAGCCAACCCATGCAGGAATCTGTCCCACTGCGCCTCCTCGTTCCAACGGCACTCTGCGGCCAGGGTGCGGAACTGGATGGAATATTCCGACACCGAGCACTCCCCCTGGCGGAGATCGGCGAGTAGCCTGGCCGCCTCTCTACCCGCCGCTGCACGACCGGAAACCCTCTTCATCTCCTCGGAGTGTGCCTGGAACGAGGCGCAGCATGGGTCTTGACTCTCCCACACCGCCGTTCCCCAAAGAGCCGCTTTACCGGTCAGTAAGGTAAGAGCGAAGGCCACTTTGGTCTGTTCCTGACGAAACGTCTGCAGCTGCAGGGAGAAGTAAATGCTCTGCAGTATTCAGGCTCCCCTGCGTATCCCTCCTGGGTGGGCAATCGCGGCTCTCGTGGGGAGCTCCCTTCTGTGGGCATAGGTTGCACGGGCGGTGTGGGTGGCGCAGTGGGAGTCCTCAGGAGTTGTAGTTGACGGATGAGAGCACACATCTGCGTCACAAGAGCTTGGACTGCCCGACCTGTGTGAGCGATACCTTCCTCTTGTTGATCCATTCTCGCTATGCTGCGTGAAGCAAACTCATCCCAACTCGTTGCGCCTGCTGCATCCATCGATGCTCAGATCGTTCTGTAACAATGACAGGCTCTGGATGCAAGTGCAAACGCTCTTTATTAGTCACAAGATTCTCAGTATAAACCGGCAAGTCCACTGACACACACAGGTGGGTCAGACAGCACACAAGCAGGATGGAAGGTGACGCAGGGACCTCGGTGGACAGACGGTGATGGTGCTCGATCCAGGTGTGGTGAATCCTCGTGATTGTTCCTGTGATCCCAGTGCTGAGTGGAGAAATCCAGTGAACGAACACGACGAAGAACAGGGGAAATCCAGGAACCAGACGACAGCGAGGGACAACCAGGGCAGGAAAACACCGTGGAAACCACAACGATCTGACAACATGAGACACCAGTCACTGCACATATAAAGACACAAAAAGACACAAAGCTGGCGCTGCTGATCAGCAGACACAACACGAGACGAGAGAGAGACAGCAGATTCATGAACCGTGACAATTCCAAGTTTCCTTCCTGTCCAATATTTTTTGCGTCTTACAAAAGACACAAAGCCTTCAGAAGACAGTAAAGGCTTATGTCATGCCTGAGCTGAAGCTGAAACTTGAAAATTAAGTTGCACAACATAAATGCAATGTTTAGGCATTATTATTATTATTAATATTACTATTATTTTGATTTATAGGTTGTAGGTTTAGTTTTAGGTTGTACTATGTTTACCTTTTTAAAGTAATTTGAAATAGATTTTTATATTTTTATTTATTATTTTTTTTGAATATAATATGACAATTGAATGCACTAAATTGGTTTAGTTTTCACAGATATTAATGTATGCAATTTCAGCAATAAAACTTAAATTTTTTCTAAAAAGGAAACACATTAGTTGTTTATTTTAACCCCTTATCATTCCTGCAAAATTTCCCAAAAATGCCTAAAAAAACATACCCAAAGTAAATTGCATGCTTTTCTTGAACCATTTGGAGTATATGCATATTTTTGGTCTCTTTTAAAAGGTGACAATCTAAGGTTTGTTCCTAAACAGTCAGAATCACTGCAAGTCATACTGGTATTGAGTAATAGAACTTTTAAAAAAATATGTAATTCCACTAAAAAAAATGTTGTAAAAAGATGCCTGCATATTAGGGATGGGCAACAGTGGTCGAGTAATCGAGTACTCGAACGTGACAGCGATCATCGATCATGAGAACGATGATCGCCCTGACTTTAAAAAAATATATTTGTCTCTTTTTTTATTGGTTATTGTGTCGTTTTGCGCGGTACCGGAGGTCTGATTGGTTAGCGTTATACAGCACGCCTCCAGAGCGCGGCGAAATAAAAGGCTTGTTCGACTTCACCCAGCGATGCGCAGACCGATCGGCGGCTGACTTGAAGCAGTGCATGCCGGTTAGAAATTTTGTCCAACTTGAGGCAGCGCCGACGCCACGTGACAGTGACGTATGTCAACAAAGTGCCGCGAGAGCGATTTGAGAGCAGCCGGCGATTACAGCGGTGCAGTTTCTCCAGAGCGGCTGCTCGAGGCTGCAGGGGGTCTGATGACGACACAGCCTTTCCACGATTGGCCAGATTCACCGCATGACAGCGATCACGTGTGTTTCGTGTTTATTCTAAAACCTTCATCTCCACTAATGTGCACAAATCTGTTTTTTATAACAGTAAAACCTCCTTTCATGTAGTCGCGATGTTATATTGTCATGTTTATCAAAATATAACTGATTAAAAACATAGACCCCACTTCATTGATAGTGTAGGCTTATATGTTGAACTTTATTCTTGTACAAACACACCCTGTATTAAGCAGTACATGAAGTATTACATGACAATAATGTCTCTGAAACATCTGTGTATTGCCAAATATTGCATTTATTTCACTTCAGCTGATAAAGTATGCAAACACAGCGCGAGCGTCACTGCGGGAAGCAGAAAGTGTCCGACTTCACGTCTCCGTTTGCAGCTCCTCCCTGCCTGCACGCGGCTACTCTCGCCGATCAGTTGCATCCAGCCGCAGCCGATGTCGAACACACCCAGGGACGGACTGGGGCTAAAAAAAGGCCCTGGACTTTCTCCCAAATAGGCCCATCATCCGGCCATTCGCCCCTAGCCTTGCGCAACAGACACTAGCCAGGATGTACTAAGCCACAATACTGTCACACTATCAGACAAGGTATTCATAACAAGTAACATCTCAAAACCAACGATGATAATAAAGTTGTGTTTATTAATGAAGCCTCAGCCTTCAAATAAAAAGAAAAAAATGTACGATGCCATTACATCTGTATTGAAAATAAAAAAAATGTCACTGGCTACAAAAACCCCACTTGTAATTATAAAACATATAGTTACTATAACTTATAACTATTCAAATATAATGAAAAGGGGGGTTCTAAGTATCTAACTGCGTGTCAATCACTGCTCATGCACACATTCATTCTCCCCTGTGGGCGGAGGGGCTTAGGAGACCGTTTTGGGCTTTAGCGGATAGGGGGGAGGGACTGAGAAGTTGCCGATGTTCAAGTTTTTTGGCTAAGTCCTGGATCTTCACAATCCTACCTACAGCACCTTTAATGTTGGGGAAGTAAAAATGTCTTGAGAAGGGCCCTTTTCTCAGCAACTCTGTCTATTATGAGGTCATTGTCAAGGGACATGAGGATGTCCTTCTCTGTGACCATTAACATGAATGTTTCCAGGTGTTCCTGAGAAGTTCTGCTCCTTAAGCGATTCTTAATGTACTTCAACACAGAGAAACTTCTCTCACAAGCTACCTGTGTCACAGGCAGAGTGAGAAGAAATTTGTAGCCTAAGCCAAGGATGTGATAGGCATCTGTCAGGAGGTTGTACCGTGTAAGAAGTTGGTAGCAACACACTGGGCATTCTTTGCAAGATTTGCAGGTGCTGTTTTTTATTTCTGCCTCTTCCCAAACATCTGGGTCATCAACTGCTACCCTGACTTGGTACTCCCCAAGAACAGATTGTTTAAGACGTGGCCATTGGGCTGCCAGACACTTGAGCTCACTTTGCAAATTAGCAGGAGTTGCCCTGCTATCAAACCTGAGCAAGCATTTGCTCATCTCCTGAAATGCAGTATCAGGCAAGCCTGTTGAAGACACTTCTGTAAAGTTTCTTGGATCAAGGAGAGCCAAGTCCGCATATAGGGAACCATGGGTTAAAAAGCGCCTATGGATGCTCTCTGTGACTTTGTCCATCACCTGGTGATGAACTTGTGCTTCATAGCCACTGTTGGCATTTGTGAAGCTCTCATCACTTGCCTTCTCACCAGCCATCATCTTCATTTTTCTCCTCCTTTTCTCTGGAAGCATTTCCTCCAGTTCAAGGTCACAATCCTCTTCAGACAGTGTTGTATTTGCCCACAGAACAAAAACATCAGCAGCTTTCTTCACTGACTCAAAATCTCTTGACATTTTCTTCAGAGCATCTTCAGTGGTCAGAACCATTCGGTGAGCAGACAAGATGTCTACACCATGTGTCTGCAGGTATTTTGAGAGTGGTGTTGTGACTACAAAAATCCTAAGGGAAAGCTGAGCAGTTAGAACTGTTTCATATCTCCTTAAACCCTCCAAGTACCCTTTTGCTTTGACACGCGCTGTTGTTTTCAGGTTTTCCTGGCTCTGACACCTGTCCAGTGTCCTGAGGACGTCAATGTAGACACACTGGTCTGGCTTTCCAAAGGACCCAAAAATCCTCTTCAAAGCAACATCCTTGGCCAACCACCTTGTTTCTCCGATAATGGAAAGGCGCTTGTGTCGACTGTCCTGGCTTCCTTGCTCCCAAATATTCATCCTTTGGTGTGACTCACGAAAAAAGACAGCGATATCATTCAATAGTGAGAACAAAGATCCACTGGAGAGGGACACTTCAGTTGTGTCAGCCAGAACCAAGTTAAGCACATGTGCATAACACCATACATGCACTTGGTTTGGCGCTTTAGAGGACAACAGTGTGGAAAAACCTCTGTATTTTCCTTGCATATTTGATGCACCATCAGTGGCATTACTGACGCAGTTGCTGATTTCCAAGTTACATTTTTCAATCACATCTGCAAGCATCTGAACAAAATATTGTCCAGTTGATGCTTCACATTTCACCACTGCAAAAAGCCTTTCCTGTACTGTGTCTTTGACATACCTCAGAACTATTGAGCACTGATCTTGGGATGTGATGTCTTGTGTTGTGTCAATCTGCACTGAAAACATCCCAGCTTCAGTAACCTCTTTTGCAATAGTCTCTTGAATTAACTGCTGCACTGTAGATATGACTTTCATTACAGTTGTTTTTGACAGAAATGTCACAACAGAACCTCGACCTTTAGCCTGGGTTTGATGCATCTTTCTGCTTTTTTCTATGCACTCTGTGAGATGTTCCTTCGTGCATACATCCTATTTCCCAAGAAGAATGATAAGCTCTAAAAAATTCCCATGATCAATGCTCATGTCATCCAGAGTGTAAGCTGCTTCAGACTGTGTCCCTCTGTAGCTAAGTCCTCTCTTGCCAATGACCTTAACTATGTCTACAATACGTTCCAACACCTGCCGTCTCTTCCACACTTGATCTCTGTGGGCCACTACTTGGGGACCATGAAGCAGACTGGCTATATCAGCTTTTGATGCCCATAAAAATAAGCTTCCGCACACAGCCTGTGCATGTTGCTCCTTTCATGCTCCTCTACTCGTTGACTGACATGCTTCCAGTCCTGCATTCCACTAATGAAGGGATTTGTTTCACCTGGCTTGGCAAATGCTAAACAAACTGTACAATATAACGTGTGATTCTCCTCACAGTATGTGAGCCATTTGCGGTTGGTACCATCTTTACAACTGAACACTCTCTGTAGAGACAGGTTTTTAGGCTTTTGCTGAGGGTGGTTTGCAAAAAATTGTTTCAGGCTGTGACTATCTGACTTGGGCCGTTTGAAATATTGTGATGTAGAGCATCCTGGGACGTCCTCACACTTCCCTGCACTCTCCCTGTCATCTTTTGTACAGCAACTATCTTCAACCTGAATAAAAAAATGATTTTAAAGATAGTTTATTCGCTTTTATTGATGCTATGTGCTGCTTTGTGTTAAAGAATTAGCATTGAATAACCTATTTAATATTTTGTCAATGTCATATTACACTTTGATTTATACTAAGGCTGTGAAATGATGAAAATGGCTAGAGCCTATTAATTTTGTCTGTGAAGCTTTCACAAACAACCAGAGGTGGACAAAGTACACAACTCCATTGCTTGAGTAAAAGTAAAAGTACTATTGGTTAAATATTACTCCATTACAAGTGAAAGTTGGAAAGATTTTTACTCAAGTAAAAGTACAGAAGTACTTGCTTTTAAAAGTACTTAAGTATCAAAAGTAAAAGTAAATGCAATATTTTATTATTGTTGCATTGTTGTATGAATGCATGCTGTTCCATCATGGTGGTTTAAGCCAGTCATGCTCCATCTGACATGCTAGCATACCTTGAACTCATTAAAATACTTGCTTAAAAGTTACAAAGCTCTTATCAAAGTCAAAATCATGCTACAAAAGAAAGGTTTCAACATTGTGTTTATTTGATAGGATTATGTAAAAAAACATTTCTGAAAGGACTTCAGTTAACATTATTAGCCCAACTACGTTTTTGCATGCTAACTAACATCATTGTCAAACGATATGCGTTAGCGCTTTATCCACAAGGCTATGTAGCAACTTGGGTAAATCTATAAAAATCATTTGACCAACCATATTTCATACCAATGTTAATTTTGACAGTGAATTGTTATTTAGTTTTAGTCATAGTCTTTTGACTATAACATTTTAGTAGAATTAGTAGAAATAAAATTCAGTACTTGTGGTCTGGCATCAGAGAGGCAGCTTTCTGTGTGCACTTTCGTGTCGTCGCACTTTTTCAGACTTATCCACGTCTGCTCTTCTTAATTTTAACTTTTAAGTATGACCATGTTTGCGGCAGTTCCCACTGCGTCCGGCTGCCTTCTATTTTGCCATCAATTGACAGGTGTTCAAAAAATACTTGGAAATCATTGAACTTCATGTGATCCTACAAGAGTGATTACTGATTACTTAAAAAAACAAGAATCATCCACTGACTTTCAAAGCGGCTACGACTTTCTAATTCGAGGGCCTTGATAGAAATGTAGTGGAGTAAAAAGTAAGATATTTGTCTTTCAAATGTAGTGTAAGTAAAAGTCATAAGTTTCCAGAAAAAATACTACTCAAGGAAAGTACAGAAACTCAAAAAGTGTACTTAAGTACAGTACTCAAGTAAATGTACTTAGTTACTGTCCACCTCTGCAAACAACCACCAGGTCTTTGCCAATTCCACAATAATAAACACAAAAATGAAAGACAAGGAAAAACTGCACTATGATGGAAGACAGACAGAAAGTGCAAGCTAGGATTTTTTGGTTAAACAAATTTAGTTGATTATTTAGCCTACTACTGGCACTTACCAGGACCTCTTGCTGGTGTGAAGTTAACTCTGTCTCTGTCTGTCCCTCCTCATCATGACCAGGCTGTGGAAGCTCAGGCTCAGCTTCCACTAGCTGGTCCTCTACAGTTTCACTCTGGCTAAGTGGTGTAGTACTGCTGGCAGCACTGCAACCAAAAAGCTCTGTGAGCTTTTTACACTTTCCTGCTTCAGTCTCAAGAGACTTGGCCCTCTTTTCTTTCACCTTTTCCCATCCACCTTTCTCCTTACGTTTTTTGGTAGCCATTCTGCCGGCGAAATCCGGGGACCAATCACAAACCGTCACAAA
The DNA here is from genome assembly GCF_949357685.1 of Gobio gobio. Lineage (NCBI taxonomy): Eukaryota > Metazoa > Chordata > Actinopteri > Cypriniformes > Gobionidae > Gobio > Gobio gobio. The sequence continues at coordinate 33,368,641 of NC_137118.1, read as the reverse complement.
CTGGCTAGGCCGACTCTTCTTCCTCAGTTTTTTTTTTTTTGCACGTAGCAGCAGCGATCGTATAAGTGCCCCCTGCTGTTGGCTGTTCATATTGCGTTATTAGACTTTTTTTTTTTTTTTTGCCGACGGCCGGCCGACGGCCCTCGGTTGGACGGCCGTTCTGGACTTTTCCAGAACGCACAGATTGTCAATCCGTCCCTGAACACACCTAAAGTTAAACTGAAGCGTGCAGTGATGTCGGAATCACTGTGATCATTAAATGTTTAGTGCAAGATGTGCAGCGCCAATCTGTCATAGCCTACATGGCATTATAATGAGAACACGATGGAAACAGAATGCTGTAAATGATCTGTGCTTAGTTCCCCGTGTATCAGCTGTTAAAGGAAATCCACAGAGAAACCAGTGAGAACACTCAGACTAGCGCGTGAAGTTCATGTGCGCATTCGCGTCCTTTTCTGCAGATGCACGTTGTAAGATTACTTTTATGTTGTCTTTCTGATTAATCTAATATAAGAAGCGTTTGGTTGAGCTTAATAAGCTAGCAAAGCGCTGCCGTTATACCGGCTGTTGTTCATTCTCTTCAGTTTCAGCTCAAACGCATATTTCATGCTCGACATGATGGTTTAGAGACAGTCATATTCTTTTTAGATAGGCTATTTCTTTCTCAGAATCATTGATATTAGTAATGCAGCAGTGCTATACTGTTCTCGTATTTTTTAACAGTAGGCTAGAGTTTATTTAAAGTTGTTTTTCGTTAGGAGTTCGAAAACGTGCAGTGATGTCTGTAAACACTGCGATCATGAATAATAAAATTAAGTGCATGATGTGCAGAGTCAATCTGTCAAAGCATTATAATGAGAACACGATTTTAATAAAATGTTGTTTCTGTGTGCTTTCGTTGTCCGTGTATCCGCGTTGTTAAGGGAAGAGCGCATTCAAAATGTTCCGTTTCAAACCATAGCCTGTGAAATCTAGCACGCTGAAGTTCACGTGCGCATTCACGTCCTTTTGTGTTGATTTATGTCGTAATAGGTTCATAATAATCTTCATATTAATATTGATATAGGGTGCGTTTGGTTGAGTTTATTAACCAGCTAGCAAGCTCTGCAGGGTGGTGTTATTTCACAGTTTCAGCTCAAAGGCAATGCTCGATATTACTGACTTGGTTATTTGAGACGGTCATTTTACAAAGATGTTTCTTTTTCAAAGACATTTATGCATCATAATCTAGCAGTTATTTTTTGTTTTATATGTTCATGTTTTCATATACCTGTTTTCATGTCACGTTTGTATTTGTCAACAACCATTTTCATAACAGTATTTTCATTATCTCAATGACGGACATGCCCCGCCCCCTGCACATGCCCCGCCCCCGAGTACTCATTTTTGAGACCTATCGATGATCGAAATGAGAAATTGACAAAAATGCCCATCCCTACTGCATATGACTGTAGCTGGGAGCTATTAGCTGGAAAACACAATGGGATCACAGCATGAAGCCTTACCAAGTCCAATTTCTTATTTGATAACTATATCTTTAGAAAATGAGTGTTTTGCACATGCTTATCTAAGTTCATGTCTAGGCGCTTTCCAAAAAAGCCACTTGGAGACTCCAAATGACCCTTTGTAACCATTGACACATACAATGCTGCTATTCTTGAATGCTTTTATGTACAGATATACTTTTGGGCTCTAATGAAAGGTTACACTTAGAGCTGTTCTATTCCTTATCCAGATGTAAAATAATCTTGTGAATAATTGCTGAGACATGAACATTATAGTGTTTTTTTATAGTGTATATAGTGTTTTTGCAATTCATGAAACTAAACTTTGTGCAAATAAAGACAAAAAAAGTGTTATAGTATTTATAAAGCTCTTTAATATTACAACTCACACTCATATATAATAAGAATATCTAATATCAAACTATTAGCACACTTTACATGTCACGGTCTCCTCCTCTGCCTCTCTGGGAGAGTTGCATCTCTGCAGGCGTGCTCCCCTCCGTGTCCAAAATGCTCTCACGGTCTCAATGATGATAACCTGTGACATAAAAAAACAAAGAATAAATAAATACATTTAAAAAACACTAACACGCAGACATGCACGCACGCAAGCACACAAATAAACAAAAACACACACACGCCTGCTGTAACAGGATTATCCAAACAAAAACGGCAAAGGTTAGCCGGAAAGAACACACCAAATGCAGTACAATACAATAAAACATGCAGTTATAATATAATAAAACACTAACACGCAGACATGCACGAACGAAAGCACACAAACAAACAAACACACACACACACACACACACACACACACACACCCGCGCGCTCGACACACACGCTGTATCCAAACAAAAACGGCAGAGGTTAGCAGAAAAGAACACACCAAACACAGTACAGTACAATACAATAAAACATGCAGTTATAATATAATAAAACACTAACACGCAGACATGCACGCACAAAAGCACACAAACAAACACACACACACACGCGCGCGCGCTCGACACACACGCCTGCTGTATCCAAACAAACACGGCAGAGGTTAGCCGAGAAGAACACACCAAACGCAGTACAATACAATAAAACATGCAGTTATAATATAATAAAACACTACCTTGTTGTTTTGGAAGTCCACCTCGGGCAATGCATCCTCTTCTGACGAGTCAATATGGCTCAAAACTTCACTCTTCTTTAGAAATTTCCTCCTCCAACTGATCACTCACTCCGATAGCATTGCTCAATTGCCTATTCGAGTGAGAACCGTGCATTTCCGCGTTATATTTAGCGTCTAAAGCCCCGGTTATACTCGCGCCTGGCTCCGCAGCGCGAGCTTCGCTAACTGCACGCGCTCCTCCCCCAAACGGACGAGGCGTTTATAGTCGACGCGCGCGCCGTTGTAGTATTCTGTGAAACGACAGGGGGCGACTTGGAGTAATTGTTCTTAAATCCGTCGAAAGCAGGAGCGAAGAAGTAGTTTACCGGAACAGGTGAACATGGCGTCCCGCAAGCCGTTCGTGGAACATAAACGAACCCCCATGAACGAGCTAAATCACTTTTACGCTCGTTTTGAAAGAGACAACAGAGAAACTGCCACCAAGCTCAAACCCTCAGCTGACCCACCAATCACACTCTCCTCCACAGATGTCTGCAAGTCACTGAGCCGGATCAGCGCGCACAAGGCTGCTGGACCAGACAACATCCCTGGTCGTGTTCTCAGGGCATGTGCGGAGCAGCTCGCTGAGGTTTTTACAGACATTTTCAACCTGTCTCTTGCCCAAGCAGCTGTACCTTCATGCTTTAAACGCACGTCCATTGTGCCAGTGCCAAAACACTCTAACCCGAGGTGCCCTAATGACTACCGCCCTGTAGCACTCACACCCATCGTCATGAAGTGCTTTGAGCGGCTGGTCCTGGAACACCTAAAAGACTCTCTACCATCCACATTGGACTCACAACAGTTTGCCTACCGCAGCAATAGGAGCACAGAGGATGCCGTTTCCATGGCACTGCACTCTGTGCTCACTCACCTGGACAATAAGAACACTTACGCACGCATGCTGTTTGTTGACTTCAGCTCAGCATTCAACACTGTCATCCCAACCAAGTTAATAGCCAAACTTGGAGACCTGGGCATCAATACCTCAATGTGCAACTGGATTTTGGACTTCCTAACTGACAGACCCCAGAATGTTCGTTCAGGATCCACCTGCTCCACATCCATCACACTCAACACTGGTGTACCACAGGGCTGTGTGCTAAGTCCGTTTCTCTACTCCCTCTTCACCGCCGACTGCAAGCCTGTGTATGGATCTAATTCTATCGTCAAGTTTGCGGACGACACAACGGTGATTGGTCTCATCAGCAACAACGATGAGACTGCCTATAGGGAGGAGATCCAGCACCTGGCCACATGGTGCGCTGATAATAACCTGCTCCTCAACACCACCAAAACGAAGGAGCTCATCGTGGACTTCAGGAAGGAGTCAAGAGGCACACACGACACCATCCACATCAATGGAATGGCTGTTGAACGTGTCTCCAGTTTCAAGTTCCTGGGGATCCACATCTCGGCGGACATGTCGTGGACGACCAACACCTCCAGCCTGGTCAAGAAGGCTCACCAGCGCCTCTTCTTCCTGAGGACACTGAGGAAGAATCAGCTCTCCTCGGCTATCCTGGTGAACTTCTACCGCTGCGCAATAGAAAGCATCCTGACCAACTGTGTGGCAGTGTGGTATGGGAGCTGCTCTGTTGCGGAGCGCAAGGCACTGCAGCGGGTGGTGAAAACTGCCCAGCGCATCACAGGGACTCCACTGCCTGCCATCGAGCACATCCAGAGGAAACGCTGTCTGCATCGAGCTCGCAGCATCCTCAAGGACTCCTCGCACCCAGCCCACAGACTGTTTTCTCTCCTGCCCTCCGGCAGGCGTTTCAGGATCCACCGGACCAGGACCAGCAGACTTAAGAACAGTTTTTTCCCCAGAGCTGTCTCTTTACTGAACTCAAACCCCCGCTGATCCACTCCCCTCATATACTGATAACTCTCCTACCTCACATCCACCTTCACTTTGTTATTTGCACTACCGACTCTTTATTACAGTAACAACTGTTTACTTATTCATTTTGCACTACCACACCGTAACTGGATTATGCTCATTTGCACTGCCGACTGTTATTTACAGTACCTACTGTTTACATTTGTATTTTGCACCGTACTTCTAACTGTAATATGCAATCACTTCCACTGCACTTTTACACTTTTTTTCGGATAGCTTCTGTCCATAATTTATTGCACTACCTTAATCCACTGCCATATTCCTCATTTTAGCCTAACATATCATTGTATACCTCTATCTGTAAAATTCTGTTTATAGTAATAGCCATCTGTATATTATATTATATTCATAGTACATATCCACCTGTAAATTCTGTTTATAGTATTAACCATCTGTATATTATTCACTGTACATATTCACCTGTAAATTCTGTTTATAGTAATAACCATCTCTCTATTTATAGACATATTTATATATACTCAGTACATATCCATGTCCTGCACTTATGCAAACGTTGTATATCCTGCACTTGCTGCTATTGCACTTCTGGTTAGACCTAAACTGCATTTCGTTGCCTTGTACTTGTACTTGTGTAATGACAATAAAGTTGAATCTAATCTAATCTAATCTAATGAGCCCCGTAACTTTAGAAGAGAGACTGGCCGTCACACTACGTGTTCTTGCGTCTGGCAGTAACCAAAAATGTGTTGTCTCCAGTTACAAGTTGGGCTCGACCACAGTTTCGTTGATCGTAGTACAAGTACATTCCCCCAAATTTTGCAGATGGTCTTTATACTATATATATATATATATATATATATATATATATATATATATATATATATATATATATATATATATATATATATATATATATATATATACTATATTTTAACTAGATTAGTTCACAGTGCATTAACTGAAGATGACAACTAATTTCGGATTTTGTTTGTACATTCTGAAATTAACACTAAACAAGCACAATAAATGCTGTAGAACGTGTCTTGTAAACTAATGTACTAAATGAAGCCTCTTTGTACAGTTACTTTTTATAAAACATGCCTTATTTTATCAAAAGGTTCTATTTCAGTTAGTGAAGGCTCATTTTGAAAATGTCAGCAGTTACTTAAGACAAGTGCAAACTGGGTGCTTCATGCAAATGTATTCTAAAGTCCTATTCACAAAAGGAATGGATGGTTGGACGGATGGATGCCCATCAATGCAAACTTTCCATGAATTCTGTGCCATCTGGCTGTCACGATGATCCCTCATGGAAGGGTCATAAATAGGCTTGTTTGAGATGCGCCTGACCTCACCTGCAGTTCAGCCGAGACTAGGCGGCTGCAGTGAGGGGAGGAGTGAAAAAAGTGCAGGCAAGCCGGACAGTTCTCTCTTCTCGTAGTGAATCAGACACCTGCGAGATCAGGCGGATATCGCGGGATTCACACTTGTGCGCTTTGTTGCTGATAAACTGGATGTAATTAAAGTTCTGTTACTTTTATATGAAAATAAATATTATGAACAAGACACCCAAAGTTTTTGTTATTTATTTCCATTTGAAAGACGTGTTTATCAATCATTTTTACTTTAATTAGGCCTACATACATGTTTTTATATATATTCTTTTTATAAATATGACAACAATCACATAACCCACAGAGAGATCGCCTTTGTTAGAGAGTTTGGGAATATTCACACATAAAAACATGATCTCAGAGTTTTAAAATCAAACATTTAAAAAAAAAGAACCATACATCACGGTTGTTTAAACCAATAAGCATTAAGCTGTGTCGTCAGCAAGTCGTTTCCCATCATGCTTTTGCTCCGCGCAGTCGGTGGAGAGCAAATGCGCTCGACTGCAGAATCCGACACATCCGCCTTTCGCTCGCGAGAGTTTTTTGACATACGTCAGCATGACATCAGAGCAAGGCGGACCGCCCTCGGACACTTTTCTAACCGGAATGCATCTCGCGCTGATCACCAGTGATCGGTTCTGCACAGATTTTCTGCACTGGACTGGACCGCTTTTTGGAAATGGTACTACTATATTCTGTGGCTGTTTATTGCTATATAAATGTGTTATGGACTAAATATTTAACTGAATTTGGATTGCCTGGACCCTAAAGAGTGGAATTACAGCGTTTTTTCATGGATACAGATGATGTTTGGATGACAAGGACACTTTTAATTTGAATTCGTAAAAATGTGTTGCCGGTCAGCGTAGTTTTGTGGTCTGACAAAGACACTGATTGTGCCTGCTGTGTTCACTGCATCTTGAAATGGTTTACATCACTCGATTCACAAGAATCTCAGCTTTCCAAAGGTATGTGGCATGTTTAGCTTTTATATTTGAGTTGTTGAGTGTCACTCACTAAATAAAAAAAAATAATCCAGTGTGACGTCGGCGGCACGAAGCACGTAAACGGGTAAGAACGGGTAAGATACCTGTCTTATTAACTTTTTAACTTTTGTCTAGGATGGGTCTGAGACCGGCTGGTTTGTGCTTGTGACACTGTGGGGACAGCACTTATGTGTGGCTGCGTGCACTGTGTAGTGGGCTCGCACTCTACATTTAGAGGGCTCACCTCGCGAGCCGGCGAGCGAGTGGAGGGTACTGGGAGATCCAAGATGAGAGAGTGTGGTGGTAGTCCGGCAGCGGCGGGACTTAACCACCATCTCTTCCTTTCTGTGGTTAGATTAGATTAGATTAGAATCAACTTTATTGTCATTACACAAGTACAAGTACAAGGCAACGAAATGCAGTTTAGGTCTAACCAGAAGTGCAATAGCAGCAAGTGCAGGATATACAACGTTTGCCTAAGTGCAGGACATGGGTATGTACTGAATATATATAAATATATCTATAAATAGAGAGATGGTTATTACTATAAACAGAATTTACAGGTGAATATGTACAGTGAATAAATATACAGATGGCTATTACTATAAACATTTTACAGGTGAATATGTACTATGAATATAATATAATATACAGATGGCTATTACTATAAACAGAATTTTATAGATAGAGGTATACAATGATATGTTAGGCTAAGATGAGGAATATGGCAGTGGATTAGGAAGGCTTCGGAGGCTCGGGGTTCAACACAATTTTGGGTCGAGGTCCCTGTCGCTCAGGGTGTTGCGGCTCGCGGACTGGCGAGACTGGAAGGTTGGTGGCGTTGCCTTTGAAGGCTGAGGGGGCAGCACTTTAGTATGGCGGCCCGAGGCAGAGCTGGAGCGTTCGGGAGGAAATGGCGCATGGCCTGCGATGCCTTCTATGCTTCAGTGAAGCGCTCTGCGAACCCTTCCATCGCTGGGCCAAACAGGCCGGTGGCGGAGACAGGAGAATCCAGGAAGGGGGCTTTATCCACTTCCTTTATGTCCGTGAGGTTCACAGTCAGGTTCGCCATGCACCTTCCGATTGCCTGGGCGTTGGACTTTGTCGCGCGCAGGGCCAAGTCAGTGGCGCTGCGAAGGTCTTTGAATGCTTCAGGATCAGGGACGGACTCATCCAGAGAGCAGAGAAGTTTGGCCTGAAAAACCTGAAGGACTGCCATCGTGTGAAGCGCCGAAGCAGCCTGGCCGGCGGAGGCATAAGCTCGACCAGCGAGAGCTGACGTAGTGCGGCAGGGCTGCCAGGGGTAGGACGCTTTGGCCTGCCATCCTCTGGTGGAGGGCGGGCAAAGATGAGCGGTGACAGCCTCTTCAAGAGGGGGAAAACTCTCATATCCTTTTTCCTTTGGAGTTCTTCGGCGTGGGCTCGCACGACTGCTCCGGCATCCTCTGTTCGCAGCACTTCTTTTTGCGCGGCCCGAGAGGGGGAGCGAGAGGGGCGGGTTCTTCTTCAAAGCTGGCGAGCCGAACCCACAGGGTGATGTGGTGCAGATGATGTGGTGATCCCAGCCGAGTAGAGGGCCTCTGCACGAGGCGCAGGAATGACGAGGTATTTGCAACAACGCTCCGTCTGCTCTTTTGTGAGTGGCACTGTATGAACACACAAAACACACACACAAGGATAATAGAAAGGATATAGACATGCCGGATGGCGCAGCTGGAACAGCGAGGGGCTGAAGGCGGAGTCCAGAGAAGGAATATTACTCTCGAAAGGGAACCGGTAACCTAAACCTTGTAAGGCTTAATAGATAAGCTAAAGAACCGATTATTAATAGCAATGTTATAAATAACAATATTGTGTAACACTTTAGAATACTGTTCCGTCATTAATGAATAACTACACAGGAACAAATCAGTAATGCACTATTAACATTCTAGTAACTACTATAAACCAACAAGAAACAAATGAACAATTTAGTAAACTAGTGCTTAGTTGAATGTGGTAGTTCACTATTAGTTCATCAATAACTAAAAAAATTTCCCACACCTCCCAGAGGACTACTAAGAACTACTATATACAGATTCATAATTAACATGAATAATGCATCATATATAATTAATTCTAAAGTGAAGGTCATAGTAACCCACTATTAATGACTCAAGTATTACCAAATCCTTTAGAAGTAATTACTAATTATTTGGATCAGTATTCTAAAGTGAAAAACATGATAACTCTCGTAATAACTGAAGTCATTGTAAGCTTTTTTGTAAGTTTTTGGATAGTAATGGCTTCTGACAGATTTGGTAACAGTTGAGTAATTACTTGTGGGCTATTACTAATTACTAATGGCTTACATTAATTATAATTAGAATTAATTATATATTTTGCATTATTCAAATTTATTATGAATCTGTATAAAGTAGTTCTTAGTCTTAGTAGTAACTCTGGGAGGTGTTAAAATAAATAGTAATTATTTATTAACTGATAGTGACCTACCACATTCAACTGAGCACTATTACTTACTAATTAATCAGAGTTTCTTGTTAGTTAATAGTAGTTACTAATGTTAACAGTGCATTACTCATTTGTTCCTTTGTAGTTATTCATTAATGACAGAACAGTATTCTAAAGTGTTACCAATATTGGTAGGGAAGAGCTTTCACTTTAACACTTTCCTTCACTTTTATTTACTATTAAAATATATTACAAATTATACTTTCCATGATTTTAAAAATACAAATATTCCATGTAGTATTAACAAGGCCAACAAACTGAACACATAATAATATATAATTGAGGGGTAATAACCCATGGTGATTTTCTGTGTTGGTGAAAGAGAGAAGAACTTGTCTATTGAGTTGTGAGTGATAAATGGCCTTCCACCTTTATTATAATACAATATATTATTAACATGCAATAAAAAAGGACTATAATATTAACACATATTGTAAATACATAACAATATAACAATAACATGCCAGTTTCATGTAATGAGATGCATCAAACATATAATAGGCAGATGATCTCATTTAGAAATAGTCAACCTATTGACTTTTAGACTCATCCTGTTTCTCTGGACACGCCATTTGAGAAAGAACTGTCTGATTTATTTGATCCTTATGCAGTAGATGAAGGGGTTCACTAGTGGTGGAAGCAGACTGTAGAACATGACCAGGGCGATCTTCTGACTGCTGTTTATCTGGGTGTTTGGGATGTTAGAACTGGTGTAAACCACGAAACGTGGCACATAATAGATGATAATGATAGTCAGCTGTGTGGCACAGGTAGAAAAGGCTTTCATACGACCCTGTGCATTTGCTATTCGAAGCACAGACACCAGGATACTTCCATAGGAAAAGATGATGAAAGAGAATGGCACGAGAAGCACAAACATTGCTACACCGTAGGAAATGAGGTTCTGGCGGCTGACATCAGCACAGGCGAGCTGGTTCATAGACAAAGAGTCACAGAAGCAGTGAGCGATCATATTAGGCCCACAGAATGGCAGTTGCACTGTTTGCATTGAGCTAATGGTTGGAGCAATCACTGCAGTAACCCAGGAAAGCCCTATTAGAAGTCTCATAATGCGGTTAGTCATTAAAACAGGGTATCTTAGTGGGTAACAGATTGCCAAGAACCGATCTAGAGCCATGATCATTATAATAAGAGAGTTTAGGGTCCCAAAATAGTGAATCAGCTGCCTTTGAAACAGACAAACGTAGAAGCTAATATAACCATCATTAAACCAGTAGCGAGAAATTACTTTTGGCAGAGCCACTGTGCAAAAACCAATATCAGACAAGGACAAACTCAGCATGATAATATACATAGGCTTATAGAGGCTGCGTTCAGTCACAAACAGGATCACAATGAGAGAGTTACCGGTGATTACAGCGATGTAGATGCACAACAGAAACGCTGCAATCAGGCTGTAGTATTTGGGCAGGAGTCCAGGGAAGCCCACGATGAAAAACTCGGTTACAACAGAAGCTGCGGTTTCGTTTGCCTGTGACATACTAAAACATACAGTGAACATCTGTTTATGCACATGACATTACCTCGCAAAAATGGCTTTGCTTTGATTTGATTTACTCCAAAATGTTGAAATATTTACTTTATAAAATATTATAAATAAAGTTCACTTACGAAATTATACATTATTGTAAATTATCAAGTGAACTGAATCGCGTAGCCGCGCCTGACGGTCTTCATGACCCAGCGGAACAGTCCCGGAAGCTGAAGCCAGACTCCCAGGAACTGCACCAGCAGGGTCATTCGGACCACAGACGTACCCAGGGTGGGGCAGCGAGGCAGCGTTACCGGCCCGGACATGGGAGGCTGTTGGGCGTCCCGGTGCGGGGGCACGGTTAACTGCTGCGTCCTGACAGAGGAGACCAGGGAAGGACGCACGTTCCACTGGGGTCTGCTCTGAGAGGAGGCTGGCGAGAGAGAGGGACGAGAGTGGCGCGGCCCGGAGGCGGCACACACTGCCATCACCGGTCTCTGGGTCCTCAGAGACAGGAACATGAGTTCTTTCCAAGCGCTGCTAGCCCGGGGCCAGCAGCGGAGGATTTTCCCCCGGCCCTCCACCGGGGGAAGGAGAGGCCCTGCAACCATCCCCTGGAAAGAACTGGAAACCATCTCTGAGTTGTCCACCTCCAGCCTGGCGTTTAGCCAGGCTGAGGAGCGGACTGGGCGACATCCTGCAACCACCTCCACAGTGCGGCCCGGAGAAGGCTACTGCTGGGGCCGGACGGGAGGAGGGAGGGCGCCCTCGGCGGCGAGCGGACTGAGGCGACTGGGCCGGCGGCTGGTGCAGCAGCCAGCCACCGGGGCAGTACGTGTTACAGCCTCAGTCTGCTCTGGGGCGGCCGAGAACTGTTGGGCGCAGTTCTCAGCCGCGCCGCCGAAGAGGCCAGCCTGGGATATGGGCGAGTTGAGGAGGCGGGCTCAGTCAACCCCCCCATATCACCAGGTAAGGCCAGGAAATTCTCCCGGACCACAGCTGTGGACATCGCCTGACCGAGGGAGCGTGTGGCGACCTTCACCACCCAGAGGGCGGGATCAGTGGCGGCACGCAGCTCAAAAAAGAGCCCTGGGTCAGCTCCACCCTTGTGCATGTGCAAAGGGGCGGCGGCCTACCCCATAGCACTGCAGGACCACGCCACCGAAGTAGACGAGCCCACAGGCTTAGGGAGGGTGCTTAGGACAGCCACACCACGTCAAAGCCCTCTGTGGACACCGTAGTGTGCAACAGAGTTGTTCAACAGTGGGGGGGGGGGGGGGGCAGTGTACCCTAGGCCGCGGCCCCATCAAGGGCAGAGAAGGCGGAGGAGGCCACCAAACGGTCACGGGAAGCACGGGGACTTCCAGGACCGCGTGATCTCCTCATGCACCTCGGGAGCGAAAGGCATTGGGGGCGGAGCCCAACAGCTGTCGGGTGCCGCCCACAAAAACCGATCGCGCAACCACGAGCACTCGCGACTGGGCGGAGTTCCACACCCACGCGAGGCTCGCGGCTGCCCGAGATAACATGGCTATCAACTCTAGGTCAGATCAGGCAGTGCTGACACACCCGGAGGCGGAGCACAACCTAATCGTCATCCCCAAAGGATCTAGCCCACCTTGGGATGCGGCGATCAACATCTCGCCGCTATCTGGAGTGTGATCGAAACGAACGAGGCGTCAGAGACGGGCCGCTGTTTCAGTCCAGCACTCGCGGGAAGCGATGTGCGAGAGGGGGGCGTGGCCCGAGGAATGATCGTCGGGGTTCTTATACCACGCACCGCCCTCAGGTCACCCTGGCCACCAGCCAAAGTACCACCTCTCTCAGAGACGGTAGATTGGGGTGTGGCAGAGGGGACTCTCTCTCCTCGCGGAGATCACTGAGTCTCGACCGCGTCATCGCGATGGTCACGTTCCCGCAGTGGGAACATGACACATCCACAATCACTGCCCGAACGTGCTGAAGCCCAAACACCTCGAGCAGTGAATGTGCCCATAGACAGCAACGGAGATCGATCGCACCCGGAAGTGCACGGGCGAACCGTCTTGAAAAAGACGTGCCACGCGCAAGCTCTTTTTGTGAGAGGAAAGCTCTGCAGAGTGCCGAAGCGCCCAGGGAAAACACACACAGCTGTTGCAGATCACTGCACAGATCAGCAGGCAGGCAATGCGAGATCGCTGGAATGCGCCGTCACACCAACACCCTGGAGAACCGCTCGTCTCGAAGACTGAAGAGAGGACTTCAGAATTCAGGCTTGTAGGAGTGAAGAGATGCTCTTGGCTCCAAAGCAGAAACATAATGCGATGTTGCCAGTGTACTTCCTTATATACCCACAGGGTGGGGCGGAGTTACGCATGCAAATTCCGCATGCCCATGGCATTGGCACTGCCATTGGGCGCTGTTGAATTCTCGAAGATGATAGGCTTCTAAGCGAAACCCCCATTCGTTAGTCACTAACGTACGTCGTAGTGGCTGAACGAAAGGGAAAGCTCTTTTCGTGTTTTATTTAGGTCTTTGTGAAAACGGCGTCAGTGTACAGGCGAGCGTGTTTTATTACAGGCTCGTTTGCTGTGAAATTGAAGACTGCAGGGGACTGAGTGTGGTGACGGTCCAGCCGCGGCGGGACTTAGCCACTGTCTCTTTTTTGTGGCTAGGAAGGTTTCGGTGGCTCGGGGTTCGACACAATCTTGGGTCGAGGTCCCTGACGCTCTGAGATAATCTGTGTGAACAGTGCTTATGTGCAGGGGTGCATTCTGTAGTTATAGTGGGGACACTGCCTGCATATATTTTAGTAGGGTAGTTGTTAAATCAGCATTAGTGTGCAGACGAGCGTGTTTGACAACAGGCTATTTGACTGCAATATTTACATCTCCAGCCACCTGAATAAAGGGGGATTGGGAGAATGTAAAGGAAGTTTGTGGTGGTAATCCGGCCGTGGTGGGACTTTTGAGTGATTTTGTGGTGCTGAATTAACAGTGCTATATATAGGGGTGCACACTTTATCATGGACACACTGCCTACAGTCATAAGAGAGGAAAAACTCTAAATTGAAGCTCACTGAGAAGTCTGTGAGAGCGAGGCTCAAACCAGCAACCCTGTGTGCTAAAGTGCACCTTTTCAAACCACTGTACCAGCAGCTCTGAGCTTTTATTAAGATCGCCGTTAATACAGCGTTATGTGTGCAGGAGTGCGTGCTTCATGACAGGCTCCTTTACTGCAGTGTTGAACCTCTCCAGTCGCCTGCATAGAGGGGACTGGGAGAAGTGTTAGAGAGTGAAAACAGGCGCAAGGCTTGGCCGTCATTTTACGACGTCGTTATGCGCTAGACAGAGAGGCTATGACGTAAGTCATGCTCCCGCCGCGCTCTCGTTATCTCCAGTCGAACAGAGAGCGCGCGCTGTCATAACCTGGCCGCCATTTTACGTACGCTGCAGTGAGAGGAGGCTGTGACATAAGCCGCTCTCTCAACATTTCCAGCAGCCCGAGCTTGGATGGGTGTGTCGCTTTTGACTGCCGTCCTCTAGCGGAGGGCGGGCAAAATACGGTGACTCAGCTGAAGACGGCGAAGAGGATTCTGAGAGCGATATAAGAGGGGAGAACTCCAGTGTGGAATTGCTTGTCTACTCTGGCATTCTCTGTCTGCGGCGCTTACAGCGCGGCCTGAGCGAATAGGCAGAGTGTATGACCAGTGAAGGCGAGACACATGGGGAGATGTCCGGCGTGTGCTCGCGAGCTCGCTCCGGCGGCCTCTGGTCGTGGCGCTTTTCCTGCGCGGTCTGAGAGGGAGAGTGGATGCGGCGGGATCATCGTCGAAATGGCAAGTCGAGCCCGCAGGGTCGGCAGTGCCATCTTTTCACACTCCGGGCAGCTGCCCTGGGAGAGTGCAACAAGGGCGTGATCTCGGCCGAGACACGACGCACATATGATGTGCGATCCCTACCAAGAAGAGGGACTCTGCACGAGGTGCAGGCGGGACGAGGCATTTGAAAAAATGCACTCGTTTTGAAAAACAAACACAGATAGCAGTAAAGGATATAATGCTGGATAGCGCAGCTGGAATGGCAGGCAGCAGAAGGCGGAGTCCGATTCCGGCGTCCTCAGGGCTGCACGAAGTTACGCTGAGTGCTGTTCAACGGCGGCTTCAAGGTCCAGAGATCAGCGAAGGGTAAGTCGCTGAAGGAGATTAAATCTGATTCCGATGGCTAGACACAGGCTGCGTTCGAAACCGCATATTCATTGAGTAGGTACTCATTTTCAATAAGTACTTACTTAACGAGCTCTAAAAGAGTAGGTACTATATTGCCTGATCTCGTTAAGTATGAATGCGATCCGCACTTTATCCGCCATGTTGACGTTATCATGTGACCTACGACGTTATCTCAAGCGCAACAACTTGAAAGACGAGTGACAGGTTTAATTCATCGATCTATAAATATCTTAATATTGTTAAACTTGCTAATTTTGTTGGCTTGTTGAAGAAACAGCTGCCCATTTATTTTGTGACATTAACCCTACTAATCTGACCCAGTTTTATCCTTACCAAAACCCACAATCGTGATCTCTTAAATATGTTGTTAATTTCTTTATTTTATATGCAAAACATTTCATCCACAAGCAAAATTGGCCTAAATCTCCTTTATATTTTCCTTTTTCTTTTTAAATTTAACTCCTGTTTTATCCCTCAAGCTTAGGAAATAAAATTTAATTGCATTATGATGAATTATTCAAAGATATCTAACCTTGTTATTGTTTTTTCTTTGTATATAATGTATGCAAACCCATGATATTTGTTTTATTATTAGGATTGTTAAAGATACAACCATGTAATTATAAAATAAAAGATAGGCCTATGAGTGACAGGTGCAGTAACAGCTCAAAGCATCAATAACTCCACAGCCCGACCTGTGCGGTTTCCCTCAGAGTCTGCAACGAGGACCTCTTTCAGCTGCTCGAAGATCTCACCTTGGGAGAACACTGTTGATTTTATACTCTTAAAATGTAAGTTATCACTATTCAAAATTAAGATTACCCCAGATTGAATTGCATTGCTAGCCCACTAAAACACTTACAATAATAATAATAACAAATGCTGACCAATACTTAATTATATTACTTTTTCTTTTTTTACTGAAAATTATATTGTTTTAGTAAAACAAGCAAAATGCAACTTGTTGTCATATGACATAGCGATGCATGAATACACACTAGACAAATGCAGCCGATGTGAATACCAATTTTCAGTCAAGCAATGAATAAATGCATGAGTTAATAAAATATTTTATTTACTGACAACAATAGGAAACATAAATTAGTGAGTAAAAGAATGAATAAAAGTAAACATCACAAATGAATAAGTCACCATGAAACAAAGCTTTATTCAAACGTATTGTTCTAACAAACCATCACACATTTACAGACGGTGAACCCCACATCTGCTGCCATCTCAAAACAGCTTGATGAAGCAGTTGACCACCGTGAACACCTTCGCCTGTCCTAGCCATCTATCATGTCCCTCCTGTCCCTTCTGAACCCCACAACCTTGAAGCAAGAGTGGAGAACATGTGCGGGACAATCTGACTGCTGATGTCTGCTCCAAACATCCGTGTGCCTGCTCTCCATCAGCATGACTACTTAAAACGTTTTACAATTCATGTTGTCAGCATCCCATTTCTTGCCATATTTGATTTAATATTTTTACAATTACATGCTATTTGTATTGTAGATTTATGACTTTTGTGGTGTAGTGGGCTAAACACTGAACTGATAAGCAGAAGGTTTCTGCTTGGATCTCCAAGTTTATGTGCTCAATAGCCTTAAATGTTGAGGTAGTTGCTGATGTGTTAATGTTCCTCAATTCATCAACAGTATAATGGACAAATAAAAAAGATAACTTATGTTTAGTTACTTTATGTAGATCTATTAACATTACTGACGTTCATGTAAAGTAAGCAGTGTTGACCACAGTGAACTCTACATTATAGCACACACACATCACTCTGATCAGATGTCTATTTCATGCTGTGATGTCATCTGCAATACTTATCGAAAATGTTCCTGTCAGATGTTAAATAAACATTTAGTAAGCATCTTTATCTTTAAGTATCGTTTATGTAAATCCACTTTGGAGACGTGTGTGTGTGTTACTGGAGCTCATACATAATAAAACGTGTTTTTACAGCCCAATCACAACTATACTACACTGTCTGTCGTCTTTACACTTTCAACAATTCAACAGTTTAACTTTACTCTACAGTAGTCCAACAAATGCTATTTTAACACAAGGAACCGTGATTTTGGTTTGTAATACTCACATTTGATTGGCTTTTCTCCGCCTGACGTATCCTTTCCTATGGCCTCATGGGAAGGCAGGGATAGAAAAGTATCCGACGATGGGTGCTTCACAATCTGGGCGGAATCAGTAGGCCATCCGGGAACTTCTCGCCTACTCTTTTATGATTACTGAGGTTTCGAACATACTTCTCCTTTCACGTACTGTTTTCGCCTACTATATAGTTGGTAAGTAGGCATATTCGAACGCAACATCAGTATACGCACGTCCGAATCTCGCGAGAAATAGTCCAAAACCCTCGTAGTTCTCGCCTACTCTTTTATGAATACTATGGATTCGGACATTCTATTCTCTCGCCTACTGCTTTTTACATACTATATAGTAGGGAAGTATGCGGTTTCGAACGCAGCCATAGTCTTTTATAGACTCGATATGCAAATTCAGGCAGATTATTTAGGCGGGAGCTCAGGTAGTCACCTCATTGGTCCTCGCGCTTAGCAGCCTTGCCATAGGTTCCTGCAGTTGCCGCAGCATAGCCAATCAGCGCGCAGACCAAGGTTATTATAGTTTTGCATTTTTAAATTAATTTTTACTTTATTATCGTTTTCGATTTTGCAACAAATTTCAGTTTAGTTTTAGTTAGTTTTATAAATTATTTTGCTAGTTTTAGTTTAGTTTTTATTTTGTGAACACATTTCTATTTAGTTTTTATATATTTAGTTTCAGTTTTAGTTTTAGTAATTATAGTTTAGCAGTTACCAGAACGAAGTGTAGAGACCAAATCAAGATTTTTAATTTCAGCAAAGTTTACTCTTATGCAGACATCTTAATAATATAAATAAAATAATGGAATACAGATTGTTTTATTTAATGCTATGTCAGCAGCTAAGGCTATATTCATGGCAAAAATTGTATTACAAAAATACAAATATCATATAAATACAATAAAACCAAGCAAACAAACACGTCATATACAAGATTTTTTTTAAAATCAACTTATAAAACAAATCCAAAACCTTTTCATGCATAATAATACTAAATAAGTTCTTAAGTGAAATAACTTGATAAAAGAGCATTCTTGTTTTAACCCAGGACAGTCCAGTAAATATGTTTAACGGAGAGGGGAATCTTACAAAACATGCATAAAGTTGGGTCTTTACCTTTAAAGGTGAACTATGTAGGATTTTTGCAGTAAAACATCCAGAAACCACTAGGCCAGTGTTATATATTTTGTTCAGTTGAGTACTTAGAATATCCCAAATGTTTTCAACTATTTGTAAATCGTGAGAAAATTGCTATTTTAACCAAGGAGCCGGGACGTGTGAGCTATGCGTGTGAGGGAGTCGCCTGTCGATTGCGTCATTTCTGCGTCACCCTCGGTCTCCGGTTTTATTCAGTGAAACACTTAACTCTCACTGCATTGTGAACAAGTGTCATAGCAGCCGCCGAGCGAACGTCATAACTTCCTTTTCAACACACTCAGATATATCTAATACGATAAACAGAGTTGCGTTACCTTACACTCAGCACTGGAGAAGAGGAAGTGGCGCCGGCAACCGTGTCATAATAAAAGTCCCGCCAGCGACTATGCCATAATAACAGTCCCGCTCTTCAATCGCTCCTGCGGCCTTGCTCAGCTCCACAACACTCGGTCCTGCTCTGCTTCAGACTACAGTAATGTTAATAATCGCATCCATGAACATGATTTCTGCCCGAGTCCTATCCTGACTGTTTCCTACCGGCTGTGAGCTGAAGACCACATGTCCCGAGATTCTGCGCTCAAACGTGGCGTCATCAAACTACGCCTTTGTTTTGAACAGGCGACTTCTAGTGGACGGAAAAGTTACATCAGTCCTTCCAGAAAAATGCGGCTTTTTTTTGTGATTGTTGCGGGCAAAAATCCTTGATTATGCGGCACGTTTTTCTTAAAAAATGCGATGAAAAATGCGGGATATTTATGCAATTTTATGCGATAAAATTGCGGGAACTTGCAAAAACTGCGGTTTGATGAGAGAGAAAAAAAGCACTACATCACAGAAAGTGCTGGAATATTTAAGTTCTCATCTTGTTTTATTGAAGACCTTAATAATGGCTCAAATTTACAAAACATTTAGTCAATCAAGTTCTGTAGCTTTACAAAAGGAATACAGGGAGTGCAGAATTATTAGGCACGTTGATTTTCTGATCATATTTTTTTTCCAGGCACATTTGACCAATTCCAAACCACAGTAATCCTAATAACTACTATTGATTTAGTATTTAATAATGTAAGTGATATATAATTGTTCACGAAGGCTGGAAATGAAAATCACCTTATATTCAGGTGTGCAGAATTATTAGGCATGTTTTCTTTTACAGATAAATTGAGCCAAAAAAGAGATTTAACTCAGACTGAAAAGTCAAAAAGTATTAAATGCCCATGAGAAGGATGCAATACTAATGCAATACTAGACATTGCAGTTAAGGCGTGACCATTGGACAGTGAGATGCTCGTTGGGTCAGCAGGATCTGACAAAAACAGGTGGTGAAGAAAAGACACCTGTTAACTGCAAAAGAATTAAGAATTGAGGTGAAGAATTAAGGGTGAAACCATCAGGAACCCTTTAGTCTCCAGCGCCACCATTTTCCAGAGCTGCAACCTACCTGGAGTCTCCAGAAGTGCAAGGTGTCAGGATCTCAGAGACTTCAGTTAGGTAAAGAATCCTAAAAAATGAACCCCACTAGATAAGAATCATAAGCTGAAGTGTTAAAAATACATGAAGAAGGTTTTTTTATAGGCTTTATGGACAGATAGGTTGAGAGTGACTCTTGAAGGACCAGCACCACATCCTCTAGTACCACTGTTTGAAGAATTCATCTTCCAGAATCTGGCAGTACGTTTTTGGAGTACATTTTTAGTCCATCTCTGCAAAATAGACTTCAGGATGGACTAAAATGAACTCCCAAAACGTACTGCCAGATTCTGGAAGATGAATTCTTCAAACAGTGGTACTAGAGGATGTGGTGCTGGTCCTTCAAGAGTCATTCTCAAACTATAAAACCTATAAAGCCTATAAAAAAGCAGGCTTCATGTATTTTACAACACTTCAGCTTATGATTCTTATTTAGTGGGGGTAATTTTTTAGGATTCTTTACCTAACTGAAGTCTCTGAGATCCCGACACCTTGCACTTCTGGAGACTCCAGGTAGGTTGCAGCTTTGGAAAATGGTGGCGCTGGAGACTAAAGGGTTCCTGATGGTTTCACCCTTAATTCTTCACCTTAATTCTTAATTCTTTTGCAGTTAATAGGTGTCTTTTCTTCACCACCTGTTTTTGTCTGACCCTGCTGACCCAACGAGCATTTCACTGTCCAATGGTCACGCCTTAACTGCAATGTCCAGTATTGCATTAGTATTGCATCCTTCTCATGGGCATTTAATAATTTTTGACTTTTCAGTCTGAGTTAAATCTCTTTTTTGGCTCAATTTATCTGTAAAAGAAAACATGCCTAATAATTCTGCACACCTGAATATAAGGTGATTTTCATTTCCAGCCTTCATGAACAATTATATATCACTTATACATTATTAAATACTAAATTAATAGTAGTTATTAGGATTACTGTGGTTTGGAATTGGTCAAATGTGCCTGGAAAAAAAATATGATCAGAAAATCAATGT
This sequence comes from Gobio gobio, assembly GCF_949357685.1. Classification (NCBI taxonomy): domain Eukaryota; kingdom Metazoa; phylum Chordata; class Actinopteri; order Cypriniformes; family Gobionidae; genus Gobio; species Gobio gobio. The sequence goes on along the minus strand of NC_137118.1, from coordinate 33,347,781 downwards.
GCCTAATAATTCTGCACTCCCTGTATGCTACAACTTCTGAAAAAATTAATAAATAACTTCCTGTTTTACAGATGTCGCTATACAAAACAGACATTTGAGTGCTTCCAATGCACAGTGCAATCTCTTAAAGGGTTAGTTCACCTAAAAATGAAAATTCTGTCATTAATGACTTCCCTTTATGTTGCTGGACACAAATTAAGATATTTTAGTTGAATTCCGATGGCTCAGAAAGGCCTCCATTGGCACAATGTACACTCTCAAGACCCATAAAAGGTAGCCCACTAAAGACGTCGTTACAAAGTCCATCTCACTACAGTGGTTCTACAATAACTTTATGAAGCGACGATAATAGTTATTGTGTGCAAAAAAAACTAAATAACGACTTATATAGTGATGACTGATTTCAAAACACAGCATCATGATGCTATGAATCAGAGTCGATTCATGAATCGGATCGCGTGTCAAACTGCTGAAATACGTGACTTTGGCGATCCAACCCGCTGAATCGACTCATTGATTCATAACGCTTCAAACCGCTGAATCGACTCATTGATTCATAACGCTTCAAACCGCTGAATCGACTCATTGATTCATAACGCTTCAAACCGCTGAATCAACTCATTGATTCACAACGCTTCAAACCGCTGAATCAACTCATTGATTCATAACGCTTCAAACCGCTGAATCAACTCATTGATTCATAACGCTTCAAACCGCTGAATCAACTCATTGATTCATAACGCTTCAAACCGCTGAATCGACTCATTGATTCATAACGCTTCAAAGCTGTGTTTTGAAATCAGTCAGCACACAGGGAAACTGCTTTGCTCTTTTGCTGTTATTTTTGTTGGCCAATGGGAGTTTGTGCTTCATCATGGTTTCACCGGTATCTATGGTTTCTCCACGGGGTTTGAAGCTTTTCGATGACGTTCGCGTCGGGTAATCACGTCACTTCAAAACGTTCCCATGGCAATAGGCGGAAATGGCGGCTCTTGTGTGAAGTAAACGAAAATTTTTCAACTTTCTGCTAATATATATGACTTTTTTTGCAACGAAAATGGGGATTATGAAATCATGATAGCCCCGCATATTTTGCACGCGGAAATAGGCAATTTATGCGGCGAAAGTGCGGCGTATTTGAAAAAAATGCGGCCCCCGCATGAATATGCGGACTTTGGCTGATTATGCGTTAAATCACGCGATCGCATAATCGCGTTTTTCTGGAGGGACTGTTACATAGTGAAGCTTTAAGGAAAAAAGCTTGAGTCAAACTGACCTATACAACTAAATGGTCTGAGATTGAACAAAGAACCAAATAAATGCAACGTAAAAATATGAAAGTAAAAATTATAAATTCCAGACAAACTCATTCATATTAAAGATGAAATATTGTTAAACAATTAAAATCTTATTTATTTAAAGATTATTTCTTCAGTAGTACAATGTAGGCTAGCAGTGTGACCACAGCTAAAGTCATCTGACTACAGCCAACACAAATTGTTGTGAAGACAGTGTGATTAAATAATGAAGTGTATATGCTGTCTGCATGTTTGTGTGTGTCTGTGTGTGTGTAACAGATTGGAAGTCTGTTAATTTTAAATAAATTAAGATTCCCAGCCACACCAACACAGAGAGAAAGACACAAGAAATACCAAAATAGTATTTTATAATTTTTTTAAAAGTTAAAGTTAAAAGGGCAGCATAATCACAATTTCATCCTCAAAAACCAGATGAGACAACAATAAAAAACCATGAATTGTCCAATAATCTGTCCCAGGGAAAAAACAATACCAAAATCCAGTCAAATCCGGATTTCCGCTCCGTATTTTCCATGCCGCCGGCAAAGAATGTCTGTTTCAGCGAGGCCTCTAATAGCCGACTCAAATCCCGAAAAATCCCGGACCAGGATTTCCGGATGTCCGCGGCGCCGCTCTGCGTCTGTCAGTGGAGAGATCGTGAAATCAATGGGCCGCTTGCTCGTAGCTCGGCAACTTAAATCTCAGATTACTAAAATGACAACTTTCCTTTCCTACTTCAAGTGGGCTCATCAACAGTGCTATCGTGTCTGCTGCTCTGCCGTCGACTCCTGGATCTGACACCTTAGCAGAAATGGACATCTAAGAACACCTTCTCTAACTCAGATGTTAAAAACACACACGCGCATCAGCGTGGGAATAAAATAACCACTTCCCTTTAGTCTGAGTTTTGTGAGCGTTGACACAGCAAAGTCTGGAATTCGGCTCCACCAGGCACAGGAAATCCAGCCAGCAACAACACCGAGGGAAAAGAAGATCAGTAAAAGTCCGCTTCAGCACACGGCTCGTTCATCTGTCCAGAGCGTTCTCTTCCCCGGTAAGAGATCTAGCGTCCTTTTTATTGGGAGTGATCTGATCAGCTGGCAAATTAGATCGCTGATGTGATTGGGGTTCTACAGGTGTGTCGATTAGTGTTTGTTATTGTTGCAGTTTGTGAAGGAGGAAAAACAGTACCATCAATGATCCAGCAAAATCACAGCAAACAAGGAAAACCACAGCAAACAATATAAACGTGAATCCACCACAAACAATGTAATAAATTAGTCCACAGCAAACAAATATGAAAGTTAAGGCAGAAATTGCTATATCAATCAATAACAATTTCCAAAACAAAATAAGGTTAACCAATCAATCACACTGCTCTACTTATTTTGTATTATATGACACTCCTCCCCCCCTTAACAGTTGTCGTCCCGACAAAGTCTTAGTGTCTACCCCTACTAGGCCTACCCCTATTTTGTCTCTGGGACCTACGCAGGGGTGATCTGTCCCCTGGCTCAGGTCTCACAATAGGGGCTACTGGGTCATCATCCACTGAAACTGCAGGAGGGGCCCAGGCTATGGGCACAAAGGTCAGAGGTAACAAAGGCCCAGGATACAAGGCATTCGAAAGATTGGGGTTCACCGTTTCAGTCTCTGGGGCTTGAGGCTCTTCAAGGGGGTTGAAAAGGCAAGGCCTTAAGTGATTCCGATGAATTGTCCTGATGGGGCCTTCTTTTCCTTCAGGCTTTATCTGGAAAACTGGCAGGCCTGGACGTAGTTGGTCAATAACCACATAGAGTTGGGGCTGCCAATGCGGTGCCAACTTCCCTTGTTCTCTACGGCGGAAGTTGCGCAGGAGCACCCGCTCTCCAGGCAACAAGGGGAGTTTCTTTGTTTTCTGATCATACCTGGCCTTGTCCCGCATTCTGCTTTCTCTGGTTTTTGCTGCCACCTGTCTGTAGACTCGCTGTAGGGTCTGGTTGTGTTGGTGAACCCAACCCTCCAAGTCTTGTCTTTGGGTCAATGGTGGCGCCCCAACAGCCGTTTCTACTGGCAGGCGGGCGTGTCGGCCAAACATGACAAAGTGTGGGGTCAGTCCAGTGGTCTCATGAGGGGTGTTATTATAAATCTGCAGGAGAGTCGGCAAATGATCTGGCCACCGCACTTGGTCTTCTGGACTCAATGTTCCTAAAAGAGACAGAACAGTCTTGTTAAACCTTTCGCAGGCCCCATTTCCTTGGGGCCTGTAGGGTGTAGTTCGAACTTTGGCACACCCATACAGATTGCACAGCTGTGCCACCATGGTCGACTCAAAGGCTGCTCCTTGATCGGAGAGGATTCGTTCTGGACACCCCCATGGCTGGATAAGATAGCGCCAAAGGGCACGTGTCGTAGTGGCTGCTGTCTGGTCTTTTGTGGGGACAGCCCATCCGTACTTGGAGAAAAGGTCTGTTATTACCAACAGATAAGGATAAGTGTCACCATGCCTACCAAGAGACAAATAGTCAATTGAAACGGTTTCCAAAGGGTATGATTTAAGAATAGGCACTAAGGGTGCCCTTACCTCTGGTCCTCTTTTCTGTTGAGTGCAAATTGAACATTTGGATGCCCAGTCTTGCAAGTCAGCACCCATCCCGGGCCAAAAGAAGGTTTTTCTCAGCAAGCCCTCGACCTTGAATATCCCCATGTGGCCTGAGGCGTTGTGATACTTCTCCCACAACTTATAAGTCTTGTCTTTGGGAACCACGATTTGATAGAGGCTCAACCCTGTATGACGCTCTTGGGCCCTCCGCTTTAACACACCCATTTACATTTACATTTATGCATTTGGCAGACGCTTTTATCCAAAGCGACTTACATTGCATTCAACTACACATTTTACATTTTGTTAATTCTTGCTTTCCCTGGGAATTGAACCCATGACATTGGCGTTGCTAGCGCCATGCTCTACTGTTTGAGCTATAGGAAAGCTACACCCTCCTGGATGTGTAATCGACTCCATTCCCTTAAGAGGCGTTTTGTTGCAGGTAGGCACGCTTTCCTCTCCTCTGCTCCTGGAAAACAATTTCCAATCACCCAACCCTTAATTTGGGCCACCGTCTGATCTTTCTCCTGCCAATCCCTCCAATGGTCTTCAGCTTCTGTGCTAGCCTCTGACTCCACCACTGCTGTCTCCACTTGGGCCTGTCGGTTGGATCCTGTTTCCTGTGGTAACCTGGACAAGACATCAGCATTACGATTGGAAGCGCCTGTGCGATACTTAAGTTCAAAGTCAAAATTCGCCAGCTGCGCTGCCCACCGCTGTTCTGTGGCCCCCAAGTGTGCCGTATTCAGATGGACCAGAGGGTTATTGTCCGTAAAGGCCAGAAATGTATTGCCCCACAAATAGTCTTTGAACTTTTCGGTGACAGCCCATTTGAGGGCTAAAAACTCCAGTTTAAAAGAACTGTAGTTTTGGTCATTCCTCTCGGTGGGGTTAAGGCTTCTGCTGGCATAAGCTATAACTCTCTCTCTACCATCCTGTAGCTGTGCCAACACAGCTCCCAAACCTCCCAGGCTAGCGTCTGTGTAAAGATGGAAAGGTTTTGAGAAGTCTGCATATGCCAAGATTGGGGCACTCACCAGAGCAGTCTTCAGAGAATCAAATGCCATCTGGCAATCTGTGGTCCAGTTGATGGAAGCATTTCCTCTCCTCATACTAGCAGAACCTACTAGGAGAGCATTCAGGGGTGCAGCTATTTTAGAAAAACCTTTTACAAATCTTCTGTAGTACCCCACGAAACCAAGGAATGAGCGTACCTGCTTAATGGTAAAGGGGATGGGCCAGTTCTCAACGACAACTGTTTTTTCGGGATCTGTGGATATTCCCTCACCAGAGATGACATGGCCGAGGTAGGTGACTTTCCTCTGGAACAGGCTGCATTTATGGGGCTGCAACTTTAAGCCATGGGCTGCCAGCTTCTCAAAAACCTGCTCCAGGTGACTGATATGGGTGTCAAAGTCTAGGGAGTATACAACAACATCATCCAAGTAGATCAGGAGAGAGTCATGGACCTGCCCACCCAGGCACCGCTGCATCAGGCGTTGAAATGTTGCAGGTGCATTACAGAGGCCAAAGGGGATCCTCTGGAACTCGTACAAGCCCAAGGGTGTGGTGAATGCAGTCTTCTCTCGATCCTTCGGGTCCACATCTACTTGCCAATATCCAGTGGCCAGGTCAAGGGTAGAATACCAAGCAGCTTGCTTGAGGCTGGTGAGGGATTCTTCTATCCTTGGCAAGGGATAGGCATCTTTGTGGGTTAGGGCGTTCAGCTTCCTGTAGTCCACGCAAAAACGCCAGGATCCATCCTTCTTTTTCACAAGGACAATTGGTGCTGCCTAAGGGCTGGAGCTTTCCCTTATGACATCATTATCCAGCATGTTTTGCAGAAGTTCCCTCAATTCAGGGTAAAGGCTTGGTGGAACTGGCCTGTAGCGCTCCCTGCTGGGTGGTGCAGAACCTGTAGGTATGGAGTGGAGGACTGCACTGGTCTGGCCAAAGTCCTCATCACCTGCTGCAAAGATGTCTCTCCATCGCTGTAACAGTGAGTCCATCTTCTGTTGTTGGTCTGTTGTTAAGCCATCCCCTTTCAGCAGGTTGACTGGATGGTGATCTGTTGTGCTGATGTGGTTTGTCCGCACATCCACTTCCACCACACCTGGATCTAAAGTCTTCAAAACAAGGTCCTTTTCCCCTCAAATCTGACTTGGATCAACCTGGAAAACATTAGCAAGGGGGCGGCGTTGAGGTATCAATATGGGGTAAGGATTGAGGTTACGTACCCTTATAGGGAGGCGTCCTTTCACCACAGTAGTAACAGTCCGGGCCACCTGCCACTCGTCATCTCTTTCTGGGCTCTCCACCACAACACAAAGATATGACCCAGCTTTTGCACCATAGAGGTGTGTCCACAGTACCATCTCACTGTTCGGAGGCAAATAAACTGGCTCTTGGTGGGTTAACTTGGCCACTCCAATCTGTCCATCAGATGATTCAGCCTGCGAAACCTTTTGACAGACCGCAAAAGCACGCTCCCATTCCCCCTTCGCTTCACGTGACATAGTTGCACCGAAGACAGTCAGGCCAGGGTGAACCCCTTGAAACAGCTCTTTCCAACAATGTGAAATGACATTCATCCCTAGAATACCCCTTTCAGCACTCAGGCACTCATCCTTTACAATGATAACCCCTTTACCTGGCACGGTAACTCCTCCCACTGAAAAATCCAAGATGGCGTAGCCAGTATATGGGATCTGTAGTCCATTAGCTGCTTTTAGAGAAAGCCAGTGCAGATCTTGTGGGCTTCGCTTCTGCTCTCCGCTCAGCCATTTCTGGAAGAAAGTTTCACTGAACAATGTAACTTGTGAGCCTGTATCAAGCAAGCAGGGCACTTTCACTCCTGCAACAACGACTTCAACTCCTGACACGTCCCCACCAGGGATGGTTTGTCAGTTTGATTTCCCTGGTCCCCCTCCCCAACCACCCGGCTCTCAGTGGTTGGGGCTGTTAGTTTAACGGCCGCCTCCCCTGTTGACAGTGCCTTTGAATGTGACCAGCCTTCCCACAGCCTCTGCAGATTGGTTTGCCCCGGTTGTCCCATTCCAAAGTCTGGTGGCGCCTGGGGGAGGCAGCATAGCGGCCTTCCTGAACAGCCCCCCTAGGGGATAAAGGCAGATCTCTATGCACCCAAGTCTGAGGAGAAAGTTGGCGTTTAATCTCGTCAGTTAAGGTTTCTTTAATAGCAGAAAGTTGGTCTGTAATTTCTTTTCTAAGTTCGGCTCTTACTGTCTCCCTCCACTCCTCTAGGCTTGGTGCCACCATGGATTGGTTTGTCTGTGGCACAAAGATACGTGAGGCACAGACAGGCTCCATCTTCGACTCAGCTTCTAATGCTCTCACTTCACTACACACCTCAGTGAAGGACAATGTAGGTTTTCTACGCACCTGCCTTTGGAGTTCCTGTTGCACCACACCAGGCCTCAAACCCAGGACAAGCTGGTCCCTAATAGTCATCTCATCCTGGGCAGAGCCCGCTGGTTCCTGCTCCCTCCATGTGGAGAATAATTCCCGGAGACGGAGAATGAAAGCAGAAACGGTTTGCTCTTCCTGTTGATGACATTTAAAAAATTGTGCCCGGATCTGGGCTACTGGTGTTACACGCCCATACAGCCTCTTTAACTCACTCAGCAGGTCTGCACTTGTTAAGCGTCTTCCTGGATTCAGTAGCCTCACCTCTCTTTTTGCCTCACCCTCAAGTGCCCCATGTATAAAGTCAATTTTCTGTTCCTCATTTAACCCTTGTGCCCTCAGCATAGCCTGTACCTGCCCACTCCATTCAGAACAACTAATTTTACTTGAGTCACCATTAAACCTTGGGATCCATGGGACCCCCATAAACCAAGGCATCATCATTGCATTTATCACAGGCTGACTAAATGGAACATTTTCTAGTCTGGCCCCAGTTCCTTGTGACACATTACACCCTGGGCCTTCAGGCTGCCCTTCATTTTCATCTGCCATTCTTCACTGTGTGGTGTGGAAAGGGAACCCTGCCTGACTACGCCACTAATGTAACAGATTGGAAGTCTGTTAATTTTAAATAAATTAAGATTCCCAGCCACACCAACACAGAGAGAAAGACACAAGAAATACCAAAATAGTATTTTATTATTTTTTTAAAAGTTAAAGTTAAAAGGGCAGCATAATCACAATTTCATCCTCAAAAACCAGATGAGACAACAATAAAAAAACATGAATTGTCCAATAATCTGTCCCAGGGAAAAAACAATACCAAAATCCAGTCAAATCCGGATTTCCGGTCCGTATTTTCCCTGCCGCCGGCAAAGAATGTCTGTTTCAGCGAGGCCTCTAATAGCCGACTCAAATCCCGAAAAATCCCGGACCAGGATTTCCGGATGTCCGTGGCGCCGCTCTGCGTCTGTCAGTGGAGAGATCGTGAAATCAATGGGCCGCTTGCTCGTAGCCCGGCAACTTAAATCTCAGATTACTAAAATGACAACTTTCCTTTCCTACTTCAAGTGGGCTCATCAACAGTGCTATCGTGTCTGCTGCTCTGCCGTCGACTCCTGGATCTGACACCTTAGCAGAAATGGACATCTAAGAACACCTTCTCTAACTCAGATGTTAAAAACACACACGCGCATCAGCGTGGGAATAAAAGAACCACTTCCCTTTAGTCTGAGTTTTGTGAGCGTTGACACAGCAAAGTCTGGAATTCAAATTAGATCGCTGATGTGATTGGGGTTCTACAGGTGTGTCGATTAGTGTTTGTTATTGTTGCAGTTTGTGAAGGAGGAAAAACAGTACCATCAATGATCCAGCAAAATCACAGCAAACAAGGAAAACCACAGCAAACAATAAAAACGTGAATCCACCACAAACAATGTAATAAATTAGTCCACAGCAAACAAATATGAAAGTTAAGGCAGAAATTGCTATATCAATCAATAACAATTTCCAAAACAAAATAAGGTTAACCAATCAATCACACTGCTCTACTTATTTTGTATTATATGACATGCGTGTGTCCTGGTATTCCCTACTTTGTGGTGAAATGTCTCCACACGGATGATAATATTATTAGTAGTAAACGATTTGTAAAAACAATGATAACACCTTTGAGCCAGTCAATATTATGCGAACATGAAATCTCAAACACACAGCAGCACTTGCTACTATAGTTGTTGTTGCACCTGCGTCTCTCGTCGCGTATGTAATAGCGTTCTAAAAGCAGTGAGCTTAAGTTCAACATGCGTCTCATTACCTTGTGTCATTTACCATTTCACTGCTACGAACGCATTCTTTGTGAACAGCTGCTTAGGACTAGCGATGTGTGTTCACTGCGCGCGTCGCGTCACCGGACAGCGGTTAATCTCCTCAGCTCAGCTCACTTCACGCGCTGTAGCTCCATATACAGACACTCCCTCAACCGCCACAGGTCAGATTTTTTGCCACAGAGAGCTTATTAAATACGAAAACAAATATTTGTTTTTACTAATTATTATTTTATTTCTGTTAGTTTTTCAGTAAGAGTTGTTAATTTCGTTTAGTTTTAGTTTTTCATTTAATATGAATTTTTAATTTTATTTCAGTTTACGAAAATGTTTTTTGACCAATAGTTTTAGTCTTAGTTTCAGTTTTCATTTACGAAAATAACCTTGGCGCAGACACGCTCTGTTGTATCTGCTGTGCAGCCGCACTGCGTTTTACATGGATAAATTATTAAGGAAAACAATTTTGCTTCATATTCTTGAGGAAAGGAGTTTTCCCCTAGCTTAATGCTACACAATACGAGTGATTCTCTCGAAAAGGAATTGAACACTAATCTAAAGTGTGACTATATTGTTTTCTCCAAAGTATCTTAGGCCTATTATTAAAAGTCTATTTTATTACTCATCAACTGTTGGACAGCAAACAGCTCCTTTACGCCATGAATGTGAGCTTTTTGTGCCACCTTGTGGGTAAATGACTACACACTGTAACTCCCATTAAATCACTACAAACTTTTATTGCATCGTTTTTTATATTTATTTTGTAATATTATTAATATTATGTAGGCTACTATATTTTAAAGCAAATAACTTAAATAAGGCTATAAAAAAAAAATATATATATATATGTATATATATGTATATATGTATATATATGTATATATATATATATATATATATATATATATATATATATATATATATATATATATATATATATATATATATATATATATGTATATATTAGGGATGCAACAATACAGTTAGTCCACGGTTCAATACATACCTCGGTTTTTACCCACGGTTTTCGGTTCGGTTCGGTTCTGATGGCTTGTCACATACATTTTTTGTTATTCTATTCTTAGGTGACAGGAACAGCAAGAGGTTAAAGAGAAAAAAGACTATTTTTTTATTGCAATACTCTTTCTTTATTTTACTTAAAAGAATTGAAAAACCTTACTTCAACTTAAAACTTTACTTAAAAAAACCCTTGTACACATTCCTAGTGTATTGGATAATATAAAATAAATAATATAAAGATTTACACTGGCAGCTCAGAGCTGTACAGCAGCATTTAAGTATGAAATTGAATGAATGAATGTAAAAATAAAACACTACATAGACTTCACTATAAAATATACACTGATTCTTATTAAAGCTGCAGTATTAGTTTTTCAGTCAAGAGCAGTGAGTGATTTTCTCTTTGTCTTTTGTTGTTGTATTAACATTAAAGGGATATTTCACTCAAAACTGAAAATTCTGTCATCGAGAAATGAATACAGGTTTGAAACAATATTAGAGTGAGTAAATAATGACATCATTTTATAGGTGAACTGTCCCTTTAAGGACCGCGTGTTCACTACTGCGCTGTTGTCAGTTTAAGACCTCTACACATCTAATATACAGACACAAATGCGATTTTACTTTCACTTTAGACATAACCGACTGTGTTTATGTTAACCTTGTGTGTATTTGACAGTATTAGCGCAGTAAGAAGACTACTTAGTTCAGTATTCACGTGTTAGACAGGCTTTTAGTGCGCACGCTCTGAAAAGAGCATGTTAAAACCGCGCACGCGAATGAAACCGACAAGGCTTTAAAACGCATGCAAATAATGAACTTTCATGATTGTGAATAACTATAGTGTTCCATGAGTATAACTCTACCACTAATGTGTGATGTGAATGTATGTCGCGTTGTTCAGTATATTGGGATGGAGGCAAATTATAGAATTTGTAGAAAAATAATTAATTAAATGCGAAACCGAGAAAACCGCAATTCACAAGCACGTATTGAACCGTGAATGCCGTATCGAACGGTTCAAAATTATATTGAGAATTGTGGCATCCCTAGTATATATATATATATATATATATATATATATATATATATATATATATATATATATATATATATATATATACACTCACCTAAAGGATTATTAGGAACACCTGTTCCATTTCTCATTAATGCAATTATCTAATCAACCAATCACATGGCAGTTGCTTCAATGCATTTAGGGGTGTGGTCCTGGTCAAGACAATCTCCTGAACTCCAAACTGAATGTCAGAATGGGAAAGAAAGGTGATTTAAGCTATTTTGAGCATGGCATGGTTGTTGGTGCCAGACGGGCCAGTCTGAGTATTTCACAATCTGATCAGTTACTGGAATTTTCACGCTCAACCATTTCTAGGGTTTACAAAGAAGGGTGTGGAAAGGGAAAAACATCCAGTATGCGGCAGTCCTGTGGGCGAAAATGCCTTGTTGATGCTAGAGGTCAGAGGAGAATGGGCCGACTGATTCAAGCTGATAAAAGAGCAACTTTGACTGAAATAACCACTCGTTACAACCGAGGTATGCAGCAAAGCATTTGTGAAGCCACAACATGCACAACCTTGAGGCGGATGGGCTACAACAGCAGAAGACCCCACCGGGTACCACTCATCTCCACTACAAATAGGAAAAAGAGGCTACAATTTACGCGAGCTCACCAAAATTGGACAGTTGAAGACTGGAAAAATGCTGCCTGATCTGATGAGTCTGATTTCTGTTGAGACAGATGGTAGAGTCAGAATTTGGCATAAACAGAATGAGAACATGGATCCATCATGCCTTGTTACCACTGTGCAGGCTGGTGGTGGTGGTGTAATGGTGTGGGGGATGTTTTCTTGGCACACTTTAGGCCCCTTAGTGCCAATTGGGCATCGTTTAAATGCCACAGCCTACCTGAGCATTGTTTCTGACCATGTCCATCCCTTTATGACCACCATGTACCCATCCTCTGATGGCTACTTCCAGCAGGATAATGCACCATGTCACAAAGCTCGAATAATTTCAAATTGGTAATAGAGTAATTCAACCCAATAGAGCCTCTTTGGGATGTGGTGGAACGGGAGCTTCGTGCCCTGGATGTGCATCCCACAAATCTCCATCAACTGCAAGATGCTATCCTATCAATATGGGCCAACATTTCTAAAGAATGCTTTCAGCACCTTGTTGAATCAGTGCCATGTAGAATTAAGGCAGTTCTGAAGGCGAAAGGGGGTCAAACACAGTATTAGGTGTTCCTAATAATCTTTTAGGTGTATATATATATATATATATATATATATATATATATATATATATATATATATATATATATATATATATATATATATATATATATATATATTACAGTTGATGAATCCGACTGGAGGATTCGTCTCTTTGAGCCTCCAAGCTTCTGGTAGTGAGACACTTTTGATTGTCTCATACAAAACACTTTTAAGGATGTTTTATAATAAATATAAAACGATAATGGATTTAATAACGTTTTTAAAATGCTAGATACGTTGTTTAAACAGTACCTTTAATTAGAACTATTTACTGTGGTATCCAGTAGCGATGACAAGTATCTAGTTGCCACAGTTTTACTGCAGTAGGCAATCAGTAACTGTTGAAACTGTAGTATTTTGGAATTAACCATGGGAACCTCCCGAACACACAACGCAACAGCCGCCACGTGTTTCATGCGGTTAGAATAATTCGTAACCAAGACCTTAGATGCATAAATAAAATAACATAAAATATTATTAATAGTAATCTAATGAAACACTATGAATAAAAAACAAAAACTGCAGTCATACTGCATTCTCGTTTGGCAGGACATTTATGATTTATTTATAATTAAAATATATTTCAGTTGATAAATGTGACTAGACCACAAAATCGTCATAAGTCGCTCGTTGTGGCAATAGCCTGCAGTGTGACAAATGAAACTACAAACATACCATGTAATTTTTTAAGATAATAACTGGGTAAATTGCTGGATAAATATAGGCTATATATAATGTTTATAAATGTATTATTAACAAATATTGTAAATGCATATAAACAGCATGTAATGAAATACGTCATAACAGGGATAGGCAGATTATCTAATTTAGAAATAGTTAACCTATCAACTTTTAGACTCATCCTGTTTCTCTGGACACGCCATTTGAGAAAGAACTGTCTGATTTCTTTGATCCTTATGCAGTAGATGAAGGGGTTCACTAGTGGTGGAAGCAGACTGTAGAACATGACCAGGGTGATCCTCTGACTGCTGTTTATCTGGGTGTTCGGGATGTTAGAACTTGAGTAAACCACGAAACGTGGCACATAATAGATGATTATGATAGTCAGCTGTGTGGCACAGGTAGAAAATGCTTTCATACGACCCTGTGCATTTGCTATTTGAAGCACAGACACCAGGATACTTCCATAGGAAAAGATGATGAAAGAGAATGGAACGAGAAGCACAAACATTGCTACACTGTAGGCAATGAGATTTGCGATATTGAAATCAGCACAGGCGAGCTGGTTCATAGATGTGCCATCACAGAAGCAGTGAGCGATCATATTAGGCCCACAGAATGGCAGTTTCACTGTTTGTATTGAGCTAATGGTTGGGGCAATCATTGCAGTAACCCAGGAAAGCCCTATTAGTAGTCTCATAGTGCGGTTAGTCATTAAAACAGGGTATCTTAGTGGGTAACAGATCGCCAAGAACCGATCTAGAGCCATGATCATCATAATAAGAGAGTTTAGGGTCCCAAAATAGCGAATTAGCTGCCTTTGAAACAGATAGACGTACAAGGTAATATAACCGCCATTAAACCTGTAGCGAGAAATTACTTTTGGCAGAGCAACTGTGCAAAAACCAATATCAGACAAGGACAAACTCAGCATGATAATATACATAGGCTTATAGAGGCTGCGTTCAGTCACAAACAGGATCACAATGAGAGAGTTGCCGGTGATTACAGCGATGTAGATGCACAACAAAAACGCTGCCATCAGGCTGTAGTATTTGGGCAGGAGCCCAGGGAAGCCCACGATGAAAAACTCAGTTACAACAGAAGCTGCGGTTTCGTTTTCCTGTAACATACTAAAACATACAGTAAACTTTAAACTTTTTCAACGATACGTGCCTTTCACACTGACATTACAGACTTCTCGCATTTGTAAAATAAAAAAATAAAATATATAAACATTTGCCTGATTTGATTTAAAAATATTGGCATAAATTAGATAATACCTTGCAATATTAAAAATACAGTATATAAATGTAAATAAATGTAAAAAAAAAAAAAAAAGAATGTGCATTTTTATGAAATGGCTAACTTACAAAAAAAAAATATATATAAATAATCAAACATGTAAATTCATACATATAATTTAATTAAGTTATATTAATAATGTAAATAAATGATATAAAATTGTTACTGATTTAAAACAGATTGTTAAGTTATTAGGCTTTGCAAAAATCTAAATGTTATTTTGGTTTGTATTTCAGCTGATCACATGATTACCTTGATTATTCCTCTGTCAAGTTATGTGTCATCTGCTAAGAATATTTCTTACTCAGTGTGTCACGTCTCTCAGTGATCAGCGCAGATGCTTGTGCTTTCATTATTTTATAGATGTAGAATCAGTGTTAAAGCCTGTAGGGTCCAACACGTCATGAAGGATCATGTTTTGAATAATTTGGTGTCATGAAACTGGGCAGACCTTTGGGGTTATTGGTTGAAGTTGTCTGTGTACTTGTGTTTGCATCACACACATTCACACTGATGGGAAAAATTGGAAATTAAACATAAACATATTTTTATTTAAAGGGATCGTTTCACCCAAAAAAAATGAAAATTGTGTTATAATTTACAACAAGTTGTTTCAAACCTGTATAAACTTCTTTGTTCGGCTGAACACAAAGGAAGATATTTGGAAGAATGTTTATAATCAAGCAGATCTTGGCAGCCTTTTACTTCTATAGTGGGAATATATAAATAATATGGTAGTCAATGGCTGCAGGGATCTGCTTGGTTACAAACATTCTTCCAAATATCTTCCTTTGTGTTCAGCAGAAGAAAGAAATTCATGAGGGTGAGTAAATGATGACAGAATTTAAATTTTTGGGTGAACTTTCCCTGTAATAGTAATTTCATCTACATTCAAAGGTAACCAGCAGGTGGTGCAAAAAACAAAGGGAAAATTAAATAATGCAGATCCATCTGTTTTTGTCACCTGGATCCCCCTAGCATAAAAGATAGGAAATATACTGCTTGGTGCATAACATATACAGAGGTCAGTCACATAGAATCATGAGGGAAGGTACATTTTTTTTTAAATGCCTTGTTAAAGATCTGAGATTAAAGCATCTGCGAATTAAATAGCAGTTTAACTTTTATACTTTCAATACAAATGTTTTTTTTCTTTATATAATTAATGCGGTTTGATTATGTACTGATTTTGATGTGATAGTAAATAAGCTTCACCATTCACAAAGCTTCACCAGCTTCATCATTTATTTTACATTACAAAGGCCAGGGTTTCCAAAACTAGGATTCCCAGCTAATCCCTGGCAGTGATTCATTGACCTTAGCAAAAAGATTTTCACTGTGCCTATCTGGCCACCCTGTTAAAAAGCTACAGAACAATCATGACAACGAGAACATGAAGTAAGTTTATTAGTTCATCAGTTTAACTGTCATTAATTTAATGCACAGACAAGTTAGGGGTTTCAACGGCTCTTTTCATTGTGACACATGTTTCTATAATGAATGCTTAGCTGCATGGGTACAACAACATATTATGGCAAGTATTTAGGCCTACATTTAAGAGTTATGGATTTGAATTGCATTTGACATATCCATTCATTTGGATTACAGTTTTAACATAATCTAATACATTTAATGAAATGCATATTTGTCATACATAAATTAATTTATGTAACATTACTCATAAACTGGGTGTGCTTTAAATAAACAATTACTAGGTTTTTATATAGGTATTTATCATCAATAAATTCAATTTGCTTAAATCTCAAACATTTTAACTAATTGAAAATTGCTTTTGAAAATATGATTGTTTAAATTAAATCAAATAGATGCAAATAGTGCAGAAATCTTACCCGTTTCTTTTATGCATGACTGACAAATATATTATTTTATGCAATATTCAAATGCATAAACCTTAAATTTAGGCCAAAATATTTTTTGGGGTGTGTAAAAACAAACGGATAGCTTTAATAATAACTTCCAAACATCTAAAGGGAGCTAGTTTTATTAATGCTGTCATTCATAGCAAATATTTGGACTTGTTTTTCCTTGCATTTTCACCACCAGATTTCACTGGAATACATCACAAAACACAATTAAGCTGAAAAACAATTACAAATCACAAACATGAATTCAGTTGCTTCTGATAAATCATTGTATGTTTTTTTCCATTAAAACTCAGTAGAACATAATATTTTACAGCGTGATCACATTAATTCTGGACATTTCTCTCATGGCCCTTTGCCTGCTCACCCACCTGCTCACAATGGTTCTGATCTCATGCGTACGTAAACAGTAAATTAGGGGGTTTATCAGTGGTGGAACAAGGCTGTAGAGCAGTATGAGAACTATCCTGAAATCTTTGCTGATTTGGATTTGCAGGAAATAGGTTACATACACAGTGCAGCGAGGCACGTAAAACAGGGCGATGATGCACAGCTGCGTGCTGCAGGTGGCAAAACTTTTCCAGCGACTCTGAGAGCTCGACAGCCTCATCACAGACATTATGATGTGACAGTAAGAGTAAATGATGAAGGCTAGAGGAAGGAGAAGCACCAGTAGGGCCACACACAGGGCCAGCAAAATCTGCTTGCTGTTATCAGCACAGGCCAGGTTGGTAATAGAGATGTGGTCACAGTAGCAGTGAATGATCAGTTTAGGGCCGCAGTAAGGAAGCTGTTGAGTGTGTAGGGTGGCTATTGTGGGAGCGATCAAAGCAGTTACCCAAGCCGTGACGTTTAGGATGTACGTGATGCGGTTAGTCATAACAGCCTGGTATCTCAGAGAATAACAAATAGCCACATAGCGATCGAGGGACATGATCATCATGATCAGCGAGTTTAATGTTCCAAAATAGTGGATTAGTTCCATTTGGAAGAAGCAAGCATGGAAAGGGGTTGCTCCTGCATCAAACAAGTACCTGGATATGATCTTAGGTACAGCAACAGTGGAGAAACACATATCAGATACCGCCAGGCTCGCAAGGATAATGTACATAGGCTTCCTGAGGCTCTGCGAAGTGAAAAACAGCACCAGGA
Organism: Gobio gobio; assembly: GCF_949357685.1. Classification (NCBI taxonomy): domain Eukaryota; kingdom Metazoa; phylum Chordata; class Actinopteri; order Cypriniformes; family Gobionidae; genus Gobio; species Gobio gobio. The sequence continues at coordinate 33,330,315 of NC_137118.1, read as the reverse complement.
AAACAGTGTTCCCGGCCACTGTGGTCGTGTAGACAATGAAGAAAATAGCAGCGACCAGGCCATAGTAGTCTGGATGGAGTCCAGGGAAGCCCACAATGATAAACTCAGTGATTGTCGTCCAGTTCTTCTGTAGCATTTTGCAAAATCTGCAGAGATTGTAGGACAAAAGTGATTAATATTGCATAATAATACAATGTATGATATAATCTGAATGAAATATTATTAAAAATAATATTAAACATTGTTAAAATGCCAATTCTATTTCTGATTTGAAAATTATTTATTTTCAAAAACAATATTTTCAAAAAACAGGGGCACTTTTAAAAAAGGCCTGTCAAAAAAAAAAAGAAAAAAAGAAAGAAATGTATATAATAAAAAGGTATTAATGTTGAATTGTTTATAGCAGTTTGGGCTATAAATTAGCCAGCTGTACAGTGATTATGTCAATAAATTCATTATCAGTAAATGGCAAGACATCAGACATTAAGTAAATTTGCACCTGGTATGTACACAATACATTTATTGTGTATCACTTATATACTGTAGTGTTCACTGTTATGTACAGTGTCGTTGGGATTCAGTCCCACAACTTTTTTTTATTTTAGATGATGACAGGGTCTTGGTGGCTTTAGGGACTGGATGTCACTCATAGCTCATGAAGTCTTCTACAGGCCTCATGTTAGCCCAAGTTCTGCTGCCTTTAAAGCAAAACAATGACTAAGAATTGAATATCTTCACCCTTGTTGGTGTCATCTTTAAGAGTGATTAAGAACTTTTTCTGCCTCTTTCATCAGATCTCATGGGGTTTTCAGTGTTTGTGCGTGTCAGTACCTACATTAATTGTGATCTCATATTGGATTCCTCAGTGATAATTCTCACAGGTCTGGTTTCCCATCAGTACAATCTTTAGGGTCTGTCTGGTGACTCCAGAGAACAAATTAAGGGCATGTAGCATGAATGTTGACACTTTTCAGACAAACAACGGTGACAGTGTTTACTGCACTGTTACATGGAAACCCTTGACATCAGACCAGACGTATGTCTTCCTCAGTGAGCATCCCTCCTCTCAAAACACATGCACATCTAATATTGTGTTGGTCCCCCTTTTGTTGCCAAAACAGCCCTGACCTGTCGAGGCATGGACTGCACTAGACCCCTGAAGGTGTGCTGTGGTATCTGGCACCAAGATGTTAGCAGCAGATCCGTTAAGTCCTGTAAGTTGCGAGGTGGGGCCTCCATGGACCGGACTTGTTTGTTCAGCACATCACAAAGATGCTCGATTGGATTGAGATCTGGGAGGCCAAGTCAACACCTCAAACTTGTTGTGCTCCTCAAACCATTCCTGAACCATTTTTGCTTTGTGGCAGGGTGCATTATCCTGCTAAAAGAGGCCACAGCCACCCGTGAATACTGTTTCCATGAAAGCGTGTACATGGTCTGCAACAATGCTTAGGTAGGTGGTACGTGTCAAAGTAACATCCACATGGATGGCAGGACCCAAGGTTTCCCAGCAGAACATTGCCCAAAGCATCACACTGCCTCCACCGGCTTGCCTTCTTCCCATAGTAGTGCATCCTGGTGCCATGTGCTCCCCAGTTAAGCGACGCACACGCACCCGGCCATCCACGTGATGTAAAAGAAAACGTGATTCATCAGACCAGGCCACCTTCTTTCATTGCTCTGTGGTCCAGTTCAGATGCTCACATGCCCACTGTTGGCGCTTTCGGCAGTGTACAGGGTCATATGCACCCTGATTGGTCTGCGGCTATGCAGGCCCATATGCAACAAACATATGCAATGCATTGTTTATTCTGACACATTTCTATCAGAACCAGCATTAACTTCTTGAGCAATTTGAGCTACAGTAGCTCGTCTGTTTGATCGGACCACACAGGCCAGCATTTGCTCCCCACGTACATCAAGTCAACTTTATTTATATAGCGCTTTTTACAATGCAGATTTGTTTCAGTTTCAAAACTGCTTCACGGTGTTAAAATAAAATATCCCACCCACTAACAGGTGCTGTGATGAAGAGATAATCAGTGTTATTCACTTCACCTGTCCTAAAGCATCATATACTACCAGTTTCAAAGACAAGGCTCAAGACTATAATGCATGTTTGAGCTGTTTTAACAGAAAGCAAACTAAAGCATAGTTTATTTATTTAATCACTATCCCCCTTCAGCCTCAAGGGCTCAGTGGTGCCAAGCTTCTAATACACTGATGATATAATTGAAAAATATGTTAATTGCTCAACTGGGGAAAAAAAAGTTAATGTACTGTTGATTAACAATTAATTAATGTATTCACTAATGTATTCACAGGGGATAACACAACAAGTGATGTATTCATTTTATTTGGAAGGTTGGCCCCACTTTATATTAGGTGGCCTTAAGTACTATGTACTTACATCAAAAAATAAGTACAATGTACTTACTGTGTTCAAATTGTATTGCAAAACACCTTTGCTGATATTGAGGTGGGATGCGGGTAGAGTTAGGGACAGGTGTGGTGGTATGGGTAAGTTTAAGGGTAGGGTTAGGTGTAAGGGAAGTGTCAACTGTGTAATTACAAAGGTAACTACAGAAATTAATTACATGCAGGTATTTTTTAAAATGTAAGTACAATGTAAATACATGTATGTACACAATAAGTGTAAATTATCAAATGATCAATTAAAATGTTAGTACATAGTAGTTAAGGCCACCTAATATAAAGTGTGTCCTGATTGCATGAAAAAAAAAATTGACTAAGCATACATTTTTATGCAAAACTTTAAAACATAACATATGGCTCTTTGTTTGCAGCTTCCATGTAAAATGTCCTCTTGTGTTTTTCAAAAAATACTCTATTCACTTTTTGTTTAATTAAATGGAAGCCTAAACTCACCCTGAACTCTACCTTAATGTTAAATTACATTTTAAATCCAAAATTAATTCATTATGTTTTGACCTTTATTGATCTTCATAATTCATGATGAAGGTTAAAGGTCACAGACATCTCAAAGACAACTTGGTTTGAGTGTCATTATCTACATAATTGGGTGTTGTCACTTATTTACTTCATCGCTGAGTGATAATTCTCTCAGGTCTGGTTTCCCATCATTACAATCTTCAGGGTATGTCTACTGTCTCCAGAGAACAAATTAGGGGCATGTAGCAAGTATGTTGACACTCTTCAGAAAAACAACAGTGACAAGGTTTATTGCACTTGGTTACAGGAAAACTCATGACATCAAACCACAAATGTGTTCTTCAATGAGCACTCCTCTCAAATCAACAGTGTCTGTTTAGTAAGATAATAATATCTCTGTGTAAATAATGTAAGGCAATAGGCTGCAGTCTTCATAACCCTAATCAGGCATTTAGAAATAAACTCAAATACATCAGCTCTTACTTATGTTGTAGTGATTTGCCAGCTTGTGGTCTTATCATGACACACCAGTTTGTAACATGGTTCTTGGGCCGAACCTGGCCACAATATTGCTGCCTTATTAAAAACAACGTATGTGTTTAAATGAGTTTGCACCTGGTACTTTGTATGAAGCCCCCCTTGTGTTGTCACCTTGCCGTGATGGAGGGGTTTGCATGTCCTAGTGACCCTGGGAGCTACATCAGCAGGGACACAGGTCCCTGGCAGGTTCAATGCTGAATGATCTCAGGCGAATGAACAGACTAACACCTGTTCCTCCAGGTTGGGGGTTAGGCGTGGGGCCAACAACCCCACCCTGGAAAAAACATAATTCAGTCAGGTCCACTTAAGTCAAAAACACCATAGACAAACTTAGTAAACTTTTTTATTGGCATATTTTACAAAATGTACACTTGGCGATATGGCTCTGTTCTAAATTCCCCATCCTTTTCATGAGCTCCATGAAAAGTCAAGACAGGGAACAGCAGCAGCTCATGGGGTCAACCTCCCATTTTTTTAAACTGGGAGGGCAGCGTAAATCCCCCATTGAGAACAGAGCATGCATCAATGACAACAGAATGACATTGATTAAGTTAAACACAGTTTAAGGAGAAGCTGGGGTGGGTTGCAAAGCAGCGTTCAGTGGAAGCAGCCAAGCAGGCAGACGGAACTGAAGCTATGCTTAAGTAAGGCGTCCTGTTTTAGAGTTGCCAATTGAGTGCATAGGAATCGGATCAGCTGATATGGGCGGAGTTGGAATTTTTCCAATCAGCTGATAGCGAAGCTTGACTACGTGGCCTGTCTGAACTAACGCAGAATGCTTGATTTCAGTCAGGTCCACTCAAGTCAAAAACACCATACACAAGCTTAGTCAACTTTTTTCCTGGCATATTTTGCTAAATTTACATTTCGCGATATGGCTCTGTTCTAAATTACCCATCCTTTTCATGAGCTCAATGAAAAGCCAAGACAGGGAACAGTAGCAGCTTTTCGGGACAACCTGACATTTTTTAAAACTGGGAGGGCAGCGTAAATCCCCCAAAAGACCATACCAAGCAATCCTCCCTGGCTCTTCCTGCTCATTGAAGAGACAGCAGAGGATCCAAAAGAGCGTTTCAGGAAGCCAATCTAACAAAATTTTATTGTAAATAGCCAATCGATCTATGTGAAGCTAGCATGAGGAATGTAGCTAGAGCTAATTATAGAAGTAAATAAATAGTAGATGGGCGATATGGATCTGTTCTAAATTCCCTGTCCTTATCATGAGCTCCATGAAAAGCCAAAACAGGGAACAGCAGCAGCTCCTAGGGACGATCCTCCTATTTTATAGCTGGGAGTGTAGCGTAAATCCCCAAACAGACCATACTAGGCAATCCTCCCTCGCTCTTCCTGCTAAATCGAATAGCCAACAGAGGATCCAAAAGAGCGTTTCAGGAAGGCAATCTAACTGAATTTAATTGTAAAGAGCAAATCGATTTACGTGAAGCTAGCATGAGGAATGTAAATGGAAGCTTTAGCATAAGTTCTGCCGGGAAGACTTAATTGTCATGTCACTTTAATTTTATCTATCCAATCACATGCTAAATACCTGGGTATAAAAGATCGGTACTTACGCATGTTTGAGTTCGCAGATGCTGACGCTCCAATTCACTTGACGATCCGGGCGTTCCGTATAGTGGTCGATCGCTGGTCCTACGATAACTAATAATGTGTTTACAGTGGCGTTCTAAGTCCATGTCAGCCTTTCATTCTGTTCAATGGGTTACCGCAGTAACAGACGCGAGTGCTTCACTAACAAGAGCAAGTCTCACGTCAGACTCAGATCAATCGCTTCATGAGGACTATCTGGGCATGTTATCAAAGACACGGCTGTGGTTTTCATCACCATTCTGGCGACATCTCTACATCAGCATTTATCACAGTGATATGCATATGGTTATGCATTCCGATGCCGATTGGGTGTAGTATATTACTCTTTTTCAACTTTGTCGCAAGCATGTCTGTATAGAGCACACACATGCATCGTGTGAGACGCGCACAGGTGTTTGCCGGTCTGCTCGTGCAACGTGATCTCTCGTTGTGACTCGTTTGTGCCCATAGTGCTCGTAAATGATTCGCATGACACCGGTTACCGCTATAGATAGTATTTTGTTATAAAACTGAAACAGAACAGATATGCACAGCATATTTTGACTCTATCATTCTCCCTACGAATGCAAGGAAAATTAACACGGGTTTTAAAGCAACATGCACCCATTTAATCGGGGCTTCATGTTGAACTGAAGTTAAGCTGAAATCACGATTGGGTTCAGTGTTATCAGATCACTAAAATTGAATTTAAAAACTATGCTGAGCAAATAAGCATATTTAGGTACAGCACCGACATCAGTGCTTTGATCCGGTCTGATTCAATGGCGTTAGATTCATCTTCCAAGTGTTGTGAGTTCGTCACATATGCAATTTAACTGTCACAACAAAGTTTCAAGCTTGAAGTGTTGGCTGTCATCCAGCAGAGTACATATTTTGCTCAAACATACGGGGCACCAAGCGTTGGACTGGCTTCCTTTCGTGATTCGATATGGCTTCCTTCCCTATGAGGAAGATCTGTAGCGTTCTGTGCTCATATAAAGGTGCTGTTTTATGTTCAATCTTCAGGTGCTACATGGATAGCCTAATGAAATACTCATCCACCTATTCAAAGAAAAAACATCTCAAATTAATTTTCCAGAAATTAAACAAAAGTGTGCTTTGATGAACACATTTTGATGGTGAGAACAAGAAAATGTATGTAATTCGCTGAATGGAAACATTTCGTTTTTTATACGTATTGTTGAAGGTTAACAATGTTTGCAAGATAAATGAGTTTAAATTATCTCCTTGATACATTCTTTGCATTATGATACTTTTTGATGTTGTGATGGTAATGACGTTTTGCAGTGCCAGTTGGCAAATAGATATCAAATACTCAAATTACATTTAAGCTCAGTCGTGGCCATTATTATATCTTTACATCAAAGCATGTAAACATTGTCTTGACATAATTTTAACAAAATTCAACCAAATTTCATTAATCAAAATGTAAGATTGCAAAATGGCCCCCAATTGAAGAATCACCCTTATATTTCTAGAAACTTAGAATTTGGTGTTATGTCTCCCTTGGTCTTCCGTGCTAGGACGCCATGGCTACATTCATGAATAAAACAAATGTGTATCTCGCTTGTACTCTCAGCATCATATGTTGGGTAAGGTTTGCTTACAAAACAAGGTTGACTTGATATTCGATAGCAGTACTAATTTAATTCCTTACTCAATCCGACCTGTTAACATAAGATTGCATCTAAATGGCAGCACGGGAATACAATTATTCAAATCTTTTATGAATATAGTGAGCAGAGTGCACTCCTTTATAAACGCATGAAACTGCCAAATGCTTCAGTTCAGATAAACTCAGTGGAAACTGCTGTGGTCAATCTGACTACACCGAATCATGATCTATTGGATGTTCTACTATTCGTTGGTCAAACGTATGCACTGGAAGGCAGAATTAGCGGTGAACAAGCTCTGAACCATTCAATCCTGATTGTGTGTTTTCTGTTTTGTGTAACGGACATTACATTTATGCATTTGGCTGACGCTTTTGTCCGGGCACCTTGAGTTGCATTCAGGGTGCACATTTGGCGTTTTCGGGTCTTGCTTTTCCTGGGAATCGGGCCCGCGGCTCGGCGTTGCTGGTGCCATGCTCTACTGTTTGAGCTACAGAAAAGACATGCCTGTGATCAGTTACACTCGCACTGAATTCTATCGTGACTAAAACAATATACAGGGGAGTAAATATAGCATTGACTGTTGCACAGTCTGCATATGCGTATTGATTTCTGGCTGCGCCGCAAACAGCGAGTTCTCTCGCAGTAAGTTTTTCTCTTCACTAAAGCTGGCACACACGGTGCGCTTATAGACATTGTGATTTGTTGCTTTTCAGACTGCGATCCTGATGCCACCCTGGGGGATCTCAGTGCATTTACAGCAGGCTGTATGTAAATCAGACGCACGAGAAGTGTCTGGAGTTTTACATCAACTAATTCACTAAATTATCATGGCGTTGGGGAACATGTCAAACTAATTATTAAAGACATCAGATTTTATTCTAGGAATTTTTAGGATTGCGATATTGTCTCATACTGCCAAACGTGGCTAAAATCACACAGTATTATCCTGGCTTAGGTATCAAATGAAGATTTCGCTTCGATCTCTTTCATAGGTTCGGTAGCGGTGTCGGTTCCTATATAGCTAGTTATGGTTTTATTAGCTAGTAAAGCTTAAACATATAAAACATAATTTTTCCTTTTGCAAGGGCATCGTCCGGTGTTCTCAATCGCATGCGCATGTTATGTATTTGTCATGCTGTTCTGGTTTATTTTCTTTTGGGGGTTCTCTCAGCAGGTTGACGGTTAGATGGTGTTCTATCAAGATGTGAGCGGGAGCTACGCCCAGGGGTTTAGAATCCTCCTAACTGCAGATGGAAAGATGTGTGATCTCTAACTCGCCTGTGCATGGGCCATTCTTTCAGATTGGTGTTGCTACGAACATAGCTCAACGCGCGGAGTTGGCATCCTCTACTAAGGTCTTTCCTATCAAGAAGCATTTGAATGCAGGATTCCATGATGGTCAAGATGGTTTCTTCAGCAATGCTTAAACCATCAGGCATGTTCATTAAACTCTCCCATAATTCCAAAGGTAAAACTAAGATTACCTACTTGTCTTAACAAACATCAGGTACGTTCAAAGCTTTTAAGGTTGATCTTCCATTTACACCGATATTCCGATAGAAGCCATGTTTTATAAGCCTTTCGGCTTCATGTGTCCAGGGAAATTCACTTTAGAAACTAATCAGTTTGATTCTACTCTCGGTCTTTCCTGTTCTGATCGTCACTTCTCACCCAATTTCTTTATTCTTTTACTTAAGCATTCTAGAATGACTTTAAAGGTTCTGGTATCACATGAACAATTTCTAAGATGAAGAATAATTACTGTCCCTTCACTTCTAAGGTTAAAAATCTTCACGTTCATCCTAAGACTTCTGACCACTCCCCCCTATTTTTATCTAATGGAGCACCTCTCTCTAAGGCCTGGTTCAGACCCACTTTTATACTGACTTAAAAGCTGCAGTTTACCTCCTTCTCTTCATATCAGACTTTCTACAGCTACGACAGCGGAAATTCTAGGCCAGCATTTAAGCTAACGGGAAGATGATGTTCTTCTGCATTCAAGTCTTATATAAGACAGATTCTAAAATCATCCTTGAAGCTCAGCAAGCTCTCCAGTAATGGTTCTGGTAAATCCCTATGCAACTACTGGTGGTGGTGTTCCGGCCAATTCGGCTCGGTACGTTATGATAGCATGGTCTTTCTACTATATCAAAGATGGCGTATGGCCCTGCGGCCTTGTCTCTGTGGTCTAGCAGACTGTGTGGCCCTGCGGCCTTGTCTCTGTGGTTTATACATGTTTAAATAAATAAAAATAAAAAAATATATGTAAAAACCTGTTACATTTATGCAGCAACAGATATGAATTGCTCATGTGTAGTACTCCTCTACAAATTATAACTTCAAGTTCTGTTTTATCATGAATTGACCTTTTTAGCCATCAGCAGGCGGCGTTCCATGTTCACGCTTAACATGTTAACTCTTATTCTTCTTCTTTGTAGGAACTCCAGGACACAAGACCGGTGGGTCTATTTTATTTGCCTTTTTTCGTGTGGCCCTGCGGCCCTGCGGCCTTGTCTCTGTGGTCTAGCAGACCGTGTGGCCCTGCGGCCTTGTCTCTGTGGTCTAGCAGACCGTGTGGCCCTGCGGCCTTGTCTCTGTGGTCTATCAGGCCGTGTGGCCCGGCGGCCTTGTCTCTGTGGCCCTGCGGCCTTGTCTCGTGGTCTAGCAGACCGTGTGGCCCGGCGGCCTTGTCTCTGTGGCCCGGCGGCCTTGTCTCTGTGGCCCTGCGGCCTTGTCCTTGTGGCCCTGCGGCCTTGTCTCTGTGGTCTAACAGACCGCGCGGCCCTGCGGCCTTGTCTCTGTGGTCTAGCAGACCGCGCGGCCCTGCGGCCTTGTCTCTGTGGTCTACCAGACCGTGTGGCCCAGCGGCCTTGTCTCTGTGGTCTATCAGGCCGTGTGGCCCGGCGGCCTTGTCTCTGTGGCCCTGCGGCCTTGTCTTTGTGGCCCTGCGGCCTTGTCTCTGCGGTCTAACAGACCGCGCGGCCCTGCGGCCTTGTTTCTGTGGTCTAGCAGACCGCGCGGCCCTGCGGCCTTGTCTCTGTGGTTTATACGTGTTTCTTAAAAAAAAAAAAAAAAAAAAAAAACACCCATCAGCAGGCGGTGTCCCATGTTCACGCTTAACATGTTAACTCTTGTTTTTCTCCTTTGTAGGAACTTCAGGATACAAGACCGGTGGGTCTATTTTATTTACCATTTTTGGGGGATAGGATAGGCTCCGTCCAGGTGGAAGCATTCTTCCACTTATTTTTGGGGGTTGGCTGCGCCTCTGCCTTCGTCTTCAGGCAGGATATGCAGAGTCCGGACCCTCAGATTGCTAGCTACGGACGGGGCCTATGCCAATATACTTTATTGCTTGCTGGGTTGTTAATAAATGGATTATTGTCACAGTATTTAATCTCCCGAGTCTTTCTGGCAGAAATGGAAGCTTTAGCATAAGTTCTGCCGGGAAGACTTAATTGTCATGTCACTTTAATTTTATCTATCCAATCACATGCTAAATACCTGGGTATAAAAGATCGGTACTTACGCATGTTTGAGTTCGCAGATGCTGACGCTCCAATTCACCGCCATCCTCCCCACCACCTCCAAGTTAAATCCTTCCCTACATCCACCACCAGGATGGTCCCTTCCATACCTCACGGGGGTCGGCTGCGCCTCTGCCTTCGTCTTCAGGCAGGATATGCAGAGTCCGGACCCTCAGATTGCTAGCTTCGGACGGGGCCTATGCCAATATACTTTATTGCTTGCTGGGTTGTTAATAAATGGATTATTGTCACAGTATTTAATCTCCCGAGTCTTTCTGGCAGAACTACAGCTCATGATAGAAGTCATTTATATTTAGGTAAATTGGCTCAACAGCTACTGAAGCTATAATATAAAATTTTCAAGCCACAGATCAGGGAGCAGCATGCAAGCTTTTCTTAAGGATGGCTCGAGCATGGGGCCAGAGATAGCGTTCATAAGCGGCTGAAGACCATTACCTCATGGTCTTCAATGTAGAGACAGGAGTGGAGGAAGCTGCAGTTGTAGCAGCCCCTATGTGCAGAGAATGAGCCGTATAACATTCTGAAGGAAGCTTGCAGTATTGGCAGAGCAGGCGGAGACTGGAGGCAAGCCAGGCTCTGGACATGGGCTTTCACTCCTCCCTGGCAAATAATGGGTCCTGCTGACCAGCTTGTGGACGGCTCCTCAGGTAGGTCAACATAACAGAGTTAGATTCAGAGATAAAAACAACTGTTCATCCCCTTTTCCTATCAGTTTAGTGTGCTTAGAATCAGTGCTCGAAGTGGGGCGATACTCACCGGTATGCAGTACCGGCACTTCTATATTTTACTCTTAAATGTACCTGCACTTTTTCTTGCGTACCGCTACTTCTCACTTTATAACGGATCAATTGTCTGTGCAATTTGACTGTGACTGAAGCCGAATTGTTTAATTAAGTGGCGTGCAAATCTCTGTAGGTACGTTCACCAGTCCGCTCCAAAAGTGTTAAGATTTGCACAAGCCATTCCTATGCGACGCTGATGATAAAATATGTGACCCATTTGAATTCTATTGAGAATGTAGTAAAACACTATGGAGACAGTCGAACATGATCGAAAAAAAGCCACTAAAATGAATGATGAAAAGAGGGGAAAACATCATCCTGCAAGCTTTTTAAACTCATGATGACCAGATTTACTAGAATTTATCACTGTGGCGTGGTTGACAAGCGAGAGACATGAGAGGACTCGAGACCGGTGTGCCTCGCAGGTGACGCTCCTTCTCAATCATGCACACCGATCTCACTCGCTCCTCCCATGTCTCTCGCTCGTCAACCTCGCCACAATCACGTTCTATTGTATTTATTGTGGTAAATTTTGACTAGTTGTAGAATTTATAATAGGTCAGTTAAGGGAATAGATTTTTTCACTAAAGATGTATATTATACCTGTGGCATGTTGTAGCTATTTTTCATAACAAATGCTATAGATTAAAAAAAAGAATGAAAAAAGTTAACATTGGCCTGCATGGTGATGAGGAGCCATGCCCTTATTGTAACAAATGCTATAGTTAAACAATTACAATAACTATATGTTAGTTTTAAGGCTGAGTAGCCTACAAGTTAGAAAGAGCTTTAAAATATGGACCTTCTTGAATTTTGGCCACGCCCCCCCAACAAAGCCCAGCCCCCTTTGGTGAGTACCGGCACTTTATTTTTTCCACTTCAAGCACTGCTTAGAATTATAGTGAAGTGGTAAAAATAAATTGATACATCAGAAATATGAGGTCTTGTGATGGATTAAAGAAAAGCATATTTCCAATAGCGACTATAGCTTTAAGAAAAGCACATTTCTAATATCAACTATAGCTTTAAGAACAGCATTTTTTCCAATAGCAACTATAGCTTAAAGTCCTCATGAAATCAAAATTGACCCTATTTACACATTACAGGTCTTAGTGTGAACAATTAATCCGTGCAAGTTGATAGACAGAAAACAAATTTAATTGTGGTAATCTTTAATCAAAATCTGAAAACTTACTTCCGGTCTGGAAAGGCGTTTCTATTCCGATGACGTCAGTTTGACGGCTTGGGTTTGAATATCCTTAACCACTCTCCTCCAGCCGTTATGCTGCGTTCACACCAAACGCAAATAGAGCATCTGGACCGAGTGATTTCCATGTTAAGTCAATGAAAAGGCACGTTGACGCACGTCTGGAGGTCCTGCGGCGCATTAAGATGCGTTTCCGCCTCAATGACGCGAATCGACTCTCTTGCGCAAGTGATTTTATTTGGTGCTTTTTGTGCATTCGCGCCTTTGAAGCTAATTCGCGTCTGACGCCTGAGTTGAAAAATCTGAACTTTGCCGTCTATTCGCGCCGCATAAACCAATCAGGAGCCTCCTTGGCGTTCACATGGTAAAGTGACGTGATGAGAAACCCTGCATAGTTTAAAAATACTACTGTTATTGTGTCACAAAATTTAGATCACCGGGCGCTCAGCGCTCATTAACCCCGACGAGAGCAGCCTTTCCTCGGCCAGTCTTTCTGACGTTTGCCGCTGGCTCGGATGCCTCTGTAGTGGTTAAACATGAGATAGAATCCATCTTGTGTAGATCTAATGGGTGATCTGTGGTGTCATGAATCTATAATTTGTTGTCTGCCAAATCGTTTTGACTGAGGGCAAAGAGAAGTTTCATAACTTTATTTTTTAGGATATTTAAATATACATGCCGTGAAGATAATGTAGGTAGTGCGTTGCCTGGACCACATTTGTGTGGCTATTAATGTTTAATATATTTTTTAATGAAAATGAAAAGAGGCAGAGTGGTGTTTTATGACATATTTCTCCTGGAGCGCCTTGAACGCGTGTCTATTTTGCTTCAAACGCTCTATTTATATGCGCGTCCAATTCGCTGTGAACACACGAATGGATTCAAAATGTTAAAGCGTCCAACTAGACGCGGTAGACACAATTTTGATGCTCTATTTGCGATTGGTGTGAACGCAGCATTAGTCTGCTATGAGCAAAAGATGGAGAGGAGGTGTGTTGAAGGAACCCCGCCCACTATTCAATCTTCCGTTTCATTAGGAAATACGTTACAGCACTGAAGAACGCTCAGTTGCTACTGCCGGTTCACAGGGACTTTAAAGAACCAATAGCAACCATAGCTTTAAGACAAGTGAGTTTCCAATAGCACCTATAGTTTTAAGAAGCACGTTTCCAATATCAACTATAGCTTTAAAGAGCACCTATCATGGCATCTAAAATGTTCCAAATATTGTTTTAGAAGTCCCCAACAACAGTTTTGCATGTATGCAATGACAAAAAAGACTTTAGTTTTCTTATAATATGCATAAATTTTTACCTGTTTTGACAGCGATTCTCAAATGATTCCTTTAGTGATTCACTTTTCAAAACCCCGCCTTTACGTGACGCTAATCTGCGGTGATTGGTCCCATGACCCAGTCAGTTGTGATTGGTGTAGTCTGTGCAGATATTTTCGGAAACGGAACGCCCATCAAAGTTTTATAGTGACAGTAATTTGTTAATATGTGTCAGGAGTTATGAATATGAAAACCGCGTCTGTACGTTTGATTGTAATATGAGCCTCAGCTGATCTCATTCATAAAATAACTCCTCTATTCTCCTCACGAAGACTCGAGACAAATCATCATCCCTCAGGGCTTTTAGTTCAAAAGTGTGCAGATGAGGAGATATATTGATAGATTCTCATATGTCTGTGTCAAATTTCTAAACAGAGGAGTATTTTTTATTCAATACTTCCTCAAAATGCGCAGATAGCCTAATCATGAGCGATTGAGTCTCTTATGTGTTGTTTTCAATTCATACTGGCAGCCGGAGGGCGCTCTGTGCACATGTAGTCCATGTACAGACAGACGAAGAAGAACCATGTGCCACAATAGAAGTCCATAATAAAAGCTTCCTGAGATCGCGAAACATACATTTGACGACTAATAAACACTCAATCGCGACGATGTATGGTTTGTCTTCAAGCCACTTAGTCTTCAAATGCTCATCCTTGGGCAGATGAAAAAAGTTTGCTTCTGAGTGGCACTTCAGAACACAGGGTCTCGTCGCCATGATGTTTTCTATTTTTCACTGGCGTCTTGGAGCGCAATAAGTGGGCGTACCGTATTCAAATAACTTGACAAGTTGACGTCATCTAGTCAGAGAAAAAGCTTCGGTCTTCTAACGATTCTTAAAAGTGACTCAGAGTCGACTCTTACTTTTGAAAGAAAATAACTATATATACGGTGCACTGTCATATTTCAAACTATGCAGGATGTTTTTGTTCACTTAGATCTATGTTACACACTACATGAAAGGTAAATTTCAAAATTCCATGATAGGTGCTCTTTAAGAAAAAGTGTGTTTCCAATATCGACAACAGCTTTAAGAGCAAGCGCGTTTCTAAGATCAACTACAGCTTTAAGAACAAGCGTGTTTCCAATATCAACTATAGCTTTATGAACAAGCATGTTTCCAATATCAACAATAGCTTTAAGACAAGCAAGTTTCCAATAGCGTCTATAGTTTTAAGAAGCATGTTTCCAATAACAACTATAGCTTTAAGAACAAGTGTGTTTCCAATATCAACAACAGCTTTAAGAACAAGCGCATTTCCAAGATCAACTACAGCTTTAAGAACAAGCATGTTTCCAATATCATCTACAGCTTTAAGAACAAGTGCGTTTCCAATATCAACTACAGCTTTGAGAACAAGCATGTTTCCGAGATCAATTACAGCTTTAACAACAAGCGTGTTTCCTATATCAACTATAGCTTTAAGAACAAGCAGGTTTCCATTAGCACTATAGCTTTAAGACAAGTGCGTTCCAACATCTATAGCTTTAAGAACAAGTGCGTTTCCAATATCAACTATAGCTTTAAAGCAGCACTAGGTAACTTTTCAACCTTCATAATATATTTTCAAGACTCTTGTGATGATACATCGACTTACAATAGGTTGAATGACACGTCTGCCATAGCCTGGCGGGGTCTGTATCGTTTTTAATCGTACTTTTAAACTTCGGGTTTCGGGTAGTAACCCGAGAAAAAAAAGAACTACAAAATTCGACTGCTTTACGGCATATACGTCACTTCCACCATCACCCCCACTTCCTTAAATTCGGACGTGCGAGTGTTAGCCTATGTAAGCCTATGTCTAAACGGCGTGTACAAGTTTGGTAGGGGCTACATTCTCGCAAGTAAATACATAAGACGTACAAAATCATATTTTAGGATACTGTAACGCGTGTGTCCGGGCGAAAAATACAGATAGCTCACTCAACGCAACTGGAGTCGATGCAAACACGGAGGCGATTGACATCAAATAGCCCGCACTTTATTCCCCGCGGAACCCCCACGAGAGTCCGGCACAAACTTCACTTCAGTCCACAGCATTACCCAACAAAACAAAAATAAATGATTGTTTGCAACAGAAGGCAGAAAATAATCCGCACACATGGGAGCTCGAGGCGCAGTGTTCACACACACACACACACACACACACACACACACACACACACACACACACAGAACGCAGGTGCTCCAACCGGGGCGAACGCTCTTAAAGGGGCCACACTATTTTCCTATTACAATACCTAACATGTCTGTGATATTTGTTTATTTGTCTTGCCTCAAGCTAAAATGCAAATCGACTTTTCAAATTTGAAGATTCATCTATGGTAGCTTGATATTATATTGACGATATATGGTTATTACCTACCACTCAAACATTGAATTGAAGTATCATATAGATTCTGTAAAACGGTATCCAATAGACTAGACTACTATAATGACGCTGGCTTGTAAACGTGAGCATCGCGATCATTTGGCGTTTGAAAAAAAAAATTAAACCCATGAAATTATATTCATATGACATGCTGAAACATATGCCACTGTACCTGGGATGAAGACATTTCACACGCGATGCAAGCAGAACACCTGCATGTGAACTCCATAGACATGTGAACTCCTCCTGCAGTGTTCAGGGCTATCATAGTTGTCATGCAACAAATGCACGTGCAATGCATCCCCTGATGCAGGATGACAGTTTACGACAGTAGTAGAGAACAATACTGTTTCCCAACTGTAGGGGGAGCCCGAGAGCAAAAGTTACCTAGTGCTGCTTTAAGACAAGCATGTTTACACTAGCAACTTTAGCTTAAAGAACCAATAGCACCTAACGTTATAGGTTTCCTATACCAACTATAGCTTTAAGAACTAGAACAATATCCATAAACCTAGCATTTTACTGAAAACGACTAGAAACTTAAGCAACGCAGATAGCGTTGTCAATTACGTTGCCAATGACCTGAAAGCTTTAAAACGGTGTTAAAAAGGAACTTCGTGAAGATATTCAGAGATGAATGGAGAGTGAAATATTGCCAGCTGACATCAGTCCTTCATGTGGGGAGTGCAGATCTCATCTGAAATTGTTCTTGAGTCAGTCACATACATTAGTATAACTTCAGCGAGTCCATGATAATAATGTAGTGATGCTAACTCCAAATCAGGCAGCTTATGATCAATGCGGCGAATTTGCACGTTCAAGTTTACAAACCTGAATGAATCTGAGGTGAATCCATGTGGGGGCGAATTCTGTTATTAAAGCAAAACATCACGTTTGAGCAGTGAGTAATTCTGACTAATAATAAACACCTCTGATGGCCACCGCTCAGGATCAAACATATCTGTGACAATCAGCCACCCCCCATTGTTGCTAAACACGCCGCACGGAACATACAACGTCTTCCAGAGCCCAAGACACAGAAACGCAGTGAAACGTTTGCCAAATTATATAATTACAGCATCAACTGGTGTGCTCTTGTTTTTGTTGAGAAATAGCCAGCAACATTAGACCTTGAACCGCCACACTCCGGGTAAGTTGAAATAATTATCATTCTTACAAGACAGCAGTGAAGTCTAGTAATAAGCTGACTATAAAGTATCCAACATGATCATAATTGCTGTTCCTCCCATAGTTATGAAATAGTAGGAGACAAATTGATAAAGCAGACCGCACAATGGCAGATTTATTCGCAACAAACAGCGCAAGCGGCTTGTAAAAGAACACAGACTGGCACTATAACACTTTCACTTCTCATTTTCATTCGCTAAACTCCAACTTACACGTCAGTTTAAAAAAAAAAAAAGTAGATCATCTGCGCTTCTTCCACGGTCATCCTAGATGGCTTAGACCTGATATGAGAAGTCTGTAGTGAAGTCAGTGGTATGGCAAGGATGTATCTCACTAATCCTGTTCCTGGTAGCCATTGATTGAATCATGAGACAGACAACATCAGACAAGCTCAGAGGCATACAGTGGACTCTTTTCCAACAGCTTGAAGACCTTGAATTTGCAGATGACATTGGCTCTTTTGTCATCTACTTATGTCCATCTACAAGAGAAGACAAATAAACTGGGCAACTTTGCCAAGAAAATAAGCCTTAACATGAACCCAATTGACCACTACCAAAACCCAATTTGATCCTCATCAATACAAGATGATGAACACATTATTCTGAATGGAAGTCCACTTGAAGATGTTGAGGAGTTCATTAGATAAAGGCTGTTGTTGGAGAGGAAAAGAGATTGCTAGGCTCTGGGTCTACTTGTGAGCAGTATACAACCCTGTGTGTTGGTCAGGACACAAATAATGAGGAGACTGGTGCTTCTTTCCAAAGTGTAATGAAGATTAAGTCTATAAGTAACAAAACATATTACATTAACACCTTTAAATAACTGTTAAAGCACTAAATATACAGAGGATGGGCAATTAACGACAATATTACTGTTGGTCTGGTCACACAAAAGACTTTGGCAGTAATATATAATGAATCTAGATGCATCAATAAACAATCTGATTTACCAAAATAACATCATAAAAGGCAAATAATATGCATTAATCCGTCTGAAGGGTCATTATTTAACCTATTATAGACATATACAACGTTAACTGTGACATTTAACTTCAGTAGAAATCACGTTACTGTTGTTTATCTGTCAAGCGATCTCACGTGGATCGCTACATGTCCGTGCATGTATAGGGGAGTACACAAATCTCAATAATACACTTAAAACACGGTTGAAACCTTGAGAAATCAAAATAAACTAACTTTATGGTCCTTTACTAACACTTTGGACACCAAAACGCCAACGAACATCCAACTAACAGGCAGGAAGAAACTTCTAAGTGCACAGCTGCCGTTCTCTCAAGCTGTGTCCCAAAGTGAAGGGCGCGCACTTCGAAGGCCGCATTTGAAGTGCGATTGCGTCATAGCGGCACTACGAAGGGTGTCCCAATGTGAAGGCTGCAACCTCTGAAGGCCGCATTTGAAGTGCGACTGCATCACAGCGGCATGCCCGAAGGCACGGTGTCCCAATGTGAAAGCTGCACCTCTGAAGGCCGCATTTGAAGCGAGATTGCTTCACAGCGGCACGACGAAGGCTACCGCAAGTCGAAAGCGACTTCAAAATGCACCCTCCGTTTCTCAGGCCAAGGAAGGGTACAGCAGATGGAACCTTCCCACAACTTTGCAGCCTACCCTATCCCAGAATTCATAGCACACTGGTGACTACAGGATTTGACTGGTCCACATTCCCGCGGCACTCGATCAGATTTCTTGCGGCGCGGGATTAAATTTCCCAGTGAAAGACGGTATAGCGGTCGGCAAGTCTAGCCTGGATACTATTGAACACAACAGCGCAACCGCTTGAACTTGAAGTAAACAAAACGTTTAGTGCATTCGCACAGTTCCCTGCCCTGAGCAACCTGGCAAAACTTTAATTTCCCAATTTTAACTTGCATAAATGTTATTTATTTCTCAACCATTCTCTCAAGGAGAGGAATCAGGCCATTCTCTCCCTTTTCGCTCTTTCTTTCTTTTTTCTTTCTTTTTTCTGCACTTTCTTTAAATATAAATTAGATCTGTGCTGGGCTGTTTTTTCATCCCGCTCCCGCAATAGGATCTATTCAGCACAGCACCCTCCCGCTCGCGCTTCAAATTCATTCCGTGCTCACCCGCTATAAATTATTTCAGGCTATTCCCGACCGATCCAGCTAAATTTAGATTTCGTTTCCAGGATCTCTCTTTTAAATTTCCCCTACAGAAAGAGAGAGACTGGCTATAGGCTATATTGGACATGCAATAATTTATTTATTTTTCTTATCATACTGTCAACACCGTAGCTAAAAAATGTCACAGACAAAAATAGGCTAAATCAAATGCGACATCTGTCACTCAAAACTATAAGTCAAAATGCAAATAAACGAAAACTGCTGACTTTACTAGCTGTACTGCAAAATAAAGTATTGTATATGAATGAATGAATGAATAAATGAATGTGTCGCTCACTGACGACGGTCCATATAGGCTACCGAAAGTCTCCTCCAAAGGCTGAATGTAAAGTCGTGGCCGGGATGCACTGAATAATTTCTCTATATTATTATTAACAAATTTGTATGCAAGTTATTTGTAAATGAAACAAAGTAATTGCAGCTGAAATGTGTATAGGCTAAATAAAAGAGAAGTGGTTGTTCTGTACATTGTTTATTTTTGTAATGCAAGTTATAATTTGTACATTAAACAAATTCATATATGTTCATATGTTCACATATATTTTCTTGTCATGTAAATTAAAATGTGTAAATGAAAATAAATTGGTCTATACATTACTTAAAGAAGGCTAATTTTTACAACTATTCATAGGCCTAGAATATAACATCAGAAACAACAGAAATTTAAACTAACAGCTAAAACAGAAGAAAACATTTGTATTTAATTGAGCTGAGCGGGAGACGCTGGTGGAGCTGGACCGGGATGGGGAATAATGCACAATAGAGACCAGGCCTGTGCCAGCGGGACATCATCTTCCTCTGGGATGAGTTCATATTTCCACTGTCCGCAGGTTTGCGGGGCTGAATCGGTCGACGGCTGCCATGTCATAATGCATCAGAGATCATGTGAGTTGAATAAAAATAAGTACTTAAATAAAGACTTGGACGTAAATGTATAAATGTTTCAAATATATTGTAACAGTTACATTTAACATAATAAACAATAGTTGCAACTTAACGATTAAATATTTAACCATAGGCTACCGATTTACGTGCTTATGGTCCGGTCTCCCATCGTCGCAGGCTTTGAAGCATGTCAAAATCCAATAAAACTCATAAAAAAACTCTCTTTTTAAAATCTCCTCGCGAACGTCCGCTGTCAGTTGTCACACACCTGCTAGCCCATTCAACAACGCTCGGTTCAGTGTTGCCAAGTCTGGAATTGGGCTGCATTTACTGTTGGTGTGGGTTGTTTGTAGCCTATAGTCCACAGGTTTAAGTTGTCTTTACTTTAGCAATATTTCTACCGGGCGCCCCCTGCGTTTTGGCATATTTTGCCACATTTTGGCCGTGATTCCGCTACTTTTGATTAGCAAAGGAGGGGTTTTGTTGTGCAGACCTGCCAACCTTTTCCATTGGTTCGCCCTTCGTGCACTTCGAAGGCGTGGCCTGGCCTGGCCTGGCCTTCGAAGTGCACGGCCTTCGAAGTGCGCACCCTTCACTTTGGGACCAAGCGGCAACCTCCCGCAGTTTCTCTTGAAGCCAATACGGAAGTGCCTTAAACTGCAATTCATCGACTGGCCGCTAGGGACAGGCTCCAGAAGGGAGCAGAATCTCATTGAGCCCCATGTTAAAATGGCCAACTTTACAGCAGAATAAAACATGTTTACAGCCTGGTACAAATTGTGGTTCCCTTTCGTTCAGTCACTCCGACGTACGTTAGTGACTGACGAATGGGGGTTTCGCTTAGAAGCCAATCATCTTCGAGAATTTAACAGCGCCCAATGGCGTGCCAATGCCATGGGCATGCGGAATTTGCATGCGTGACTCCGCCCCACCGTGTGGGTATAAGGAAGTACGCTGGCAACATCGCATTATGTTTCTACTTTGGAGCCAAGAGCATCTCTTCACTCCTACAAGCCTGAATTCTGAAGTCTTCTCTTCAGTCTTCGAGACCAGCGGTTCTCCAGGGTGTTGGTGTGACGGCGCGTTCCAGCGATCTCATGCTGCCTGCCTGCTGATCTGTGCAGTGATCTGCAACAGCTGTGTGTGTGTTTCCCTGGGCGCTTCGGCACTCTGCAGAGCTTTCCTCTCACAAAAAGAGCTTGCGCATGGCACGTCTTTTTCAAGACGGTTCGCCCGTGCACTTCCGGGTGCGATCGATCTCCGTTGCTATGGGCACATTCACTGCTCGATGTGTTTGGGCTTCAGCACCTTCGGGCAGTGTTTGTGGATGCGTCATGTTCCCACTGCGGGAACGTGACCATTGCGATGTCGCGGTCGAGACTCAGTGATCTCCGTGAGGAGAGAGAGTCCCCTCTGCCACACCCCAATCTACCGTCTCCGAGAGAGGTGGTACTTTGGCTGGTGGCCAGGGTGACCTGAGGGCGGTGCCGTGGTATTATGAACCCCGACGATCATTCCTCGGGCCACGCCCCCCTCTCGCACATTGTTTCCCGCGAGTGCTGGACTGAAACAGCGGCCCGTCTCTGACGCCTCGTTCGTTTCGTTCACGCTTCAGATAGCAGTGAGATGTCGATCGCCGCATCCCAAGGTGGGCTGGAGTCCTTTGGGGATGACGATTAGGTTGTGCTCCGCCTCCGGGTGTGTCAGCGCTGCCTGATCCGACCTAAAGTTGACAGCCATGTTATCTCGGGCAGCCGCGAGTCTCGCGCTGGTGTGGAACTCCGCCCAGTCGCGAGTGCTCGTAGTTGCGCGATTGGTTTTTGGGGGCGGCACCCGACAGCTGTTGGGCCCCGCCCCCAATACCTTTCGCTCCCGAGGTGCATGAGGAGATCATGCGGTCCCGGAAGTCCCCGTGCTTCCCGCGATCGTTTGGTGGCCTCCTCCGCCTTCTCTGCCCTTGATGGGGCCGCGGCCTAAGGGTACACTGGGGCCCCCTCTCCCCCACTGTTGAACTCTCTGTTGCGCACTACGGTGTCCACAGAGGGCTTTAACGTGGCGTGGTGTGGCTGTCCTAAGCACCCTCCCAAAGCCTGTGGGCTCGTCTACTTCGGTGGCATGGTCCTGCAGAGCTACGGGCAGGCCGCCGCCCCTTTGCACATGCACAAGGGTGGAGCCGACCCAGGGCTCTTCAATGAGCTGCGTGCCGCAACTGATCCCGCCCCCGGGCGGTGAAGGTGGCCACACGCTCCCTGGGTCGGGCGATGTCCACAGCTGTGGTCCGGGAGAACACCTGGCCTTACCTGGTGATGTGGAGGACGTTGAGCGGGCCCGCCTCCTCAACTCGCCCATATCCCAGGCTGGCCTCTTCGGCGGTACGGCTGGGAACCGCGCCCAACGGTTCTCGGCCGCCCGAAAGCAGACTGAGGCTGTAACACGTACTGCCCCGGCGGCCAGCTGCTGCACCAGCCGCCGGCTCAGTCGCCTCAGCCCGCTTACCGCCGAGGGCGCCCTCCCCCCTCCCGCCCGGCCCGGCAGCAGCCTTCACCTGGGCCGTGCCATGGAGGTGGTTGCAGGATGACGCCCAGTCCGCTCTACAGCCTGGTTAAACGCCAGGATGGAGGTGGACAACTCAGAGATGGGTTCCAGTTCTTCCCAGGGGATGGTAGCAGGGCCTCTCCTTCCCCCGGTGGAGGGCCGGGGGAAAATTCTTCCGCTTCTGGCCCCCGGGCTAGCAGCGCTTGGGAAGAACTCATGTTCCTGTCTCTGAAGACCCAGAGACCGGTGATGACGGTGTGCGCCACCCACGGGTCCCGCCACTCGCATCCCTCTCTGTCGCCAGCCTCCTGGCAGAGCAGACCCCAGCGGAACGCGCGTCCTTCCCTGGTCTCCTCTGTCAGGACGCAGCCGTTAACCGCACCCCCACACCGGGACGCCCAACAGCCTCCCTAGTCCGGGTCGGTAACGCTGCATCACTGCCCCACACCGGGTACGTCTGTAGTCCGAATGACCCCGCTGGTGCAGTTCCTGGGAGCCTGGCTTCAGATTCCAGGGCTGTCCCGCTGGGTCGCGAAGACAATCAGGCGCGGCTACGCGATTCAGTTCGCGCAGGCTCCTCCCTGCTTCCGGGGAGTCCGCTTGCTATACGCTTGCTATGGTCATGCGAGCGGAGGTTGCCACCCTACTGGCGAAGGGTGCGATCGAGCCTGTCCCTCCAGCCGAGATGAAGTCCGGGTTTTACAGCCCGTACTTCATTGTACCCAAAAAGACCGGTGGGTTAAGACCAATCCTGGACCTGCGCATCTTGAACCGTTGCCTACACAGGTTTCCGTTCAAGATGTTGACAGCGAAACGAGCGAGCGTGCGCAGTCTCTGCTGACTTGCCTCCGTCAAATCGAGAGCAAGAGTGCGGTTCCACTGAAACATTTTCAGAGGCTCCTGGGGCATATGGCATCTGCAGCCGCGGTAACGCCGCTCGGATTGCTACATATGAGACCGCTTCAGCACTGGCTTCGCGATCGAGTCCCGAGATGGGCATGGCGGTCTGGCATGCTCCGGGTCCAAATAACCCGGGCCTGCTTACAGACACTCACTCCGTGGTCGAACCTCACTTTTCTACGGACCGGCGTGTCCTTAGAACGAGTTTCCAGGCATGTTGTTGTATCAACGGATGCCTCCTCCACGGGCTGGGGTGCCATGTGCAATGGACAAGCATCCGCGGGCTCCTGGACAGGACCCCAGCGCCTTCTGCATGTCAATTGCCTCGAGTTGCTGGCGGTACGGTTCGCCCTGCACTGCTTCCGAGCGTTGCTGAGGGGTCAACACGTACTTGTCCGGACAGACAACACGGCCACTGTAGCGTACATCAACCACCAGGGCGGTCTACGCTCCCGCCGTATGTCTCAACTCGCCCGCCATCTCGTTTTATGGAGTGAGAAGCACCTGAGGTCCCTTCGTGCTGTCCACATCCCGGGAGACCTGAACCGTGCAGCCGACGAGGTCTCACGGATTCAGCCACTTCCTGGAGAATGGAGACTCCATCCCCAGACGGTCCAGCTGATTTGGGAACAGTTCGGCGACGCACAGGTAGATCTGTTTGCCTCCCACGACTCTTCCCACTGCAGCCTGTTCTTTCCCTGACCGAGGGCACGCTCGGCACGGATGCACTGGCGCACAGCTGGCCCCAGGGCCTACGCTTATATGCGTTTCCCCCAGTGAGCCTTCTCGCACGAGTACTGTGCAAGATCAGGGAGGACAAGGAGCAGGTCATGTTGGTCGCCCCGTATTGGCACGGCCAGACCTGGTTCTCAGAACTGCTACTCCTTGCGACAGCCCCTACCTGGCCTATCCCTCTGAGACCGGACCTCCTCTCTCAGAGACGGGGCACCCTATGGCACCCGCGTCCAGCGCTCTGGAAGCTCCACGTGTGGCTTCTAGACGGGACGCGGCAGGTTTGAGTGGCCTGCCACCTACGGTGGCCGCCACCATCACTTCCGCTAGGGCAGAGTCTACACGACACCTCTATGCGTTGAAGTGGAACCTCTTCGTCACCTGGTACTCTTCCCGCCAAGAAGACCCCTGGAATTGCCCGATCAGGTCCGTGCTTGAGTTTCTCCAAGAGGGGCTGGAGCAAAGGCTGTCTCCCTCCACCCTGAAAGTGTATGTGGCTGCAATATCTGCCCATCACGACCTCTTGGGAGACAAAAAGGTAAGTCAGCACGACCTGATCATCAGGTTCCTGAGGGGGGCGAGGAGACTGAATCCTCCTCGCTCTCCTCTCGTTCCCTCTTGGGACCTCTCAGTAGTCCTAAGTGCTCTGCAGAGGCCTCCCTTTGAGCCTTTGCGGTCGGTTGATATTAAGTTCCTGTCGATGAAGACGGCTCTGCTGACCGCATTGGCCTCTCTTAAGAGGGTCGGGGACCTGCAGGCTTTTTCGGTTGACGAAGCGTGCCTAGAATTCGGGCCGGCTAACTCTCACGTGACCTTGAGACCCCGGCCTGGATATGTGCCCAAGGTTCCTACCACTCCCTTCAGAGATCAGGTAGTGAACCTGCAAGCGCCGCCTTTGGAGGAGGCAGACCCAGCCTTGGCATTGCTCTGTCCAGTACGCGCTCTCCGCGCTTACGTAGACATGACGCAGTGTTTCAGGACCTCAGACCAGCTCTTTGTCTGTTATGGTGGAGAGCGGAAGGGAAGTGCTCTCTCAAAGCAGAGGTTGTCTCATTGGATAGTGGACACCATTGTTTTGGCTTACCAGCAGCAAGGTCGACCATGTCCCCTCGGTGTGAGGGCACACTCCACCCGGAGTGTGGCCTCCTCTTGGGCTCTAGCGCATGGCGCCTCGCTAACAGACATCTGCAGAGCTGCAGGCTGGGCGACACCTGATACATTCGCCAGATTATACAATCTCCGAGTGGAGCCAGTGTCCGACTATGTACCCCCCCCCCCCCCCCCCCCCCGAGGGGCCGGTAATGGACCAGGCTCTGGTGTCTTCGCTTGCTCGCCACTCCACTCCACGGACTGGATACGTGCGATATTCTCCTCAGGTGAGCTCCCCGAGAGCCCTGAGCTCCTCCAGCACTGTCGACGCCGACATCAGTTCAGTCTGCCCTTTCGAGCCCAGACCCTCATGTCCGGCCAGGTGCCCCGTGTGCATGGTTCCCCTCCGGCGACCCCCACACGAGTATCTCCAACGTAAGCCTCCTCAGTGAGCAGGTGTCTTTCCCTTGGCAAGCCCCTGCCACCCCTGTAACCCTCGTTCCCTGAGGAGGGAACGGAGACGTACGTTCCTTAGCCACATCAGCTGTGCTGCTGGAACGTGGAGTTCAGGTCTTGGCTCCGCAGCAGATACATAATGCGATGTTGCCAGCGTACTTCCTTATATACCCACACGGTGGGGCGGAGTTACGCATGCAAATTCCGCATGCCCATGGCATTGGCACGCCATTGGGCGCTGTTAAATTCTCGAAGATGATTGGCTTCTAAGCGAAACCCCCATTCGTCAGTCACTGACGTACGTCTCCGTTCCCTCCTCAGGGAACGAGGGTTACATACGTAACCGAGACGTTTTGGTCTATACGGCTAATTTTGCCCTTCATGACAACTGTGGGGGGGTGAATTTTTCTATAACTCATTCGTTTACATTATATAAAGCATTAAAGTTCTGCATAATTAGGGGCGTGGCCACTTCGAGTGACAGGTGGATAGCCATTTATCTGCTGTCTGTTAGTCATTGCGTCACTTAAGCTCCGCCCACGTCCGCCTTTTTGCCC
Source organism: Gobio gobio (assembly GCF_949357685.1). NCBI lineage: Eukaryota > Metazoa > Chordata > Actinopteri > Cypriniformes > Gobionidae > Gobio > Gobio gobio. The sequence goes on along the minus strand of NC_137118.1, from coordinate 33,303,896 downwards.
ATTTTCTGTTATCCGGGAGTGACGCGCGATGACGCGCTGCCAAGATGGCAACGGCCATCTCGTCCATACTTTGCGCTTCAGAACGGCTCATCAGAATCCTATGGGTGACGTCACGGACACTACGTCCATATTTTTTTACAGTCTATGTTTGGGACACAGCTTCAGTCATAATACAATGACGCAGCACGCAGTGAACGATAACAATAATGCCTCCTACTGGAAGTATCATGAATTGCACTCTACAGTAACTATCAAAATAGAAGTCCCACAATAAAAGCCCTTTTCTCCGGGAGCCTTTTATACAGCTGTTGTGCATTCACTAGACTCTAGCCCATCTGGAAATCTGCACAATACAGCCCCAGAACAAAGATCACACTATACAAAAGCAATGTCAAAATCTGTTCTGCTGTATGGGTCAAAATGCTGGCATGCCATTAAGAGTGACATGAAGAAGATTGAGGTTTTCCACAACAATTGTCTTAGGAGAATTTGACATATCTTCTGGCCAGAGAGATCTCAAATGCTGAGTTAAATACACTGAACAAAATAATAAATGCAACACTTGTGTTTATGCCCCCATTTTTCAAGAGCTGAACTCAAAGATCTAAATGTACACAAAAGGCCTATTTCTCTCAAATATTGTTCACAAATCTGTCTAAATCTGTGTTATTGAGCACTTCTCCTTTGCCGAGATAATCCATCCACCTCACAGGTGTGGCATATCAAGATGCTGATTAGACAGCATGATTATTACACAGGTGTGCCTTAGGCTGACCACAATAAAAGGCCACTCTAAAATGTGCAGTTTTATCACACAGCACAATGCCACAGATGTCACAAGTTTTGAGGGAGCGTGCAATTGGTATGCTGACTGCAGGAATGTCCACCAGAGCTGTTTCCCGTGAATTGAATGTTCATTTCTCTACCATAAGCTGTCTCCAAAGGCGTTTCAGAGAATTTGGCAGTACATCCAACCGGCCTCACAACCGCAGACCACGTGTAACCACACCAGCCCAGGACCTCCATATCCAGCATCTTCATCTCCAAGATAGTCTGAGACCAGCCACCCGGACAGCGGCTGCAACAATCGGTTTGCATAACTAAATAATTTTGCTCGTTGTCCTCATCAGGGTCTCGACCTGACTGCAGTTCGTCGTTGTAACCGACTTGAGTGGACTTTGGAGAAGTGTTCTCTTCACGGATGAATCCCGGTTTTCACTGTACAGGGCAGATGGCAGACAGCATGTATGGCGCAGTGTGGTGGTGAGCGGTTTGCTGATGTCAACATTTTGGATCGAGTGGCCCATGGTGGCAGTGGGGTTATGGGCAGGCGTATGTTATGGACAACGAACATGCATTTTGTTAATGGCATTTTGAATGCACAGAGATACCGTGTTGAGATCCCAAGGCCCATTGTTGTGCCATTCATCCACGACCATCACCTCATGTTGCAGCATGATAATGCACAGCCCCATGTTGCAAGGATCTGTACACAATTCCTGGAAGCTGAAAATATCCCAGTTCTTGCATAGCCAGCACACTAGGGATGGCTGACGCGAAACTGATGTTTCGGCACTTTGCCGAGATCCTGAAGCGCAGATGTTTTGAAACACAGCTCCGAACAGTGATTCGAAACACTCATGTCACGTGACTATGGCTAAATGAAGCTTCAAAGTGTTTCATCAGGTGGCGCCTGTCGAAACTGTGTTTGATTGAAAGGGGCAGGAACAAACCACACAGTCAGTCAGTTACACATCTGTATAATTCCCCACAGTTTAATAGTTAATCCATTTTCACCTCGTGGGTTTTTGTGAGAGGAGAAAGATTTTGTGATAGCAGTGATAGCAATGATATAGAGATTTATAGTGCCCTTTGGTTAGTTATATTTAGGCTAGATTTAAATGAGATATATTGACTGATAGGTATAGACAGTGATATATAGTTAGGATAGATATAGTGACACATTAATATAGGCTAAGTTAGAGATATACAATTATATAGATATAGATTAGGTGATGTATAGACAGATATATTAATAGAATAGATAAAAATGGAGGCTCCATGTAAGATGTACACATGTACATCTGTGGTGTGGGAGCATTTCCATTTGGAAACCCCAAATAAAGTGAGATGTGTGTATTGTGATAGGCAGCTAGCCTCCTGCAACAATACATCATGATGCACCATTTGAGGGCACAGCCATTTTGGAGGGTGCAGAGAATGGTAACATTCTCCCTGTACCTAGGCCTTTTTTATGGGAACTGTTTGATCGTCGTATCTGTGAAACCCAGACGATGCACAGTGTTACAGCTGATGCAACAGTAGAAGTGAAAAAGTACCTCAAAGATGCATTTTTGCCCAGAATGCATGATCCATTAATTTATTGGAAAGAGAGAGCAGTAATTTTCCCTCATTTGTAGCCTATGTACTTGCTAAAAAAAATATTTGTGCATGCCAGCAACAAGTGTCCCTTGTGAGAGGATTTTTTCAAAGGCTGAAGAAATGATATATGTAAAAAAAAGAAGTCGGCTAAGTTCTTCAACAGCAGAGCAACTAATGTTTTTCAATAAAGATGTTATGTAACAAATGTAAAGAGGAAGAGTTGTGCACACATCCAATGAAACTTTTACAGGTGCCAGATTCAATAAAGAATAAATCAAAGTAAACAAAAATCTGCACACTGTTGATATTGCTCCCAAAGATGTATTAAAACAATCAACAAACCCGCCCCCCCCGGCAAAGGAGAAGTTTACTAACACAGATTTAGACAGATTTGTGAACAATATTTGAGAGAAATAGGCCTTTTGTGTACATAGAAAAAGTCTTAGATCTTTGAGTTCAGCTCATGAAAAATGGGGGCAAAAACAAAAGTGTAGCATTTAGAATTTTGTTCAGTGTAAGAAGACCAACTCATACAGTGTGGTTATGGAGATCAAGCACAGTTGAATGAAATGACTTGGGAATGTCCTTCAGATGGACTAGTAGCACATGCGAAAAGGAAGGACCCGGAGGAGCTGGACTTTAGAAGCTGAACTGAAAGAACTACACTTCTCATGGAGGGAAGCACAACATGCTGCCAATAAAAGCTCAATATGGAAGCAGATTATCACAGCCTTATGTTCCGTAGAGAAATAAGACGCATTCGTAAGTGTAATGGAGACTAGCTATTAAGAGCTGTGTGAGTAAATCTCACTCCCCCTGGCCTCAAGAGTTGCACTAGCTACTGACAGTAGTGGCTGTGACCTTTAGCGTTCTTGTTAGAGTGCCCGCCTCCAATGCTGGAAACGCAGGACTAAATGCCAAATAAATAAATAAATAAATAAATAGTATTTATTAGTTTTTTTTATGGAAAGTGCTCTAGAAATAAGTTCAATCAATTTTCAATAATTATTATTTAATAATATTATTAGAAGCCTTCAAATCCCATTTGAATGACATTGCTTGCTCAAGGACACAATGGTGCCAAGGGTTTAATACACTGATGATCTAGGATAATTGAATAATAAATTGCATTAATAATGTCTCTGTTGGGAAAAGACTGAATGAAAACAATTAATTTACAGCCATGCATGCTCATTAGAGAGATCTAGTTCATATTTCATACTTTCAGAAGGCTTCTTTATTGACAACAAGGGCCATTCACACCAATGACGATAACTATAACGATACTACAACTATAAAGTTTTAAAGGCCTCTATTATGCTCACTTACTGATTCATAATTTTGTTTAGGTGGTATATTTTAAATGTGCATTGTTGCACCTTTTGTTTTCACCCTCTGTGTAAATGCTGCTTTAGGTTTGGTTTCTTTAAATGTGCTGTATGTAAGTTTTTCACTTTACTAAAGCATAAAAATATTTATTTGTGCACACATCTCGGGGCACTGGCCACCCAGGGGTCAATGGCACTCTCTTGCTGCTAAATGATCGCTTCTGGTTACTAGGGTTGGGTACCGAAATCCGGTTCCAATATGGCACCGGTACTTGTATAACCGGTATGTACCGGACCGAATCAGAACGCAGATTTCGGTTCCTCATTTCGGTGCCAAAATTCAAACGTGCTTTCGGGTGCTTTGGCTGGCACCGAGCCAGAGACACGCTCAGCGCTGGTCACAACTCATGACAACTATTCAGTGTTTTAAACCACATCATGTTTATTCCAGGTTTCAGACATTTAAATGCTCATAAGTAGGCTGCTAGCAAAAAACACACACTGATGTCTATGAAAGTGGCAATGACAATCCTTTCAGGCGGTTATAATTTGACTAACGTTACATGTTTTATTCACATCAGATACATGCACATTAAATAGTAGCTATATCGTTTACTCTATTCTTCTTCCAGTTCACTGGTCACTTACTTTCATGTATTTTGTAAGACGAGAATGAACTCAAGTGTTGTAAATCCGACAGATCCGATTCTGAGGCGCAAACTAACATGGCGCCGCCCATTGCGCTTTATAGATCAACTAACACACATTGACTCACACATTTGAACATCAGATAGTTCGTGACACAGTTAAGAAGTTTGTGAATATTTTGAATAAAAAGAAAAAACGAAATAAACCCGATACAGCTGAGCTGTCAGCGCTATTGCGGCTGCTGTGTGTCATGTGAGAAACATGACGTGTCGTCATGGAAACATTAAGGCGATACGTTCTAAAATATTTAGCCAGAGAAAATGATCATATTTCAAAATAAAGCTGAAGCTTGAAGCTGGTTAGTAGCATACCGAGAATACAGACTAGGCTAACTGCTGTTATTACTGTAACTGTTATTTAGAGTTATATTAGGCTTGTTGTAGTTGGGTTAGATGGCTATTAGGTTTTACTGTGAATTTGTAAATAAGTCAATTATAATTTGTAAATAAGTCAATTGTGTTTTGTATTTATTTATATTCATACATTTAAGTATACATTAAACTTTTAATAAATGGTTCAATTTAAATAAATAAATAAAAAGCCATTTAATGTTATCCACCTCGTTTTGTGGCCATTTAAAAAAAAAAAAAAAGTATCGGTTCAGGCACCGTTTAGGCACCGGAACCGTTTTAAAAGTATCGGTTTGGCACCGGAATCGAAAAAAACCCAAACGATACCCAACCCTACTGGTTACCCAATATGGTCAGGGATGTGATAAGGTTCGTCCAGGTTTACTCTGATTGCGCCATACTCAAAAGTCCAAGGCACTTACCAACTGGCAAGCTTCTCCCCCTGCCCATTCCAAACCATCCGTGGTCAAACCTAGGAGTGGACTTCATCACCGACCTGCACCCTCAGATGGTAATACTTGTATTCTGGTGATCATTGACCTTTTCACAGCCATCGAAACTACTGAAATCCTCTTCAATCATGTATTCAGATATTTTGGGATTTGTAAAGACATTGTATCGGACAGAGGGTCCCAATTCATCTCCAGAGTGTGGAGGGCTTTCTTCACCCTCCTAGGTGTGACCGCGAGTCTCTCGTCAGGATATCATCCCTAGTCTAATGGGCAGGCTGAGAGTAAGATCCAGAATATAGGACGCTTCCTATTAACCTTCTGCCACGGCCACCAGAACTCTTGGAACCAGTTCCTGGGCTGGGCCTAGTATGCACAGAAGTTCCTGTAACAGGACCCACTCCCTTTCAGTGTGTACTTGGTTACCAGCCACCATTATTTCCATGGTTTGGAGAGCCATCTGATGTTCCATCGGTCAACCACTGGTTCCGAGAGAGCGTGAGGGTCTGGGACACAGCCCACCATCAGATTCAGCAGGCAGTGTGATGTCAGAATTCCCAAGCCGATGTCCGATGTAAGGAAACACCTATGTACCAACCAGGGGCCTCATTTATAAACGTTGCGTACGCCCAAAACAGGCCCTGAAAGAGGCGTACGCCACTTATGACGCACAAGTTGTGATTTATAAAAACATACTTGATGGGATAATTTGCTAACTCTGACCCATGCGTACAAACTCTTTTGCTAGATTGAGAAAAGTAATGAAGTAAGAACTATTTTCTTACATGAATTTTGATATACACATTTACATTAATGTTCCAGTTTCATATGCACTGCGATATGCACTGAAATTACATAAAGTCATTACTCAGAATTTAAACAAAAATTATATGAATTTAGATGTGGATGTGCTACTTTTGATAAAAAAAATTTCTGTGAAACGCCGTTTTAATGACAGCAATGATTAAAACTAAACTCATGTTATGACAAAATATGTTTTAGCAAGAATGATGATCAGTGATGTACACTTACTTCAATATTACAGACACTGCAGGATTCGGTGGTCGAACAGTCCATTGTCCAGTTTGAATAGGTCCAATGAAAATAGCTTATTGTGCAATTGCAGCTGCACGGACACAGAGTCTAAAGTCCTCTTTCTTCTTCTGTTTATACAAATATGAGCATGTAGGTTAAGATGAGGAATCCAAGGAGCTTTTGGTTCTGCGGGTGATCAAATCCAGTGACTATAAAGCATTCTACATTGTTCTACGTTGAGTCTAATTGGCCATTTTCAGTCCACTGCAAAACAAATAGTCATAAGTACATTAAAATACACTATCTACAAGGGACAAGACAAAATCAATTAAAGCCTTGATGTACTCATATATGCACAGAAAAAAAGCTCCTGTGAAGGAAAAGATGCAGACAGCGTCTGTAAATGCAAAGTGATGAAAACTGTTTAAGTGGATTTTCAAAAGAAATACAAAAAGAGTCATGTTAAAGAGTAAATATGAATAACATGTAAAACATTTACTATTCTTCTTCTTTAGGCGTTCTTTTTTAGATCCTTAAAAATGTTAGAATTTATAATCTGTGAATATTAAAATAGCATACAAGAGATTCTGAGAGGTTATTCTCATCCAGTAAAGACTGATGTCCTGCCTTTTATATTTTTATGGCGTGACAGATCCGTCTTGGTTTCTTAGCAGCCATGATTAAACATGGTCTCTAAACATGGTGAGTTTGTTCAAAACACAATAGTTTATAACAGTTCAAAGCTGATAATACACAAGCCATAGTTGAATATAAACCTAAGATTGACAGGTTTTGTAATATATTTTCTTTTATGTTTATTTTTTTCTATAGGTTTTGTATATTTGCATAGACCCTGAAATAGTGTCTACATGACCTATAGTATTAACTTATTAAAAGCAGTGTTAACAATTTACAAATGTGTGTAGATTCATATAATATTGATATAATGGAATTCATATCCTAGGTTGATTTAATTATTATTATGAAACTAAATATGTTCAATGCCATTTTCAATTCCCGACCCTACTCTGATGGTCATATGTAGGTAAACAAATACAGGGCCCTATCATACACCAGGCACAATGCGACGCCAGGCGCAACACAAGTGTTTTTTGCTAATTTCAACCCGACGCAGTTATCATTTTCACGTCCAGCGCCATGTTATTTAAATAGCAAATGCACTCGTGCCCATCTGTTCACACATTGGTGTGCTGGTCTGAAATCGAGGTGTGTTCAAGCGAATTGTTGCCACGCTCTTATTTTGAGGTAACTGAAAATGACTGCTACGATAACGATTTGCTATTTAAATTACATGGCGCTGGACACATTATTTTTTGTGTTATTTAAAGGGCTCCTCTCATTGGTTTATTGCACGTTGCGTCCAAAACACATCCATGACTCATTAAGAGACTAGGTACAACTCTTTTGGACCATGTGCCTGGTGCGGTGACCGTTTTTTCCGTTGTTAAATTAGCAAAAGTGGTTTCGGATACGCCCTAAGTCAGGGGTCTCCAAACTCTGTCCTGGAGGGCCGCTGTCCTGCAGAGTTTAGCTCCAACCCCAATTAAACACAACTGAACCAGCTAATCAGTGTCTAACTAGGGCCTTGTAGGGCCACTGCCCAGCCAACACGTGTATGTGGGGCACACTTGGGTCAACTAGGTAGGTCCCACATGGGCAAACCCAGCTGGGCTCCTAGCCAACACACCCATGTGGGGCCCAAAGGGATTGCACATGGGCTGACATCTGGGACCCACCTGGGCTACCCAACTCATTTTTTCCTCAGTTTCCATGGAGGTCCCACATGGGTTAGCCCCATGGGTCTCTTGATGGGCTCACACCGGGCCCATATGGGTAACCCAGGTAGTACCCATTTGGGGCCTACATGGCTCTGCCCATATGGGTTGATGATGGGACCCAGATAGGTGTTATGTAGGGCTCTTATGGGCCACAATGGCTATATATATGGGCTTCCATATTTTCTGTTTGGGTTATCTTATTTTACAGTAAACCCCTAAATTATAATTAACACATGATGTCGCCATGGATGGCTGCCTCGGTATGGAGCTCTTCAGCTAATGTGTTGTTTTTGTTTGTTTGTTCTGCGTTTAGTCATTCTTTTCCGATCAGTTTCACCAAAGACGAACTACTGGACATTAGGAAACACACACACCAGACAAAATTTCTACAGTTTTTGACTAATCGGACGTTTTGTTTGATTTTCTCGTCGGAGCTGCAGCTGGTTTTTAAAACGCGCGGCCAGACGTAAACGTGGGAAGCGAGCCGGCACACTGGTTAAACTCTGTGTGCGCGGCCTCCGCACTGCGCTCCCTAGTATTCATCTTGCGAATCTTCGATCCCTTCATAACAAAACGAACAAACTTCTTCTGCTCACCCGCGTTAACAAGGATTTTTCAAACACTGCTGCACTGTGCTTCACTGAAACCTGGCTGAGTGAAGCCATACCGAACAACGCACTATATCTGCTGGGCTTCCAGCTGTTCAAAGTGGATCGCATCGCGGAACTAGCAGGGAAAATGAGAGGTGGTGGATTGTGTTTCTACATTAATGAAAGTTGGTGTTCAGATGTAACAACGCTGAAGAAGATGTGCTCTCCTAATCTAGAGGCGCACTTCATAAATTGTAAACCTTTCTACTTGCCGCGGGTGTTTTCCTTGTTCATTCTCGTGAATGTTTACACTCCTCCAAAAATGTGTGTCAGCGCTGCGCTACAACAGCTGGCTGAACAAATAGCTGAAACTGAAAAAAGATATCCAGACTCTCTTTTAATCATTCTTGGGGATTTTTACAAAGCAAATCTCTCCCGTGAACTGCCAAAATACAGACAGCACGTTACATGTCCCACCAGAGACAGTAATATACTGGACCACTGTTACACAACAATAAAGAAAGCATATCACTCTGTCCCACGGGCAGCTTTGGGGCTCTCTGATCTCGACAGACCTGGGACTTACGCAAGGATCTTATTTGTGGACTTCAGTTCGGCCTTCAATACCATCATGCCTGATCTTCTCTCAGCTAAACTGACCCAGCTCTCCATGCCATCCTCAATCTGTCAGTGGATCACCAGCTTCCTGACAGACCAGCAGCAGCTCGTGAGACTGGGAAAACTCACATCCAGGACTCTGACTATCAGCACTGGCGCCCCCCAGGGGTGTGTTCTCTCAGTGGAGTCATTCAGGTTCCTGGGCACTACCATCTCCCAGGACATGAAGTGGGACAATCACATTGACTAAAGTCCCAGCAGAGACTACTTCCATCGTCAGCTGAGGAAGTTCAACCTCCCATCACTGTCTGGTTTGGTTCAGCTACCAAATCTGACATCAGGAGACTACAACGCACAATCCGGACTGCAGAAAGGATTATTGCCAACCCTCCAGCAGGGCTCGACATTAAGCATGTTCACGTGCTTGTCCTTCGGACAAGTAAATCTGTCCGAGTAAAAAATGTGCTTGTCTGGAAATTTTTTTTTTGTTTTTTGTGTGTTGTAAATAAAATGTATTTTGAAGCAATATTCTCACCAGTGTTCAATCAGCTTTGACATATGCATATTTGTGATATTTTTATCTTTTATAAAGGGCATTTTCCCCCTAATCTTTTTAAATATAAGCTATGATTCAGATTTCCTTTTATATTCTTAAATTGGATCAATAAATTAAATTAGAAGATGACACTGGCTGTTACCAATCAAATTAAATAATTTACACTGAAAAATTACAACTGCATTAAATAATGTTATGAGATTGTTTTCAATATTTTTTGAATATACAAATAAGAAATGTTGGAAAGATGAAACTAAAGCACCAGTAGGTGGCAGCATGTGACCGTCTGAATGAGCGAGTCATTGAGTCGATTCGTTCAAACGCTGATTCATTCAAGAATGAGGCGGCGTTTACGAATAGTTCATTGAATCTTTGATTCTATCGATTCATTCAAACGCTGAATCATTCACTAACACGCTGTTTCTGTGACACACGTTCTGCTGTGATCTTTTGGAACTATTTTCGCTGCTGAAATAGAACAAAAACACTCAATATTGCACCTAAAATGTAAGTGACTTAATGTTAATAATTGTTTATGGAACTGTCATATGAAATCAGTGTCATTTTCAGTCGTGATGTTATTCAGGAAAACAGCACTCTTGGTAATGTGACGTTGTAACACTCCACTAAGCAGCTTTGTGGAGTTTACACTATTTAATGGGAACCCTAGATCCTATTAGATAAATCAAAATAATGGAGGAGTATAAAACACAAGACAAATCAGATCATATAACCAAAATCACCAGTGTATTAACAAGACACAAATTATACCCAACATAACATTTGCTCAATCGTGAATGTGTGTGTGTGTGTGTGTGTGTGTGTGTGTGTGTGTGTGTGTGTGTGTGTGTGAGTGAGGTGCATAAGTCTTTATGTCCAGCGTGTACTATTTACAAAGTCAGATCCGTTTCACCGGCAATGTTTGACAACTCCGGGAGCAGTATCTGTGAGTTGTCCAGCTGTTTAAAGTCCTCCGGAATGAGTCATCCACAGTCCAAGGAAACGGATATACTCCACAGAAGATCGGCAGTCAATGCTCCAAAAATCAGCCAGCAAAAAACCCAGGTAATCCGATACGATCGGGTCCGTAGAGTGAATGAATGAGCGCGCTCTCGATCGCCGGTTTGCCGGTGTGTCACGGGGTGACAAAACAAACCGAACGGGACTAAGATCCTGGTGAATACTGTTGCAGGATTTTCCAGTGAACCTCCGGTCTATGCCCTGTGAATCTGTTGCCATGGCAGCGGGGCTGATTGCCTGAGTGACAGCAGGTGTGGGGCAATTATAGAGAACGCTGTGAGAGGGACACCTATTGAGATGAGGCTTTAAAAACAGAGAGAAAACAGACTGTTGTGTGGTTCTCCTCCCGTATGATGCTGTGTTTGTCAGCGGGTTGCTCTTTTTATTGAGGCTGGGCTGTGGAGTGGGGAAGATTGGAGTTGTGGAAGAGGAAAGGAAGGAGTGAAGTATTTGGCAGCGAAGACTTGAGGAATATCGTCCGTAGTGAGAAAGACGCAAGTGATGAGTATTTGATCCGTTGTTTATATGCACTAACACTGAAGTGGTGTGGAGAGTTTGGAAAACGTTTGGCACGAGTGAACTATTACACCGAGTGAATTAATGATCTGTCTCCAACTTCTGTCCTCTCCTTGCCGAATGTGGTGATCGCTGCATCATTCTTCTGCTTTCCCGGAGCAAAGTCAAGCCCTGATCGAGGACGAGATCCGATCTGGTGGGAGAAAAGACCGGTGGGTGAGTGCTGGCCCGAATGCACGGTGTGCGAGTGGAATTGCAGTGCCTGAAGTGAAGATTTACACGGTTTGTGCTGTGAAGTGAAATTTGTGTGTGGAGAAGTAATAGAAGTCTGCCGTGCACTCCTCTCCTACAGTCTTCCACCCGCTGTCTCTAACGAAGGGTCTTGATAAAGCAACTGCCCAACTTCCGGCTTGAAAAGACCCGGCCCCGCTAGTGCTGAGTGCTTCTTATATCCTGTACTGTTGAAACTGTGCTGTGTCTGTTCTAGTGCTCAGCCAAAGTGAGCGTCCCGCTCTAAGTGTCCTCCCCGCCTGGTGGTCTCCACACGCCCTATTGGAAGCCTTTACCCTGTTCAGAAGAAGGAAAGGTATATCAGTTGCAAGCTTCATGTACTGTTGAACCGTTGAAACTGTGCTGTGTCTATCCCAGTGTTCAGCCGACGTGAGCGCCCCGCTCTAAGTGTCCTCCCCGCCTGGTGGTCTCCACACGCCCTTATTGGAAGCCTTGATCCTGTTCAAAGGAGAGAAGGTATATCAGTTGCAAAGCTTCACACACTGTTGAACCGTTGAGACCTTGCTGTACTGTTCCAGTGCTCAGCTGAAGTGGAGTGCTCCGCCCAAAGTGTCCTCCCCGCCTGGTGGTCGAGTGTTCCGCCCCAAGTGTCCTTCCCGCCTGGTGGTCTCCACACGCCCCTATTGGAAGCCTTTACCCTGTTCAAAAGGAGAGAAGGTATATCAGTTGGAAAGCTTCACATACTGTTGAACCGTCGAAACTGTGCTGTGTCTGTCCCAGTGTTCAGCTGACGTGAGCGCCCCGCTCAAAGTGTCCCCCCCGCCTGGTGGTCCCCACACGCCCTATTTGGAAGCCTTTACCCTGCTCAGAAGAAGAAGAGAGTGGCTCGCTTGCCCCCACCTCTGAGTACCTCCCTCCGGAGTAACCCCAGTGACTCGCTTCGCCCTCGCATCGGCATACTTACCTGGTTCCAGTCTGAATGGGGTTCGTATGACCACGGCCTCCCCTCTTGAGTCCCGTAGAGGAATACTTACCCGGTGACCTACCTGGACGGCGCGGGGATTCCCCCCTGATTCCCCTCCGGCGAGCCTCCGGTCCGTCCCGAGCGACCCTCCCCTCCCGTCCCGGGAGGTCTGTAGACTCTTGGACTGTCCTGGTGGCAAGAAGAAGATTTTAATTAGGACTTATCCAATTCATTGACCTTTTAAATTAAGAAATAAACTGTATTTTATTCTCTTGTCTGTCTGGTCCTTGACACGTTCCTCGAGGTGGTTCCCGGGTTTTTCAGGGGTGGGTGCAGTCTGGGTTGGCCCGCCCCGACCTGTGACAATATATTTAAAAACACACTCCCAGTTCCTGTTTGGGTGACATGTCATCACGTGACACCCCGTCTCGCCCGGAACGAATCTCGCGAGACGGGAGATAAAGCTCAATAACACAGACAGGTTAGGGAGAAATACAGAACACAGGAGTTAACATTTAAAACAAATGACCAACTAATCCCTCTTATTAGTTGATCTACTATAAATATGCTTCCCCTTATGTGGCCACGCTACAACGTTGCAACTGTATCATGTTATAAATATAAATAAACTCCACATTTCTATGGCAGTGTGTTAACTGAGTTTCGCTGAGTGAGCGGTGCACATTTGTCTCGATTTCTCCTCGAGAGGCTGCGCGAGCGTCAACAGTGCGTTAGTTATCGTCAGTTCATTATACATTATTATCATTCACTGTCAATCGCCACTTACAGTAATGAATGCAGAATCATTCATTTGGGTGATTCCCAAGTTATTTTTGTTAATGACGTTTTATCAGGATACTTGTCCATCGGGCAAGTAAAATTATCTTTCACTTGCCCCTTCAAAAAATCCACTTGTCCCGGACAAGCGGACAAGAGTTAATGTCGAGCTCTGCCTTCAGGACCTGTACCTTTCCAGAGTGAGGAAGAGAGCAGGGAAAATCATCACAGACTCCACTCACCCTGGATACCGCCTTTTTGAACTGTTACCATCAGGATGGCGACTCCGATCACTGGCCACTAGAACATCTAGGCACAGGAACAGTTTCTTCCCACAGGAAATTGAACAGTTAAATACAACCCCAACCACCCCCCTTTAGAAGATATTGTTTAGTGCAATATCTTCTAAACTCAGGAGATATGTATATTTATATTTATTCATACTACTCACATTCTGTAAATATGTTTATAATCTGTAAATGTTTATTCTGACTAAATGCAACTGTGACCTAATATTTTGAAATGCTGTTTCATGCATACTGAGCTTTTTACACTGTTAAATACTTGGATTCCCATCCTAAACATGGACAAAGTTTCCAAAAAAAAAGTTGGACGTTTGATTGACCTTCCGGTTTCTCATAAGTTTCTGAATTTTTTTTTTGAGGATGGGTATATGTGACGTAGATGGGGCGGAATTTCCTTGTACGGGCCGTATGGGCTCTTCTCCCGGAAGGGCGCGCACGACTAGAGCGAGAGAGCAAGCCGACTGCGCTGCAGTCACAGGACTTCAACAATGTCACCAAAGCAAGACAACCCTGCACAGCTTCCCAAAGAACCCAGCGTTAATGGTACAGTGGATGGAGTTTGTTTGTCCGGAGCAGGAGTTTTGCAAGTGTTTGTTTGTTCCCTGAATTTCGGCGAAATGGTTTATAAACAAGGTACAGTTCAATTCCGGATTTGTAGCTCGTCTAATGCTGAAAAATGGAGCAATCCCAGCGATTAAGGTTCACGGTCATGTGTTGGTAACAGGCGGTGAGTAAAACTGCTTCAAACATCTATCGATTCCATTGTTTTTCTATGTAAACATGCATAGCTCAACGCAATAGCTGCGCATGCTTGTCATTCTTTAGCTCCGCCCAAACGATACGCCCCCAGCCGCTCTGCTTTTTTCGGAACGACTCAGTACAGCGTATCTTTCTTTTATAAATATAATAAAACTAAAGACTTTTCGGAGATATGAAAGATGCAATACTACTCTATAGGTACTCAAGATTGACATGAGATTTACTGAAAATGAGTGTTTCACCCTCCCTTTAAGTGGGGGTCATTTTTTAGGATTCTTTAGCTAACTTAAGTCTCTGAGAACTTAATTCTTAATTATTTTGCAGTTAGTGTGTGTTGATTCTTCGCCACCTGTTTTTGTCTGATCGTGCTGAGCATTTAATCTAGATCAATTTGATATGGGGCACCAAAAGGCTTTAACTGTCAAAAAGGCAATAAAAAAGTGACACAATGGTTGATTAATTTGTTTTGTCTTTTTCAAAGGGCTGTTGGGAGAGCGATGATAGAGGAGTGAGGAGCTGCACTGTTTTTTCTTTGATTTGTTTGTGAAATACATTATCTTAGAGAGTACAGATATGCATATATAAATAATACAAGTTTTGTCAAATTAAGTTTGTCAGGAGCTTCACTTTAACTTCAACTTTTTTTATAATTTTGTATTATAAATGTAATAATAGTCATATTCAAATTATTCCAAATAAACCTTGCTTAATAAAGAAAAGCATTAACCTAATGGTTTCTGTTCATTGAATACCTTTAACATTTTAGTGTAGTTTAGTGGATTGCATGTAATGTTTGTATTTAGGGATTTACTGTAAAATAAGGTAACCCAAACAGAAAATTTGATAGCCCATATATATATACCCGTTGTGGCCCATTAGAGCCTTACATAACACCTTTCTGGGTCCCATCATAAACCCATATGGACAGACCCATGTGGGCCCTCCATGGAAACTGAGGACAAAATTAGCTGGGTCCCAGTTGGGTAGCCCAGCTGGGCCCCAGATATCAGCCCATGTGCAACCCCTTTAGGCCCCACATGGGTGTGTTGGCTGGGTGATTAGCTGGTTCAGGTGTGTTTATTTGGGTTGGAGCTAAACTCTGCAGGAGAGTGGCCCTCCAGGACCGAGTTTGGAGACCCCTGCCCTAAGTGCACCTGCACCATGCGCTTCAGACCATGAGTTCAGATCGTTAAAATAGGGCCCACAATGTAATTTTTTCCCCAGTGTTTTATTTAGATTTTTTTGACAACATGTTTGTCAACATTTTGATTTGTATTTTAATATTTAAAAACTGGATTTGCTTTCAGAGTGCAGAAAACAAAGTATTCTCGACATGTCAACAACACAAACCCAACTCTCCTCTACAGTGTTTGAAGCCGGGTCAAAGTAGATATTGATTGCGGGCAGCCAATGAAGACCATAGGGGGGCAATCAGGAATTCACGAGTTCACACTTAGAAATAAGTCAGATAGAATAAATGGTATGCGTATTTGGCGTGCTGTCTGAGGAGAGGGCTCAGAGCTCGGTATTTGGCCCGAACCCAGAGTACTCCCCCCGAATCCTGGCTTCGGAAGGAACAAGCCAAGAGTGAGGAGTCGGGGTGGTGGAGGGATGCTGAAAACTGTTGAGGAATGTCAGTGGGTTGACTGTATAGGCATATATATATATATATATATATATAGGGTTCCTTTCATGTTGATGAGATAGATGTGGTAATTGCTGATGACGAGTTGTTTTGTATAGATCATTTGAATGTGCTCCTCCTGAACTTTGTTAATAAAACTATTTATGCAAATTTGTTTCAAACCTATGTACCCATGAGGAGACAATAGAACCCATAATGAGCTGCATAATGAATGAGCCTTTGAGGCAGGTATGTGACTGAGGGAGCTAAGCAACAGGACAAAATAAATATATTTTGTTGTAGTTTATTTAGAATATAGTTAACAAAGGCACATTACAAAGGCCTATTATATTTTAAATTATCAAAAGATTTGACTACTATTTTTTGAAAGAAATCTCATGCTAAAAATAGTAATATTGTGACATTGAACACAATTCAGTATTCAGTAAATACAAATAACTAAATAATTGGTAATGATGAATGTTATAAGTAAAATATTTGGGATTTAAAACGACATAATGCAATAATGATTTCAAAGAGTAGTGAATTCAGGGTGATTGGGACACTTTTTCCCAGTCATTTCAATGGCAAAATTTTTGGAATCATTTGATTTTGTAAACTATCCAATACACAAAATACTCAAATATCATTTTGAGCTTTGGTTCATTTATGAGATGTGCCGTGCAATGCATGATAGCGCCAGCACTAAGGCTATTGTCTGCTATATTTGCTTCTTATTTATGAAATCCAGGCAATTGGCTGATGAAACATTGATTAAAATTAAGATACAAATTATACAAAACGAAATTCACTTTAGAGAAAGGCTTTCTACAAAACAAAACTTAATGAAGTGGTCAAAATCATTTCTGACAAACGTCTCGGTTACTTATGGTTACCCTTGTTCCCTAAAGGAGGGAATGGAGACGTACGTCGGACGTCACCGAAGAATTGGGATCACTTAAGGGAGCCCCTATCAGCTTCGAGACCTAGAGAAGCTGCGAGAGCAGCGCACTATTGTTTTTCACTGAGGAGCCGAACTAGTGACTCAGCCATGCAGTGATGGTACAGCAACTGTGGTGACGGTACGTACGTCTCCGTTCCCTCCTTCAGGGAACGAGGGTTACCATACATAACTGAGACGTTCCCTTTCAGCCGGTCACGTTCAACGTACGTTGGACGTCACCGACGAATTGGGATCTCTTTGGAAAACGCCACAGTTACTATCACTTCCAGCGCCCAGCGAAAGCCCCTCAGACCCCGTCTGTACTGGGTGGGAAAACTCACGCAGGGAGAGTCACACTGCTGTTCTGCAAGACCCACTCAGCAGACTTTATCGGACAACGCTGGAAAAGCATGCCCGGAGGGTCGCTGCGGAAGCCACATCATGCTCAGAGGGAGTTACCATGTGGAGAATACACGTATGGACTGGCCTTGTAGCAGTGCAACATACGGAGGTCTCGGGTGGCCCCGGCCATTTACGGTGGGGGACAACACCGTACTGAGACGGCAGAGGAAGCTCTGCCGAGGGAAAGACACTAGGTGTAAGAGTGGAAGAAATCACTTATGGGACCGCCGTGGGGGTCACAACATATGGAACCCAGCCTAACACAGGTTCCACCAATGCATACAAGTGTTAGACCTGGCGTCGGACGCTCCGCCACATCCGACTGCTGTGGGTTGCGGAGGACTCACAGGGTTCACCTTTTTTAGGGGAACTCGACTGGAGCAGATAAGCGCACGTATCCGTTCCATGGGGAAGGGAATGGCGCTGCAAGCCGACACTAGAACGGGCACTTCGGTGTTACTGACTATGGGAAGTGAGCACACGGGAAGAAACCGGCTCTACACGGAGGCTATAAAATCTAACGAACGTGTTAGGTGTCGCCAAGCCCGCAGCTCTACAAATATCTGTCAGCGAGGCGCCACGAGCCAACGCCCAGGAAGAAGCTACACCCCTGGTGGAGTGGGCTCTTAACCCGAGCGGGCAGGGCACGTCTTGGGTTTCATACGCCAAGACGATGGCTTCCAATATCCAGTGGGCCATCCTCTGCTTGGAGACAGCCTTTCCCTTCTACTGTCCTCCGTAACAGACAAAGAGCTGCTCTGAGGTCCTGAAGCTTTGCGTTCTGTCCACATAAGTCTGCAGGGCACGAACTGGACAGAGAAAAGCTAGGGCTGGGTCTGCCTCCTCCGAAGGCAGCACTTGCAGGCTCACCACCTGGTCCCAAAAGGGAGTGGTGGGAACCTTGGGCACGTATCCGGGCCGGGGTCTCAGGATGACATGAGAGTTACCGGGCCCGAATTCCAGGCACGATTCATCGACCGAAAATGCCTGCAGGTCCCCTACCCTCTTGATGGAGGCCAATGCAGTCAGGAGTACTGTCTTCAGAGACAGAACTTTTAACTCAGCTGACTGCAATGGCTTAAAGGGCGCTCTCTGCAGTGCGGTTAGCACAAGAGATAAGTCCCAAGAGGGTATAGAGGGGGGCGAGGCGGATTTAGTCTCCTCGCTCCCGTCAGGAACCTGACGATCAGATCGTGCTTACCTAAGGACTTTCCATCTACCATGTCATGATTAGCGGCAACATAACCTTGAGGGTGGAGGGAGACAGCCTTCGCTCCAACCCTTCTTGTAGGAAGGAAAACACGGAACTGATCAAACATCTTCGGGTGTCTTCTCGGTGAGAAGAGCACCAAGCGACGAACAGGTTCCATTTCAACGCATAGAGCCGTCTCGTAGAGGGAGCTCTAGCTGAAGTGATGGTGTCTACCACATCCTGTGGTAGGCCACCTAGAACCTCCACGTCCCGCCCAGTGACCAGACATGGAGTTTCCAGAGGTCCGGACGCGGGGGCAAGAGGGTGCCCCGTCTCTGAGTCAGGAGGTCCTTCCTCAGAGGAATGGGCCAAGGAGGTGCTGTCGCGAGGAGCACTAGTTCCGGGAACCAAGTCCGGTTGGGCCAGTACGGAGCGACCAACAAGACTTGCTCCTCGTCCTCCCTGACCTTGCACAGTGTCTGTGCAAGAAGGCTCACTGGGGGAAACGCATATTTGTGTAGGCCCCGGGGCCAGCTGTGTGCCAGAGCATCTGAGCCAAGGGTCCCCTCGGTCAGGGAATAAAACAACTGGCAGTGGGTCGTGTCCGGGGCGGCAACTAGGTCTACCTGTGCGGCGCGAAGTGACTCCAGATCAGCTGGACTGCCTGGGGATGGAGTCTCCACTCTCCCGGGAGCACTTGCTGACGTGAGAGCTCGTCGGCTGCACGATTGAGCAGGCCCGGAATGTGAATGGCACGAAGCAACCTCAAATGCTGCTTCTGACTCCATAAGAGGAGATGGCGGGCGAGTTGTGACATGCGACGGGAGTGTAGACCGCCCTGTTTGTTGATGTACGCAACGGCCGCAGTGCTGTCCGTACGGACCAGAACGTGCTTGCCTCTGAACGGCGTTTTGAAGCGGCTGAGTGCAAGACAAACTGCTAACAACTCCAGGCAATTGATATGCCATTGCAGTTGGGGCCCACGACCACAGACCCGAAACAGCAAGCCCGTTGTACGTGGCACCCCAGCTGGTGGATGAGGCATCCGTGGAGACAACAGCATGCCTGGACACTTGTTCTAGAGGCACTCCTGCCCGTAGAAATGAAGGGTCCGACCACGGCCTGAAGGTTTGGTGGCACCTTGGCGTCACTTGGACATGGAGAGTTCCGCTGTGCCATGCCCATCTCTGGACTCGGTCATGTAGCCAGCGTTGAAGCCGTCCCATATGTAGCAATCCAAGCGGCGTTACTGCGGTTGCGGATGCCATATGCCCCAGGAGCCTCTGAAAATGTTTCAGTGGTACCGCTGTTCTGCTTTTGAATGAATACAAGCAGTTCAACACCATCTGGATGCGCTCCTCTGTGAGGCGCGCAGTCAGGGCGACCGAATCCATCTCCATACCGAGAAAAGAGATCCTCTGCGAAAGGCAGAGTTTGCTCTTCTCCCAGTTGACCCGAAGCCCCAACCGGCTGAGGTGACTGAGCACCATGTCCCTGTGTTCGCACAACTGCTCTCGCGTCTGGGCAAGGATCAGCGAGTCGTCGAGGTAGTTGAGGATGCGAACACCACACTCTCTCATGGGAGCAATGGCCGCCTTCGCGACTTTCGTGAAGACACGGGGCGACAGGGACAGTCTGAAGGGTAGGACTTTGTACTGATATGCTTGTACGTCGAAAGCAAAGCGTAGGAACGGTCTGTGTTGAGGGAGAATCGAGATATGAAAGTATGCGTCCTTCAGGTCGATCGCTGCAAACCAATCTGGGGGACGGATGCACCTGAAGATGGGTTTCTGCGTGAGCATTTTGAACGGCAGCCTGTGAAGGGACCGGTTCAAGAATCGCAGGTCCAAGATCGGCCGTAACCCGCCGCCTTTCTTGGGTACAGTGAAGTACGGGCTGTAGAAGCCGGTCTTCATAACGGCTGAAGGGACCGTCTCTATCACGTCCTTCGCCAGTAGGACTGCGATTTCCGCCTGGAGCACAGAGGCGTTCTCCTTCGACACGGAGGTGAAGTGAACGCCCTTGAACTTGGGGGGACGCCGGGCGAACTGATTTGCATAGCCGAGTCTGAGCACAGAGGCGTTCTCCATCGACACGGAGGTGAAGTGAACGCCCTTGAACTTGGGGGGACGCCGGGCGAACTGAATCGCATAGCCGAGTCTGATGGTACGGATGAGCCAGCGAGATGGGCTGGGAAGCACTAGCCAGGCTCCCAGCGACCGCAAGCGGGACCAACGGCACCACAGATGTACCCGCAGCGGGGCAGCGAGGCAGCATACAGGGACCCGACTCGGAAGGCGTTGTGGCGGCACGAAGTGGGGTCTGAGTGCCCTGTGCGACACTTACCTGCTTCTGCTGAGGGGGTGTGCGAGTGTGGGAAGGCCGCTTGTGTGCGTCCCCACAGCCGTCATCCCCTGCTGGCGATTCGAGAGGTGCTTGAGGGTGACAAGGCATGGGAGTGTCGAACACAGCCAAGCGCGCTCTCTTGGCACCCAGAGATGTTGGAAACTGCTCTTTTATTGAGAATTTGGGTAACTACCCTCATGCATGTCCATTAGTTCTTGGGCCTGGTGCACCTGGAGCAACGCCATGGCATGCAAGGCGGACACAGCCTGTCCGCAGGACCTGTAAGCCTTCGCAGTCAGACTGGAAGAGAACTTACAGGCCTTGGACGGGAGACGTGGGTCACCGCACCAGTTGGAAGCGGTCGCCGGACACAGTTGCATCGCAACGGCCCGCTCAGCTGGTGGGATTCCCACGTAACCCTTGGCTTGCCCGCCGTTAAGGGTAGTGAGGAGGAAGGAGCCACCAGGTCTGTTTCTGGCACTGAAAGGTGTCGTCCATGACCTGGATAGCTCCTCATGCACCTCCAGGAAGAAAGGCACCGGGGCGGGACGCCTTTTCGGCAGCCCGGGAAAGCATAGCCGTCAACTCGACCGTTGCCACTCTCCCAGAGGGAGACAGTACAGCCGAATCTTCATCCTCCGAGGACTGGAACTCCCCCTCTGATGCAGCGATCGACATCTGCTCGTCCGCGGATGCCTCGAAAGTCACCGCCAGACGCCCATGGGAGGGGCCAGCGGTTTCTTCCGGAAGCACCACCGCCTGCGGAGCTTGTGAGGGATCAGGGGCCTGTGGAGGCTGGCTCGGCGGGTTTGCCCTGAACGTAATCCTCAGGTCACCCCGGCCATCCGTCGAAGTAGGTCTATTCTGCTGGGCAGGAATAGCTCTAGATCGAGGTATGTGGAGGGGGACTCCACCTTCCCGAAGGTAGGCGAGTCTCGACCTAAGCTCCGCGATAGTTATGTTCCCGCAGTGGGAACATGAACTATCCACAAAAGCTGCCTCAGCATGCTGAACGCTCAAACACGTAAGACAGCGATTGTGACCGTCAACGGGCGAGAGGGAACAACCGCATCCAGAAACGCAAGGGTGGAATGACATCTTAAAAAACACGCAGTGTCACACCCGTGTTGCTCTTTTTGCGAGGAAACGCTCTTATTAAGTGCTGAAGCACCCAGGGGATACTGTGGCAACACACAGGGGATAGTGCAGCCTGTGTTTGCACTCACTGGACAAAACGCCTTCACCAACCAACAACACTGGTTGCTGTGAAAACAGCCGTTTTTGTCTCTTGCAGCGTCTTTGCATAATCAACATAGATTAAATAAAAAAAACATTAGGCTATAATATTTAAACAACAATATGAAACAAAATATGTTTTAATGGCTACAAAAAGTAGCCTATTGTACACAAAACATATAGCATATGAGCAGAAATTTGCGAACAAAAGCTTTATTGATGTGACACTAGGCTATTTTACAGTAAACTCTTCATAATCTGTCCAAAACAGGCCAAAGAAATCTTGTCTACACAGTCTTACGCCTATGACATTTTATGTTGCTGCAGTATTCATATTTAAACAATCTTATTTTGTGGTTTAATATTCACAGAAACTAACAGAATAAACTTACCTCACAATCATCGGCTGGATCCGTTGCTCTTAGAAATAAACAGCTTTTCTTCTGAGGTAACTTATTCCAGGAGTATTCCTCACCGCATCTCAAAACTAAAAAGTAGGCCTACATGCACTAATCTTGATGTGTTTATTCGAGTTGATGTGGGCATTGACTCTGCTGGCATGGATTGCGTCAGTATTTGAATCTCAAAAGAATGCATGCTCCGTAGGCATGAGCGCATCAGCGGATAATAAAGAAGCTGGTGAATGACAGACATCTCTCTCTTTTCAAACAGATTACGTAAACAGGGAATATTCGTTTTCGATTTAAAACCTGACATTTCAACGTTTCTTTAGACATATGTCTCATGTTTGTGTGACAAGTATTCACTAAGTTGCAGTTCATTTTCTGAAGAGAATCAGATTAGACTTCATTGACAGAGAGGCTGCAGATCGCTCATCATGTTTTCTTTATTTTTTACAAAAAGCACAACATTTTGTTTTTATTGTGAGTGTACTCAAATAAAAGTAGATACGTAACAGATTATAATGATGTATAACCCTTGCCTGAATTATACAAATCTTTATAAAAAAGTGATTTGAGTCTCTTTGGCACTGATAAGAAAAAAATCGAAGCGGTCGCGCTGACGTGATCTTCGACCTCCAGGGGTTAATTACTCACCCTCATGTTGTTCCACAATCGTAAGACCTTTGTTCATCTTTGGAACACAAATTAAGATATTTTTGATGAAATCCAAAAGCTTTCTCAAAGAAAGATTTTCTAAAAAAATATCTTCATTTGTGTTCCGAAGATGAACGAAGGTCTTACGGGAGTGGAAGGACATGAGGGTGAGTAATTAGTGACGTGTAATATGCAAAGAATCTGTAGTCATAGATGATAAATACAGGGTTCGTACGGTCATGAAAAACCTGTAAAAGTAATTGAATTTTAAAGTAGCAATTTCCAGGCCTGCAAAAGTTTTGGAAAAATCAACAAACCAGAAAGTTTTGGAAAAGTCATGGAAATTTGTTTCAAAAAATGAATGTAATGTAATATATGTTTAAGTGATAATATTGGTTAAGCAAACTTTGAAACTTTGTAAATATACTTCATTCCTTCGATCCACCTGACTGTTGCATTCCGTCAGATTTCCTTTTGCAGCGTTGAGCATTATAACCAATCACTGTTGAGCGCGATGGCCAATTAGAGGCGTTCAGATTAGTCATCGCTGAAACAAAGAGTTTTGTTCAGTGCTCTGACTGAATTCTTACTGAAACTTGTGAATTCTCCTGTCATCATAAACAACAAAGTGCAGATGTAACGCCGCATTCACACGGGGCTTTGGCGTCAACGCTTGACGGAGGGCGTGGCTGAAGCTTGGTGCTGACGTGACCGTCATAGTGACAACAGCTAATCACATTACTTGCCGCTTGGACCACAACACAACACAAAAAAGCGCCTTTTTGACAGCTAGTCTGTTTTTGTGTATGAAAACTGATCACTTTAATATTTGATTCCTCATTTGGCTGGGGGATAGAGCCTATTTGAACCACACATGAGCCTGTCATTCAATGATAAACAGAGTACACGGACGGAAATCAAGCATGATACATTCCAGATTCTCCAACCGTCTCTGCCGCCTCCTTCCAGGCCTATTCTCTCCAGTTTGTGTCCCAGTATGTAAATAATGATTGGTAGTAAAGGACCGGGTGATTACCCACCGGAATTATTAGTTTTTCCTCCATTTTAGATCGTTCTTCACTCTTCATTCACCGGTGTTTTAAATGAACGCGATTGGCTAGCGTCTGCTCTAGGATATTTGCATAGGGTGATCTGATTGGATGACGCCTGCATTGGCGGAACCCACAATTCAGTTCGGCAACGCATGACGTCACCCATTCAAAGTAAACGAGAAGCGTTGACGCCGACGCCCCGTGTGAATGCGGAGTAAGAGATTTATGTTGCAGTGTCGTCAGCTTCCGTGATTTTAACGGGAGTGTTTGTGAGAGCGCTTACACTCGCGCTAGACCCAAGTTATGGACAGCTTCACGATCCGTCACATTCTCTGCTCCCTTTCTGTATAGTTTATTCCAGATAATATCATTTATTCATCATGCTGGTAAGATTACGCAAAGTCTTCATTTTCTAATGCATAAAAAGCATTAAAATTATTCGTAAATGTTTGTAAGATTGTTTTATCTGTGTAGTCAGAATATGACGTGCAGTTTCCCCAAACACAAAAACATTTTATGTATCTATTAATCGGCGAATCATTATTAGCCTACAAAATCAAGAGCATATCAATAAATGACAATGACTCTGTAAAGAGTTCCTGTTAATTTTATAATTTGAATAACATTAAACAGTCTGTGTAAATAAACATTTAAGCTATTTCAGATGCAGCTTCTGTTCCACCTTTGTGGTGTAAAGATGGCTTTTGTTAATGATAAAATTTTATTGGTAACAGTATTCTGATTGATTTAAGTAATTGGTCAAATTTAAGTATTTGACAAACGACAGCAAAGGTAATCATTAAAAATGGCACTTATAAATAAATAAAATGCTCTTGGAAATCAATTGCAAGGAGCCCCTTAATGGAAAAGTTAATTTCTGACCCTGGCATGGGGGAACGTCTGGCATTTGCAGTTTGTATAGGTGTAAATTGCAAGAATAAAAAAATAAAAATTCAATTTCTTGTCAAATTCGTTATCTTGTTAATGATTGATGGTTTTCAAATGAGATGAATGGTAAATACTAGGAGGCAAAGATGTTTTAAAATCTTCTTAGTTACCCAATGTTTTTATTCCAAAAGTTTGTCTCTGGCACTGCCACCTTGTAAAGTTACTGTCAGTGTCACTGGACACTTTTAATTACTTATTTATCATTGTTGCCTCCCATTGATGTGTGTTAATCCATTGCTAGGGTCAGACAGTATTTTATCTAACCGTTTTACTGGTGTGTCAGTGTTTATTTTGTATTAAACCATATAGATTTACGTTAATTAGTTAAGATAGGCTGTGATTTGACATTTGAACATGGATTTTTCTTATTTTACATGAATACACAGACATTCATGGAACGTTAGGTCCTGAATATTTTCCTAAATGTCATGGAAAAGTCATGGAAATGTATTGGTAGAAATGTGTACAAACCCTGTAAATATTTTACATTAAGTCTAGAGGTACAGTTGCAACTAGTCAGTGGGAGTATAAATATAATCAATTTACTTCTCCATCCATCCATCTTCTTCCGCTTATCCGGGGCCGGGTCGCGGGGGCAGCAGTCTAAGCCGAGATGCCCAGACTTCCCTCTCCCTAGACACTTCCTCTAGCTCTTCCGGGGGGACA
Organism: Gobio gobio; assembly: GCF_949357685.1. Lineage (NCBI taxonomy): Eukaryota > Metazoa > Chordata > Actinopteri > Cypriniformes > Gobionidae > Gobio > Gobio gobio. The sequence goes on along the minus strand of NC_137118.1, from coordinate 33,278,042 downwards.
CCGAGGCGTTCCAAGGCCAGCCGGGAGACATAGTCCCTCCAGCGTGTCCTCGGTCTTCCCCGGGGCCTCCTCCCGGTTGGACATGCCCGAAACACCTTCCCGGGAAGGCGTTCAGGAGGCATCCGGAACAGATGCCCGAGCCACCTCAGCTGTCCCCTCTCGATGTGGAGGAGCAGCGGCTCTACTCCGAGTTCCTCCCGAGTGACTGAGCTCCTCACCCTATCTCTAAGGGAGCGCCCAGCCACCCTGCGGAGAAAGCTCATTTCGGCCGCCTGTATCCGGGATCTTGTCCTTTCGGTCATGACCCAAAGCTCATGACCATAGGTGAGAGTAGGAACGTAGATTGACCGGTAAATCGAGAGCTTCGCCTTACGGCTTAGCTCTTTCTTCACCGCGACAGACCGGTACATCGACCACATTACTGCAGAAGCTGCACCGAGCCGTCTGTCAATCTCCCGTTCCATCCTCCCCTCACTCGTGAACAAGACCCCTAGATACTTAAACTCCTCCACTTGGGGCAGGAACTCTCCACCAACCTGGAGTGGGCAAGCCACCCTTTTCCGACTGAGGACCATGGCCTCGGATTTGGAGGTGCTGATCCCCATCCCAGCCGCTTCACACTCGGCTGCAAACCGTCCCAATGCATGCTGAAGGTCCTGGTTAGAAGGGGCCAACACGACAACGTCATCCGCAAAGAGCAGAGACGAAACCGTGTGGTCCCCAAACCTGACACCCTCCGGCCCTTGGCTGCGCCTAGAAATTCTGTCCATAAAAATTATGAACAGAACCGGCGACAAAGGGCAGCCCTGCCGGAGTCCAACATGCACCGGGAACAAGTCTGACTTACTGCCGGCAATGCGGACCAAACTCCTGCTTCGGTCATACAGGGACCGGACAGCCCTCAACAAAGGACCCCGGACCCCATATTCCCCCAGCACCCTCCACAGGATGCCGCGAGGGACACAGTCGAATGCCTTCTCCAAATCCACAAAACAAATGTGGACTGGTTGGGCAAACTCCCATGAACCCTCCAGCACCCTGTAGAGGGTATAGAGCTGGTCCAGTGTTCCGCGACCAGGACGAAAACCACACTGTTCCTCCTGAATCCGAGGTTCCACTATCGGCCGGATTCTCCTCTCCAGTACCCTGGCATAGACTTTCCCGGGGAGGCTGAGAAGTGTGATCCCCCTATAGTTGGAACACACCCTCCGGTCCCCCTTCTTAAAAAGAGGGACCACCACCCCGGTCTGCCATTCCAGAGGCACTGTCCCCGACCGCCACGCGATGCTGCAGAGGCGTGTCAGCCAAGACAGCCCCACAACATCCAGAGACTTGAGGTACTCAGGGCGGATCTCATCCACCCCCGGTGCCTTGCCACCGAGGAGTTTCTTGACCACCTCGGTGACTTCAGCCCGGGTGATGGACGAGTCCTCCTCTGAGCCCCCAGCCTCTGCTTCCTCAATGGAAGACGTGACGGCGGGATTGAGGAGATCCTCGAAGTATTCCTTCCACCGTCCGACAACATCCCCAGTCGAGGTCAACAGCCGCCCATCGCCACTGTAAACAGCGTTGGTAGGGCACTGCTTCCCCCTCCTGAGGCGCCGGACGGTTTGCCAGAATCTCTTCGAGGCCAGCCGATAGTCTTTTTCCATGGCCTCACCGAACTCCTCCCAGGCCCGAGTTTTTGCCTCCACGACCACCCGGGCTGCAGTCCGTTTAGCCTGTCGGTACCTGTCAGCTGCCTCAGGAGTCCCACAAGCCAGCCAGGCCCGATAGGACTCCTTCTTCAGCTTGACGGCATCCCTTACTTCCGGTGTCCACCACCGGGTTCGGGGATTGCCGCCTCGACAGGCACCGGAGACCTTGCGTCCACAGCTCCGAGCAGCCGCTTTGACAATGGAGGTGGAGAACATGGTCCACTCGGACTCAATATCTCCAGCCTCCCTCGGGATCCGGTCGAAGCTCTGCCGGAGGCAGGAGTTGAAGATCTCTCTGACAGGAGACTCGGCCAAATGTTCCCAGCAGACCCTCACAGTACGTTTGGGTCTACCGAGTCTATCCAGCTTCCTCCCCCGCCATCGGATCCAACTCACCACCAGGTGGTGATCAGTTGACAGCTCCGCCCCTCTCTTCACCCGAGTGTCCAAGACATACGGCCGCAGATCAGATGAAACGACCACAAAGTCGATCATTGACCTACGACCTAGGGTGTCCTGGTGCCATGTGCACTGATGGACACCCTTATGCTTGAACATGGTGTTCGTTATGGACAAACTGTAACTAGCACAGAAGTCCAATAACTGAACACCACTCGGGTTCAGATCAGGGGGGCCGTTCCTCCCAATCACGCCCCTCCAGGTTTCACTGTCATTGCCCACGTGGGCGTTGAAGTCCCCCAGTAGAACGACGGAGTCCCCGGTCGGAGCACTTTCCAGCACCCCTCCTAGGGACACCAAGAAGGCCGGGTACTCCGCACTGCTGTTCGGCCCATAGGCACAAACGACAGTGAGAGACCTATCCCCGAGCCGAAGCCGCAGGGAAACGACCCTCTCGTTCACCGGGGTAAACTCCAACACATGGCAGCAGAGCTGGGGGGCTATAAGCAAACCCACACCAGCCCGCCGCCTCTCACCATGGGCAACTCCAGAGTGGTAAAGAGTCCATCCCCTCTCGAGGAGTGTGGTTCCAGAGCCCAAGCCATGCGTGGAGGTGATTCCGACTATCTCTAGTCGGAACCTCTCAACCTCACGCACAAGCTCAGGCTCTTTCCCCGCCAGCGAGGTGACATTCCATGTCCCAAGAGCCAGTTTCCGTGTCCAGGGATCGGGTCGTCTAGGCCCCCGCCTTCGACTGCTGCCCGATTCGCTTTGCACCGGCCCCTTACGGTCCCTCCCGTGAGTGGTGGGCCCACGGGAAGGTGTCCCCACGTCGCTCCTTCGGGCTGAGCCCGGCCGGACCCCGTGGGGGAAGGCCCGGCCACCAGGCGCTCGCATACGAGCCCCAACCCCAGGCCTGGCTCCAGGGTGGGGCCCCGGCTGCGCCATACCGGGCGACGTCACGGTCCTCCTTCTTTTTGTCATCATAAGGGGTTTGTGAACTGCTCTTAGTCTGACCCGTCACCTAGGACCTGTTTGCCTTGGGAGACCCTACCAGGGGCATATAGCCCCGGACAACATAGCTCCTAGGGTCATTCGGGTACTCAAACCCCTCCACCACGTTAAGGTGGCAGTCCATGGAGGTCAATTTACTTCTGTCTTTTCTAATACGGATTCTTCATTTTGTTCAGGAAGAACCAGCCACACCATATCCCACTGTGGAATGTCTGACTGGACACAGGTCTTCATTGAGAAGAATCTTGTGAAATGGAGGGATCTGAAATTTGCAGAGCAGTTGAGGTGGAGGATGGTGTTCTTTAAAAATGTATGTTTATGTTAAATAAATGCAGCGGTGTTGTGTGAAAAGTGTGTGTGGGTTTTGTTGTACTCTAACATTTTAGTAATTGTATGTTACGTACTGTAACATTTTAGTGTAATAGTATTTTACGCACTGTAACATTTTAGTGTAATTGTATTGTGAAATGTATTGCAGAAACTTGAGCTGTTTCAAAAGTGATACTGTGTTAATTTTTGAAGTCTTTATTGTAAACTGAAAAGATCTATTTACACAAATAAATATTTTACTGTAAGCTGGAACAGTGTTTGTTCAACCACTTATGCATTTGATTTGTATTTACAATTAATGATATTAAAATGCCTTTTGAATTCAATTGTTGAATGTGCATGTTATTCAAAAGGAAAATGGCCTTTAATAGTTCTTGAAGGAACATATTTGCCACAGTTAAGTTACAAATGGGCTTGTCCCTTGGGTGGTACCTTAAGGGACAAGATTTGTGCCTTTGATGAAGGTACAATATTGTACCAACAAGATTTAAAATCCTAAAGGTACATTTTGGTCCCCCATGGTACAAATCATGTCCTTTAAGGTACAAACTGGAATGGTACAAATTGGTCCCTTTATATTAAGGTACAATTCTGTCCCCCTAAAAGATACCGCCCCAGGGACAAGGGCTTGTACCTTTTATGGTACAAAATTGTACCTTTTTTTCTGCGAGTGTATGTATGTACTGTATAGTTACAAAGTAAAGTTATTATAATTATTATATTTTCAATATTACTTAAGGTGAGGAACAAAGTACAAATATGTAACAAAGTTTTTTTCTGTGGCAGCTACAGAGCAATCTCCTCTAGAAAGACTTTCTGTTGTACATTACATCTTAAATTTAATCAAATACTGTCCATTACACTACAATGTATCAATACATAATCTCTAACTTCAGCAAGAGCATCACAAAAAAACATTAAAAAGCAACATCATCACAATCAGCCATGAGAATGAAAATACAAATCTATTATGATAAAACCTTTAAATGATTTGGAGCAACTTTTTTGTGCACAAATACATCTGCTAATCGCTTCCTAATCTCTTTAGTCCTAGTGCAATAAACAGTGGGATTTATTAAGGGAGGAATTAATGAGGAAATAATTAATATTGCATTTCTCTCTGTTAAAGTAAGCACAACTCCTATTCTAGTTAGTAATCCAGAGACCATTTTCGGTGCATAATAACTAAACAAGACAATGAGATGACTCAAACAAGTGTTGATCATTTGCTTTCTGCTTGCATTATTGGAGAGTTTAGTAACACTATATGCCAGAACAGCATAAGTGCACATAATAAATGGAAACTGTCCACAGAACCACCACAGATTAATCATTGCAGGCAAGAAAAAATAGGGTTCAGGATTGACACAAGCAGCTCTTATCATGGACGGATAATCACAGAACACATATCTGATAACAGGCTGACAGTATGGGACATTGTCTACTATAGAAGTCAAAACACCCATTAGAGTGATAGTAATGAGCCAAGTCAGAAAAATGAACAGAAATGTACGTGTATTTGTTACAATACTGTGGTATCTTAAAGGAAGCCTAATCGCAATAAGACGGTCAATTGCCATTAATGTCAGAGCCATGCACTCTGTGAAATCACCAAGATGATAAAAGAACATCCTTGAGATACAAGAGTAGTATGACACAGTTTTAATCTCAGCCAGCAGCACTGAGATCATGGTTGTGCTGCAGGTAGAGGAGTACATTATGTCAACAACAGCTAGATTACAGATTAATATGTACATTGGTTTGTGTAAATGTCTGTCAGTCGAGATGATACACAGATTGATGCCGTTCCCAAGCAATATGAGCATATAGGTTATTAAGATGAGGAATCCAAGGAGCTTTTGGTTCTGCAGGTGATCAAATCCAGTGATCATAAAGCTGTCCACAATGTTCACTGTGTAATTTGCCATTTTCAGTCCACTTCTAAACAAATAGACACAAGCACATTAAAATACACTAAATACAAGGGATAAGATAAAATCAATTAAAGGCTTGATGTACTTAAATATGCACAGGAAAAAAGCTCCTGTGAAGGAAAAGATGCAGACAGCGTCTGTAATGGCAATGTGATGAAAACTGTAAAAGTTGAAGTACAGTTTCAAAAGAAATACAAAAAGAGTTTCAGTCATGTTAAAGAGTAAATATGAATAACATGTAAAACCTTTTCTATTCTAATCGGTGAATATGAAAACGGCATGCAAGAGATTCTGAGATGTTCTTCTCATCCAGTATAGACTGATGTCCTGCCTTTTATATGTTTATGGTGTGATTATGTCATGGTTTCTTAGCAGCCGTGATTAAACATGGGAGTTTGTTCAAAACACAATAGTTCATAACAGTTCAAGGCTGATTATACAAAATACATAGTTGAACACAAACCTACGATTGACAAGTTTTGTAATAAATAATTTTTTTAAGCAGTTTTTTTATTTTTGTTTTGTATATTTGTATTGACCCTGATATACTCAGACTATGATATTTACTTATTAAAAGCATCTGCAAAAATGCTTACAAATTTTTGTTCATATTTAGTGAATTAGCTCTGTGGGGAAATATGAATAATTATTCATAACTCATTATGATTATTCATTATGATTAATTATGAATATTTGAATCAGTTAAATAGATTAACTTTATGTAGCTACATTAATATTACAATCAGTTCGTCCTAAGGACGTTCAGTATTGATTATTAATTTTATTCTTAGAAAAGGATATTTTTCATGGCCACAGAAAAATAATTATTTCTTTGAATTTACCTAAGCGCCTAGAGTGCATAGCAAGATCGATCATTTAAGGGACAATATGTTTGCAGGCATGGAGAGTCAGGACCAACATATATTGTGCACAAACTTTAATAACTAAATCACGGAACAAGACTAAAACTAACAGAAGACATACATACACAATATATACATGACAAGAGGTATGGTTAAAGTGGTTGGAGGGAAAAAGGGTCAGAACAGATGGATGAAGTTATGCAGAGAGTCTAGAACCTTTGGAAGAACCACCATTAATAAACTTCTTTGTCTGAACAAAGAGTTTACAGTTTTACTAACTACACAGCGATTTCTGTTTCGTACTTTACTTGCATTTAGTCTGAGCTGTAGAAGACCGTCTGAGGTGAAATCGCAGGAGAAATTTTGTAGGTTCCCTCCGATGGCATTGACGTGGCGATCAAGTTCTTCTGTATCGATTGAAGAAGAAATTATGAGCTTGCGTGGTTGCTTCGACTCCGTTGAGGTTGCACATGGCGTGCAGTGTCTGGACCTTCTGGTCCATGGTCTTGTGAGGCCATCAGGCCCACAGGCCCAGCGTATCGTGTCCATGAGGCAGAGGGAGAAGAGAGAGAGAATCTGAGCCGTCTCTCTTTTTAAGCTCTGGGAGTAGTCACACCCTCCTGGAGTAGACTTGATCAATGAGACTGTTGGGATTTCCAAGCGGGAAATTTCTCTGAAGAGTTTATGACTCTTTGTTTCAAGCATGATTCAATTGCAGAGGAAGGAACTATTAAAGACTCTTAATTGTAATACTAATATGTTGCACAAGGATTGACATATCATATACACAATCATTCAGATTTTTACATTTCAACTTCGTAGACACCAAACATGCCATACCCATGATTTTCGTTAACCATAGTATGCAATTGTGAAACATAAATCCAACAGAGATTGAATTAACACAGACCAAACCCCTATAAAAACAAATCATGAGATGCATATATGTTCATATATTTCTCAAGTGGTTATATATAGGCTATATGAGTTTAAGATGGTGCATTTGTCCTTTTAAGAAAGAGTCTCAGCTCTCTCTGCAAATTCCTTCACGTCGTAAAATGTCTTATCTGATTGTTTCCAGGGTAACCGAGGATCCTTCTCTGCTGTGTTGAGGGAGAGTCTGTTACTAAGCACAAGCATTTAATACATATTAGTAAATGTAACCAGAGATTATGTGTCTGATTTCGCCTCAGTTCCTACAGTACACTGAAGTGTACTCTCAGTAAACTACTAGTTTAATAGTTTATACTGCAAGTAGGGGAGAGTGGGGCACAACCTAATGCGGGTTAGTTTTAACACACATGGTTTAACACTTTCCACACATGACAGGATGACGAAACTTAGTGTATTTACCAGTTGCCATATCAACACTATATAGAGAAAAAATATAGCATCAAACTTAAAAAAAGTATTTGGAAGATATCACTGAACATTTAACCACATTTAACCATAGCAAAACTATGACAAACCAGGAAACATGACAAAATAAGAACATGAAACAAAACCAAAACACACCTTGATAGATCTCCCCCTCTATGGGCGGCTCCCGACGCCCAACAAAACACAATGAACCAACAAAAGTCTAGGAGGGCGGTCTTGGGGGAGGGATGGCGGGCCAGTCCCGTGCAGGGGGACCGGACATGGACCCTGGCATAGCATGGATGGGCCTGGGAGCATGGGCGGACCTGGGCCGTGGGCGGTTCAAGGGACCATGGCGGCTCAGACAGTTTATGGGACCATGGCGGCGCAGACAGTTAATGGGACCATGGCGGTGCAGACAGTTCATGGGACCATGGCGGTGCAGAAAGTCCAGGGGACCAGAGAGGCACGGCTTCTGTGGCCTTAGCCAGGTACCTACTTCCCCCCCAAAAAATGTTCTTGGGCGGAGCTATGGGGTCATGCCCTGGAGCCATCTCTGGACACTAGTCAGGGGCTGGAGCTGTCTCTGGATGCTGGTCAGGGGCTGGAACCCTCTCTGGATGCTGGTCAGGGGCTGGAGCCTTCTCTGGATGCTGGTCACTGGTTGGAGCCCTCTCTGGATGCTGGTCAGGGGCTGGAGCCCTCTCTGGATGCTGGTCACTGGTTGAAGTCCTCTCTGGATGCTGGTCACGGGCTGGAGCCCTCTCTGGACTCTGGTCAGGGGTTGGAGCCCTCTCTGGACGCTGGTCATGGGCTGGAGCCCTCTTTGGACTCTGGTCACGGGCTGAGCCCTCTCTGGACTCTGGTTGTGAAAAGGACTCTGGACGTGGACAGGACAGGAGAGGTGGTCGCTGGAGCGGCAGGCAATGTGGGATTGTGGGGCTCCGTGCCCACAAAATCCACAGAGAATGGTGAGTCTCTTAACAGAAGGGCATGGTCAATATACTGGGTCAGAGTCCACGGCACAGTGCTATCAGGCATTAAATAAGCTTGGTGCTCATTAAGTCTAAAATGGAAAATGTCCTTGAGTGTCTTATCATTAAAATCCACCTTATCACAAAGTCCACAAAACTCCTCAACATAATTTTCCAGGGGACTATTCCCCTGACGTAAACGCAGAAGGCAAACTGCTGGGTCCATTGTTGAAGGTCTAGTATTCACATCAATATACAACACGCCCTTATGAGAAGAACATATATGTCGTTTTAACAAGAAAAAGATGTTGTTTTAACCACATAACATCTTGTTATTACGAGAAAATTATGTCATTTTAATGACATAAGATCTCGTTATTACAAGAAGACATGTAGTTAAAACGACATATCTCGTTATTACGAGAAAAAATGTTGTTAAAACAACATAACATTTCATTATTATGACATAATTGAGTGGAAAAAATAATATGTATGTGGCAGCAATGCGTCTCCGTAATAAGTCATCATCAATTTCTTTAAACTTGTTTTAGAGCGATTTGTATTTTTAAAAACATAAATTTTTCATATTTATTAACTCAGTTTAACTTTACAGGTGTTCATAAATTCTGTCAGAAAATCTATTTTTCACAACATTAATCTGTGTGGCTATCTCTTTTCATTTTAACTAATTGTCACATTATTCCTCTATCAAATAGTTAGTCTGCAGATGCCCCATATGATCATTATTGTTTCAGTACCACTTATCTCTACTGCTCTGCAGAAACCAAAATATTATATTCCTCATAACATAATTCCAGTCACACAGAAAGCCTTAAAGTCACTTACCTCTTTAACCTCTTTAACTTCTAAATTGTAGATATCATTGCTTTTGTTTTATTTCAGCTTTAACAAGGCGATAACCGACAGAGTACAATCCCTGCACTGACTCGAGCAGTCTCTCTCTCTCTTACACAAATAATCTTTTCAACAGCTTCCTAAGACTTTAACTCAGACAAACTATAATATTAAATTCATTAACCTTTAATCTTTCACAAAGTTTAGACATGTAAATGTTTAACTTTCAAATTAGAACTATTATAATCATCACAAATAAGTTATGCTATGATTTAAAAAAAAAAAGATCTTTAGTTTAAATACCTTTGTTATCCAGACCTCAGATCCTGTCCTCATCTTTAGTCACCACCATGTCTTGGAATTATCCTATGGGATATCTAATGACCTGCAGGAGTAAAACTCCTAATAGACACATTAATTCCTAATCACACAGTTTTACTGATACAAATGAATAAATTTTGTTCTGGTCTCCACAAAAGTTAATGACAATCCCCTCAGTCTCAGCCGGCTCTTAAAAGCCCTTTCCCATCATAATTCTTTTCCTCAGGGTATTCCCTGGCATTCAAAAACAAGCTATTCAGTGAATGCGGTTCTTGGGTGAGTGGTATGGAGGACATTTTTTGAGGTAGACTGCTGGATATCTCACAGCTCCCCCTGATGATGCTGCTGGCCTCACAGACATCTGCTTCACACTCATACACACCTCACATAAAATCACCCCTTTAGGAGGTGCCCACACTGTAAAAAATAATTTGTTGACTTAACTTAATATATTTTGTTATCTTTTTGCATTGTTTTTTTTTTTTTTTCGTACTTATTTGGATAAGTTATCTGAACTAATTAAATTTAGTAATGAAAACTTCCCCTTTAGTTATCTGCACCGGCGGCGCCAGGGGGGGTCTTGGGGGTGTCTCAAGACCCTCCTAAAAAACGCTTTAACCCCCATTTGACCCCCCCACCCTCTTCCTGATTAAAAAATATATATTCGGGATAAAGATTTAAAAATGTTTCTCTTCAAACTACGCAGAACAATAATAATTAATAATTTATTCGACATATAAAAAAATATAAACATAAGAATCACTGCGACGCCCCATGAACGTTTGAGCACCTTGCAGAGCCGTAACTTATGGCGGACCCTGGTGCAGCCACAAATATCATAACTAGCCTATCTATAGGCCTACTGTAATTAAGACATATATTACATTTTTTTATTAAAAACAGAAATACGGGCTTAGACTATACTCAAAGGCCGCGGAAACAGGCCAGTGGGTTCGTACGCACGTCAATACATTCCCGACGATCTTGGTTTGCTTCTTATTTATTAAATATACAGCCATTTAGTGGATGAAACCTTGATTAAAATTAAAATACAATTTATAGAAAACAAAATTCACTTTAAAGAAATGATTTCTGCAAAACAACACTCAATAAAAATTATGTCTGACCCCACTCCATGTCTCCAGACACATTGCACGTCTTTGTCACAGTGTCGGGTTTGTGTTTCCCCGGGTGACCACTAGAGGTCCTCCTCCCCCACGGTGTCATTCACTCCTAAACTACATTTCCCATCATCCTGTTCTGTCCCTCATTGATTATTGCACACAGCTGTTTCCCGTCACCTTGTTAGTATCTGTGTGTATATATACCCTGGCTGCGTTCGAAACCGCATACTCATTGAGTAGGTACTCATTTTCAATAAGTACTTACTTAACGAGCTCTAAAAGAGTAGGTACTATATTGCCTGATCTCGTTAAGTATGAATGCGAGCCTCACTTTATGCGCCATGTTGACGTTATCAACGTATCAAGCGCCACGACTTGAAAGACGAGTGACAGGTTTAATTAATCGATCTATAAATATCTTAATATTGATTAAACTTGCTAATTTTGTGGTCTTGTTGAAGAAACAGCTGCCCATTTATTTTGTGATATTAACCCATCTGACCCAGTTTTATCCTTAACAAAACCGTGATCTCTTGAATATGTTGTTCATTTCTTTATTTTATATGCAAAAAAATTCATCCACAAGCAAAATTGGCCTAAATCTCGTTTATATTTTCCTTTTTATTTTATTGCATTAGGATGAATTATTCAAAGATATATAACCTTATTATTGTTTTTTTTTCTTTGTATATAATTTATGCAAACCCATGATATTTGTTTTGTTTTATCATTATGATTGTTAAAGATACAACCATGTAATTATAAAATAAAAGATATGAGTGACAGGTGCAGTAACAGCTCAAAGCATCAGTAACTCCACAGCCAGACCTGTGCGGTTTCCCTCAGTGTCTGCACAGAGACTCTTTCAGCTGCTCAAGGATCTCACCTTTGGAGAAAACTGTTGATTTTATACTCCAAAAATATAAGTATCACTATTAAAAATTAAGATTACCCCAGAATGAATTGCTAGCCCACTAAAACACTTACAATAATAATGACAAATGCTGACCAATACTTAATTATATTCCTTTTTCGTAATTTTTTTTTTTACTGAAAATTATATTGTTTTAGTAAAACAAGCAAAATGAACCTTGTCATATGACATAGCGATGCATGAATACACACTAGACAAATGCACCCGATGTGAATACCAATTTTCAGTCAAGCAATGAATAAATGCATGAGTTAATAAAATATTTTATTTACTGACAACAATAGGAAACATGAATTAATGAGTAAAAGAATGAATAAAAGTAAACATCACAAATGAATAAGTCACCAACACATGAAACAAAGCTTTATTCAAATGTATTGTTCTAACAAACTATCACATTTACAGGCGGTGTCCCTCCTGTCCTCCTGAACCCCACAACCCTGAAGCAAGAGTTGAGAACATGTGCGGGACGAGCTGACGGCTGATGTCTGCTCCAAACATCCGTGTGCCTGCTCTCCATCAGCATGACTACTGAAAACGTTTTATAATTAATGTTGTCAGCATCCCATTTCTTGCCATATTTAATGTAATATTTTTACAATTACATGCTATTTGTATTGTAGCTTTATGACTTTTGTGGTGTAGTGGACTAAACGATGAACTGATAAGCAGAAGGTTTCCTTGAGCAAGGCTCAACCACAGAAGCTCTGTAAATGCACAGACATCAAGAATCAGAAAAGTGCTTAAATAACTCTGTTTGAAATTAAAATAAAATACAACTTAAGATTTAAATTGATGTTTTATTCATTTCTGTAGTATACTCAAAGCCTTTGATGACAGCCTTCCTTCATCACCCTCTCTCCAGTCTCCACCAGATAAACACACATGAGCTCTTCTGCCCCTGTAACATCAGACAACATTCACGTTACCTGTATCTTAAACAACACCTTGATAAAAGCATAAAAGTTTATGTGCTCAATACTACATTTAAATGTTGAGGTAGTTGCTGATGTGTTAATGTTCCTCAATTCATCAACAGTACTAATGGACAAATAAAAAAGATAACTTATGTTTAGTTACTTTATGTAGATTTATTAACATTACTGACGTTCATGTAAAGTAAGCAGTGATGACAACAGGGAACTCTACATTATAGCACACACACATCACTCTGATCAGATGTCTTTTTCATGCTGTGATGTCATCTGCAATACTTATCGAAAATGTCCCCTGTCGAATGTTAAACGCACATTTAGGAAACGTCTATAATTGCATATGGTTAAGAGTGCATTCACACCTTTTCTTTAAACAAACGTTTATCAGGTTCTTGTACACAGTTAAAGTAATGCTTTCAAGAAAACGATGATTAACAAATCTTCAGAAGTATGTGTGCTTAATGAAGCACGACTGGTGCGTTAACTATATGAAAATTAAATGTTTTACAGCTATTTAATATCTTTAATATATCAATATTTAATATATATTAATGTCTTAAAACCAACAGTTTCCTCGTCGGTTGTTAAATATGTGAAATTTAAATACAATTAACAGCCGTTCAGTTTGTTGTACTTACACTTGAAAACAGCTGCGTCTACGTCCTCCGACATGTTCGAAAATGATGATTCCCCGTGGCCTCATGGGATATTAAAGTGTCCATCGGATGCACACTTCAGAATCTGGGCGGACGCAGTAGGCCATCCGGGGATTTCTCGCCTATACGGTTTTATAAAGGTTTCGGACATACTACTCCATTCACGTACTGTTTTCTCCTACTATATATTAGGTATGTAGGCATATTCGGACGCAATTTAAGTACACGCACGTCCGAATCTCGCGAAAATTAGTTCATCCGCCCGGAAATTCTCGCCAACTCTTTAATGAATACTGAGGATTCGGACATACTATTCGCTCGCCTACTGCTTTTTACATACTATATAGTAGGGTAGTATGCGGTTTCGAACGCAGCCCCTGTTTGTTTCAGTGTTGTCACGGAGTCCTTGTTATATGTCACGTCACTGCCGAAGTCTGGGTCACTGTCTTCTTGTGTTTGTGTTTGTGTTTGTGTTTGTATTGACTATTTGGAGTTTTACCTAGTGATGGGCAGACCGAGGCTTCGTGAAGCACTGAAGCAGTTGAAGCAAATGTGCCATATTGTTTCGAAGCTTCGAATCAATCTGACACCCGTCTCTATGGCGCCATCTAGTGGTTATTTGCATGTATTGATCTGAAATACCTTGACAATGATCCATGTAAAAAAATTGTTTTTAACATCTGTCTGACAACTACATGATCTTGGTTTTGTAACCTGTAGCCTCGTCATTGTAAAGAAGTATATATATTTTGTTTGTTATACAAAATTAACATTAATAAAATAAATAAAGCCACAATGTGTCACATTTGTCACAAAACATTTTTATTCAAAAATATGAATTGCTCTGCTGTTGAAGGACTCAGCCGACTTCTTTTTTTACATATAATTTCTCCAGCCTTTGAAAAAATCCTCTCACAAGGGACACTTGTTGCTGGCATGCACAAATATTTTTTTGCAAGTACACACAAATGAGGGAAAATTACTGCTCTCTCTTTCCAATAAATTAATGGATCATGCGTTCTGGGCAAAAACGCATCTTTCAGGTACTTCTTCACTTCTACGGTTGCATCAGCTGTAGTACTGTGTGTCGTCTGGGTTTCACGGATACGACTATCAAAAAGTTCCCATAAACTGTCCTGGGTTTCTGCTGGTGTTGTTGTTGTTGATGATGATGATGATGATGGGCCTGATGTTGACATTTGTGGCTCTGAATGAAAATTAAAACAACAATTACTTACAAAGCATAAACTGACAGCATATATGAAGTATAATGGTTCATAATTATTCAGATTACCCATCTCCATAAAGTTAGATGAAGACTGAGACTGCTCACCAGGAGTTGCTGTGTTTGAACGCATCAGTGAAGCGCACTCCAGTGTGAGGTTTTTTTCAGCTTCCTGGGCGTTGGTGGAATTCCCAAAAGCCACATTTTTGAACCTTGGGTCCAGCAGTGTAGAAAGCCCCAAGGCTCTGAAGGTCTCATACTCCCCACATCTGGAGTGCAGACCGTCTTGCAGGTGTGAGCCGGTGCAAAACAGGAGAAAACCATATAAATATATATTAATCACAACAATATGACATGTATAGCCAAATAATGGGTAGAATGGTCATTGTAGCCTACCTAATTGTACAGTTGATTCTTGTGGTACATGTCCTTTTTTCTGTTTAAGCTTGTGCTGCAACATCCTGTACAGAGGTATAAGTTTTGAAGCTGACACTCTCTTTTCCTCTGACAACTCTGTTGTTGCTAGTTTAAATGGTTTCAGTATTGACAATGAATCTTCAATAATTTCATACTCCAAACTTGTCAGCGGAGCAATATCACTTTTTAAATTTGAAAGGGCAGCACCCACTGGCTCTCGTTGATCATACAAGCGGTGCATCATGTCGTATGTGCTGTTCCATCTTGTCTCAACCTCCTGGATCAGTTTCAGAGTTGGTCTGGCCATCAAACCCTGCATCTCCACAAGCTTGTCCTTTGCTTTGCAGCTGGATCTAAACAAACCCACAATCTTTCTGGCTTTCTGCCGTATGTCACTGATGACTGCCGTTTGATCTAGTGCCTTCTTCACAATCAAATTCAATGTATGGTCAAAACATGGCACATGGCGAAGTTTGAGCAGCTGGGCACTTAGGACCATGTTGGATGCATTGTCAGTCACCATACATACAACTTTGGATTGTATTCCCCACTCAGCCATTAACAAGGATTTAGCCTCCATGAGATGCTGGGCTGTGTGGGTTTGGTAAAACCTCCTTACACCCAGTACAACAGTTGGCAGCTTTGCTTCTGGTGTTATGTAGTTATTAAGGGAGGACCACATGTCAGCCGTAAGGCTAACAAATTCGGCCTTTTTTAGGTCCTCCATTGTCTTCTCCTTGGTTTTGTTGTACCTTTCGGTCACCATAGTTTTAAGCGCCCTCCAGGATGGGAGAACATAGCTTGGATCAAGCTTGTTCACAAAGGCCATGAAACCCTCATCCTCCACAACGGTGAAGGGCTGCAGATCCTTCACCACCATGTTGACAAGAGCCTCATCCAATTCCCTCTGTCTACCTTTTAAAATAAAAAGATAAAACATGAAACCATCTTTCACACAGATACAGTGAAAAAAAATATAGAGATAGTGCACTGCTATTAAAAGTACTGGTTCATTATTTGGAAACCTTTCTAAACAAACAAGTTATGTTTGGTAAAATGTATGCTCAGACAAACACAGATCAAACTGATTTTAGAACAATTAGGAAAACCAAACTGATGTCTTCACTGGCTGTCAATGGGTTAATTTGTAGGCTTATACATGTTTTCCATTTAATACAGTGGCTAAGTTTGTTAAGAGTTATATTGAAATATTCACAGTGAAGCACGATTAAAACAATTGGGAGTTGTGATTGGGACATTACTTTTTAGGGGTGGTTTACCTTTAAAACTACAGACTTTCTAAAACAGTGTCCCAACCCTTTGTGATTTTATCTGAATTATATTTCAAACAATGCATACCTTGCTTAGACGGCCCAGCAGTGTCAGTAGCAGGTCTAGGTACAGTGGGAATGTTACCATCCTCTGCACCCTCCAAAATGGCAGGATGAGTGCTCCTCAAATGGCGCATCATGGATGATGTATTGTTGCAGAAGGCTAGCTGCCTATCACAATACACACATCTCACTTTATTTGGTGTTTCCAAATGGAAATGCTCCCACACCACAGATGTACGGCATCTCTTGCGTGGAGCCTCCATTTTGATATATTCTATTAATATATCTATCTATATATCACCTATGAATCTATATCTATATAATTCTATATATCTAACTTATGCTGTGCTATCTATCTGTCACTATCTAACTTAGCTTATACGAATGTGTCACTATATCTATCCTAACTATATGTCACTGTCTATACCTATCAGTCAATATATCTAATTTAAATCTAGCCTAAATATAACTAACCAAAGCGCACTATAAATCTCACTGCTATCACAAAATCACTGCTATCATAAAATCACTGCTATCACAAAATCACTCTCCTCTCACAAAAACCCACGAGGTGAACATGGATTAACTTCACTTTTAAACTGTGGGGAATTAGTTTCATACAGATGTGTGACTGTGTGATTTGTTCCCGCCCCCTTTAATCAACGCAGTTTCGACAGGCGCCACCTGATGAAACACTTTGAAGCTTCATTTAGCCATAGTCACGTGACATGGGTGTTTCGAATCACAGTTCGGAGCAGTGTTTCGTAACATCTGCGCTTCGGGATCTCGGCAAAGCCCCGAAACATCTGTTTCGCGTCTGCCATCCCTAGTTTTACCCTTGCCTGGACTGGTTTTGTGAGTACGGATTACCCTAATAAAGATACTGCAAATGGATCTTACTGTTTCCTGTGTGTGTGTCGTGACAGAAGGACTCCGTCATGCATAGGTCCAGCAGTGTGGGTTTTCATGTCTCTTCCCCAGCCACCGAGAGGGAGAGGAGGAGGCATGCTCAGTCTGGAGAAGTTCCGGCTCGTATGAACATTTTCGAGTGTTTTGCGCTGTGGGCCCGAATCACTGAGGAGACCACTAGGCTCCCTGTGAATTCCGAAGAGACAGCAGCGTCGACTCGCTCTCGAAGACAGCGGGGGAGAAGGAAGACTCCCTCCGTGGCCTGTTCCGGTGGTCCCTGTTCCGGTGTTCCCAGTTCCGGTGGTCCCAGTTCGGGTGGTCCCGAGTCCGGTGGACCCAGTTCCGGAGGTTCCGAAACAAAGGAGGAGAAGGAAGACTCCCTCCGTGACTGTTCCGGTGGTCCCAGTTCCGGTGGATCGTGTTCCGCTGGTCCCAGTTCCAGTGGATCGTGTTCTGGTGGTCCCTGTTCCGGTGGATCGTGTTCCGGTAGTCCCAGTCCCGGTGGTCCCTGTTCCGGTGGTCCCTGTTCCGGTGGATCGTGTTCCGGTGGTCCCTGTTCTGGTGGTCCCTGTTCCGGTGGATCGTGTTCCGGTGGTCCCTGTTCCGGTGGATCGTGTTCCGGTGGTCCCGAGTGTTCCGGCGGATCCAGATCCGGTGGTACCGAGTCTGGTGGTCCCGATTCCTGACACGGCCTGGAGGGCTGTGATGGGGTTCTTTGTGGCGGCAGTCCTGCATGCCTGGGAGAAACACAGGGTTTTCTCTGGAGTGGTCCCAGTGCCGGTTGTCCCGAGTTTGGTAGTCCCGAGTCCTGACACTGCTTAGAGGGCTGTGATGGGGTTCTTCGTGGCGGCAGTCCTACGTGCCTGGGAGGAGCACAGGGTTTCCTCTGGAGTGGTCCCAGTCCCGGTGGTCCCTGTTCCGGTGGTCCTTGTTCTGGTGGTACCGATTCCGGTGGTCCCAAGCCCAGAGACCATCTCGGAGGTTCCTGCCGTGTCCGACGCGTCACCCTGGCCTCCCGAACTCTGCGGGCCGCCCTGGCCTCCCGAACTCTGCGGGCCGCCCTGGCCTCCCGAACTCTGCGGGCCGCCCTGGCCTCCCGAATTCTGCGGGCCGCCCTGGCCTCCCGAACTCTGCGGGCCGCCCTGGCCTCCCGAACTCTGCGGGCCGCTCTGGCCTCCTGAACTCTGCGGGCCGCCCTGGCTGCCTGAGGGGGAGTCTTCGTCCTGGCCGCCCGATGGACTGTCGGTTTCGCTCTGGCCGCCGGTTAAGCCGACACCCCCTGTTCCTGTTCCCCTTCATGGACCTGCCCCCCCATCCCTCCCCCTGATCCTCCACCGTTCCACCTCCCTCCTGGACTTTTGTTCTGTAGTTGTGTCTTGGAGCGTCTGGTAGCCGCTCCATAGAGGGGGGGGGGGGGGGGGTATGTCTCATTGTCGGGTTTGTGTTTCCCCGGGTGACCACTAGAGGTCCTCCTCCCCCACGGTGTCATTCACTCCTAAACTACATTTCCCATCATCCTGTTGTCACTCATTGATTATTGCACACAGCTGTTTCCCGTCACCTTGTTAGTATCTGTGTGTATATATACCCTGTTTGTTTTAGTGTTTCCTTGTTATATGTCACGTCACTACCGAAGTCTGGGTCACTGTCTTCTTGTGTTTGTGCTTGTGTTTGGATTGACTATTTGGAGTTTTACCCTTGCCTGGACTGGTTTTGTGAGTACGGATTACCCTAATAAAGATACTGCAAATGGATCCTACTGTTTCCTGTGTGTGTGTGTCGTGACAGTCTTATAGCCTATCTTGGGCTACTCATGCTGCTCACTTTTCATCATCAACATATGAAATTAAAACAATAACATAATAGGCTAATATTTAAACATATAGCCTAGCTATGAATCTAAATAGGCTACGTTTGCATGTAGCCTACTCCACTCCAAACGCTTCAAAAATGTATTTTGTTTATTAAACGCAACGTTTTTAAATTTCAAATTTAATTTCTAAATTCAGTTCATATTTCCAACAAACGAAATTCCGAGCCAAAATAACGAAGTGGTAAAAAAAACTGCAAAAATGATAAATATTAAAGAATTCGCGGGCGCTTTCATCGGCATGAGTAAGATATATAAGACGGCTATAAGACGCGCAATATGTCTGGCGACATGGAGTGGGGTCAGACATGATTTTTATTAAGTGTTGTTTTGCAGAAATCATTTCTTTAAAGTGAATTTCGTTTTCTATTAATTGTATTTTAATTTTGATCAAGGTTTCATAAACTAATTGCCTGTAGCCTATATTTGATAAATAAGAAGCAAAATAAGAACGCCGGGAATGGATTGACGTGCGTAACGAACCCACTGGCCTGTTTCCGCGGCCTTTGAGTATTGCTGAAAGCGTCTCTCTTTTTAATACATTTCTAGAATATATGTATTACAGTATAACATACAATATATTACAGTAGGCATATTATAGATAGTTATGATATTTGTGCACCGGGGTCCGTGATTTCAAGGTTAAAGTTATGTCACTGATGCTAACATGAGCGGTCCATGGCACCTGCTACCCGTGGCTGTTAAGAACTGTAGGCTACATCAATAAATTACAATACTTTCGTGCTATGGGCACTGCCACTGATACAGGCAGCGGAAGAGCCTATTTTACGCTGAGCTTGCTTCTGCTTATTAGACATGGAAGTGTGACAAATGCACATGGGCTATATGAATTCTCTAATGTGGATACAGGCATATGTTGTAGACATCACATAATAATAATAATAAACAAATACACAACTTCTAATAAAAAAACCCTCAAATTTGCCAGGCCTACACACGTAGCCTATAGACAAGCTACAATAATAATAAATAATAAGTTTATTTTATTTAGCGCCTTTCTCAAACCCAAGGTCGCTTAACATAGCAGAAGGAGGCATAGCAACAAACAGACAAACAAAATAATATCAATAACAATACAACAAAATAAGCTGTGTATGGAGCTATGTGTTGGGTGTAGAAGAGAAGTGATCATTAAACAAAAAGGTCTTGAGATGTGCTTTGAAGAGGGGAAGAGATGGACAGTCACGAAGAGGTTGGGGGAGGGAGTTCCAGAATTTGGGGGCCAAGGCACTAAAGGACCTGCCACCCAGAGTGGAGAGTCTGGTACGGGGGATGACTAGGCGGTTTTGATCAGAGGATCTGAGTGAGCGGGAGGGAGTATAAGGGGTCAAGAGGTCGCAGATGTATGGGGGAGCAAGGTTGTGGAGTGCTTTGAAAGTGAGTAGTAGTACTTTGTATTTAATCCGAGACCGAACTGGTAGCCAATGAAGTTGATGGAGAATGGGGGTGATGTGTGCTGATCGTTTGGTATGGGTGAGGAGCCTGGCTGCAGAGTTTTGAATGTATTGTAATCTTTGAAGGGATTTAGAGGAGAGACCAAGGAAGAGTGAGTTGCAGTAATCTAGACGGGACATAATGAATGAGTGGACCAAAGTCTGTGCATCACTAACAGAGAGGAAGGGGCGGAGGCGGGCAATGTTGCGGAGGTGAAAGAAGTCTTAGTGAGTGATTTGATATGGTGGTCAAAGGTGAGGGTTGAATCAAGGTGAATGCCAAGGTTTTTGACAACCGGGGTGGAGTGGAAAAGTGAACCATCAATGTTAAGAATGACAGTTTGAGGTTTGGAGAGCATGCTTTTGGGGCCAATCAGCAGAATTTCTGTTTTATCTGTATTGAGTTTGAGAAAGTTGTTTTGCATCCAGGATTTTAAATCAGAAAGGCAGTCAGTGAGGGAGCGTGGTGGGGGGTCAGAGGGAGAGGTAGTGGTAAGATAGAGTTGAATGTCATCTGCATAGCAGTGGAAATTTAGACCGTGTCTGCGGATGATCTGGCCAAGAGGGAGGATGTATATGAGAAAGAGGAGGGGCCCAAGAACAGAACCCTGGGGGACACCACGAGTGACTGGAGACTTGGTAGACTGATGTGGACCAAGTGTGACAAACTGTTTTCTGTTAGTGAGGTATGACTGAAACCAATTGAGGGCTGTGCCAGAAACACCAATAGCAGACAGACGGGAGATTAGAACACTGTGGTTGATGGTATCAAAAGCAGCACTAAGGTCAAGGAGGATGAGAATGTTAAATGAACCAGAGTCAGCGGACAGGAGGAGGTCGTTAACTATGCGTAGTAGGGCAGTCTCTGTACTGTGACATGAACGGAAGCCTGATTGAAAAGGGTCATACAGGTCGTGGTTGTTAAGAAAGGTGTGTAATTGTGACGCCACCACTCTTTCCAGTACCTTGGCCAAGAAGGGTAGGTTGGAGATAGGGCGGTAGTTTGACAGTGATGTTGAGTCGGAATCAGGTTTTTTTTTTAGAATGGGTGTAACTGCAGCAGTCTTGAGAGCAGCAGGCACAACACCAGAGTTGAGGCAGGTATTTACAATCAGTGTAATGGGTTTAGATAGGAATGTGGCACAGGCCTTAAGTAGAGGGGTCGGGACAGGGTCAAGCTGACATGATGAGGAATTTGACTTAGTAATGATGTCAGTGATAGTGAGGGAGTCAATAGTGATGAAATGGGAGAGCTGAGGGCCCATAGAGGGTGGAGAAGAAGAGAGAGTAATAGCAGTGGAGTTGAAGGAGTGGTAAATTTGGCTAATTTTATCTTCAAAGAAGTGTAAGAAGGCCTGGCACTGCTCCGGGGTCTTAGGACAGGCAATGACAAGTGGTTTGAGGAGTTTGTCTACGGTCCTGAATAGAGTTTTTGGCCTGGACATGGAGGAGGTTATGAGAGAAGAGTAATAGTTTGAGCGGGCAGCATTGAGGGCATCCCTATATGTCTGAGTATGTTCGGTGTAGAGCATGGAGTGAATTTTAAGGCCAGTTTTCTTATATAGCCGTTCAAGACGGCGGCCAGCGGCTTTTATTTGCCTGAGCTCTGGGGTGAACCAGGGGCATTTACAGTTTGCTGGTACAAGCCTAGTCCTGACAGGGGCTAAGCTATCAAGCAGGCTGGTCAATGTGCCATTGTACATGGCAACCAGGTTATCTGGGGACGAGAGCTCGTCTAGGTCAAACAGCGGCGAGGCCTGTATAGCGGCAGCAAGTATGCTGTGGTCAATTGACCTGATGTTACGACCTGTGATAGTTGTTTTCTCAGAGGAGGGGGGAGGAATGATCATATGAAAACAGCATTCAATGAGCTTATGATCAGAGACACCAGAAATGGAACCAGAGACAGAGATGTCATTCAGACCAGAAGAGCAGAGCAGATCCAGAGTGTGGCCATGGGTGTGAGTAGGAAAGTCCACATGCTGTGTCAAACTAAAACAGTCCAATACAGAGTTAAACTCCGAGGTGTAAGAACAATTAGTATCCACATGAATGTTAAAATCCCCTAACATAATCATAGCAGAACAAAGAGATGAAATAACAGTGAGCAGTTCATTCAGTTCAGACAAAAAATTTGCAGACAGTTTGGGGGGGCGGTAGATTAGCAGTAGTAATAGTGGTAGGGTAGAAACAACCTTTACAGCAATGTATTCAAAAGATGTCACTTCAAATGGCCTTAGTTCTTTAACAGTTAGATCAGCGCGGTAAACTACAGCCAACCCGCCCCCTCTCCCTACAGATCTGGGTTTGGATATGTAGCAGTAGCCTGGGGGAGTCAGCATATTCAAATTAATACAATCACCAGGTTGTTGCCAGGTCTCTGAGAGACAAAACAAGTTACATTTTTTGTCAAGGATGAGATCATTTATTAGGGCCGTTTTGTTTGTGATTGAGCGCGCATTTAGGTGACCAATATTAAAGTTCTGACGTGACGACGAGGCAGGAGCAGGCAGTCTGGGGGGGCGACGGAGGTTGTCAAAGTTAATTCCCCTGTTCTTTAGCTGGGGTCGTCGACAACAGTCAGGCGTGTATGTAGTTGGAATTTGAGCATCATGTCTATAGATGAAAGTCGGACCTCTTTTGGAGCGATGAATATAACGTGGACGACGAGTAATTCCAAGTGAGCTGCAGAGGTTATACAGCGTCGGGTGCAGGGGAACGTAGCAGCGAAAAAGTTTGAGAGTAGCAGGGGTGTAAACAAGCTCCATTGCTAAATTACAGAAAGCACACAGCCACAACACAAAGCAAGCTGAAAGGATTTTAATCCAGCTGCCAGCGGAAAACATGACTTCGACACAGTAAAGTTGTCACAAGCGACACAGCAACACCGCACTAATGCTACATGTTAGCCAACCAAGCTCACAACACAACCCAGTCCAAAGTGTAATCAGCGCATTTTAGTACGCCAACCATAGAATAGACTGGGGACAACAACGGGACAAGAGGGTAGCAACACACTCACCGCTGAAGTAGTCAATGTGAGGGGAGAGAGGAAGAGAGCTCATGCAGGGGAAACGCAGGTGTGCCGGGCAGTAGCAGACAGAACTGGAGAAGCAAGTGTTTAGCAAAGTTTGTAGCAATAATCCACGAATTGACAGCAGCAAAGCAACAATGCTCCAGCGACAGGGCAGGAGAATTCAGCAAACACCAGGGCAGCAAGTTTGTGAAAAGTTTGTAGCAGTTTGTAGCAAAAGTTTGTAGCAAAGTTTGTAGCAATAATCCACGAATTGACAGCAGCAAAGCAACAATGCTCCAGCGACAGGGCAGGAGAATTCAGCAAACACCAGGGGAGCAAGTTTGTAGAAAAGTTTGTAGCAGTTTGTAGCAAAAGTTTGTAGCAAAGTTTGTAGCAATAATCCACGAATTGACAGCAGCAAAGCAACAATGCTCCAGCGACAGGGCAGGAAGATTCTGCAGACACCAGGAATATGGTAGGCTAATCCACGGGGGTGAATCGACACAGAGAAATCCAGCAGGGAAGGAGAGACACCCGGTGAGTAGCGGCAGACACACACGCACAGCGTTCACTCAACCGGAAACGATTAGGACTACAGCCACTAGATGACCAATACCATAAATGAAGGAGTAGGCTATAAGTTGTTACGCTGCTATAGACCTAAGGGGAAAATCCAAACTTCACAGTCTATTCATCATCAAACTAAAAATGCAGTCAACTAAATCGAAAAAGTTATTTGGTTCAATTTATATTATTGTTGTTCCCTTTCAAGAGAACTACCATTGCATCGATGACGCTATGGGAACGCAATGCGTGAAAAAGTCATGAAGCACATGTCAAATCAGTCCAATGGTGAGACGAGACGTCAGAGCGGGTGACGTCACGAACCAGGAAGCTATATAGCCTGCCCAAAACAAAGCCGCGCTAGCTTTTTGAGTCTTCAGTAGCGCTCTGTGATATCTGTTCAGTGTTTTTTCTAGTTCAGTAAAATAAAGCTAATCAAAAACACTATGGCGGACAAGCAGCATTTTAGAGTGTGTGTGCACCAGAGCATGTGAGCGGAGCGGAGCGGAGCGGAGAGCGTAGCGGTAATATTTCCTCCAGAGCGGTGAGCGCCTTTCTGAAGATTCCGCTCAACTCGCTCAACTCGCTCAACCCAGAATGCCCTTTGGCGATTTGCTAGATCTAGAATCTGTGAAATAGCTAAGCAATAGTGGAGCAATAGGTTATGGAGTTCAAATATTGTTTTAATGAAGTTGCGAGCCTTATACATAAATGCACAAAGTTAAGAACGAGCAGGGAGAAGAAATTGAAAGGGAGTGTGGAGAGATTGTGAGAGTTAGCTAAGATATTGGAATGTAAAGCGACACACTGCCAGAAAGCACGAGGATGTGCTACGCAAACATGGCAGTGCAGCAAAAGGTGAGCTATATATCATTCGATAATAAATTAATAGATAAATAGGTAAGGCACGGTAGGTCTGTCGTGTATACGGAGCCCTGCTCTTTTTACATGCAGACAAAAATATATCATGGTCATTGGCCACAAATTAATATTTTTTTCCCATGAATTAAGAATTTGTTTTCTCATTTCTAAATCGTAGCCACAAATTAAATTCGTTCCCACAACTTCTTAATTCGTTCTCCCTGGTTAAGTAAATCGTGGCCACGTTGAACTAATTCGTTCTCCAATGTTATTAAAACTATAGGGAACGGATTATTACAATATGGCCACAATCTAATTAAAATGAGGAAACAAATTATTAAAACATGCTGACGGGTGGTAATGAATTGTTAATTCGTTATGCAATCATGGAAAGCAATTATATATTTTTTTGCACTCTGCGCAAAAGTTCAGTTAAGTATTTTGGCCTAATAGTTAATTTTAAAACTTTGATCTAGGCCTATAGCCTGTATATTTTTATTTATATAATTAGGCGGCCCATTAATTCGTTTAATTTTACAGCATTTTTTTGTACAGTTGATATAAGCCAATAATTTAAATTTAAATTAATCCTGCGCGTTTCGCAAAAATCAGTTACAAGAATG
The DNA here is from genome assembly GCF_949357685.1 of Gobio gobio. Classification (NCBI taxonomy): domain Eukaryota; kingdom Metazoa; phylum Chordata; class Actinopteri; order Cypriniformes; family Gobionidae; genus Gobio; species Gobio gobio. The sequence goes on along the minus strand of NC_137118.1, from coordinate 33,252,374 downwards.
TTGGCCTAATAGTTCATTTATTTCTAAAACGTTTGTGGATTTTGTATATTTTTGTTTTTATAGCCTACATTTTATTTATATTATTAGGCCCATTTATTCATTTAATTTTACAGCAGTTTGTGTGTACAATGGATGGATATAAGCCAATTTAAATTTTAATCTTGCGCGTTGCGCAGAAGTTCACTAATCAAAATTCTGGCCTAATAGTTAATTTACTTTTAAAACTTTTATGTATATTTTTGTTTATATCATTTTTATTTATATTATTAGGCCCATTTATTCGTTTAATTTTACAGGACGTTTTGTGACTAGCCTAATTTGTAATTTGAAATAAAACATTTCTATTTGAAAAATGTTGTGGTTGCTCAGTTCTTTAGGAGGTAAGGCTGTGGTAAGCTAAAAGTGATTTACATGTAGATTTTTTTCCTTTTTTGGGGCGATTTGAGTGGAGCGCGAAGCAAACTGCGTTGAGCGCTGAGCGATAATGAGCGGCCTGATGTAGCTTTGAGCGGGGGAGCGGAGGGGTGAACAGTTCCGTGAGCGATGAGCGGAGATTCTCACCGCTCCACTCCGCTCATATGCTCTGGTGTGCACCCTTGCCCGCGTTTCCTTATGGGTGGGGACACACCCATAACACATTCTTCCCCCCCAAGTGAGACTCCATTGCTGCAGGTCTCCAGTTCTGAGGAGCTGGAGAGTGTCAGCATGAGAGAGTTTGAGGATTCGCCACCTCAGTCTCGCGCATATGAGGAGCTGGTTGAGGTTGTGACCAGAGCAGTTGATAAATTACATATTGATTGGCCAGCAGATACACAAGATGTTCGTTCTAAAAGCAAACTAGACAAACGTTTTTTGCCATCGCAGTCACAACCTCAACGTCAGGGCTTGCCGTTTTTCCCTGATCTCCACACCGAGGTGGTTAGATCATGGGAGAAACCGGTCTCATATAGAGTGTATAGTCCACAAACATCACACTATTCCTCTATAATGAACTATAAAGAGCACGGTTATGGGGAGATGCCTAAAGTTGAAGACACACACCTTTCCCCTGATACAGCATCTTCCCTAAAAGCCCGACATTTCCCACTAAACCCAGTAAGAGTGACATCATCTTTAGTGGGAAAAGCATACTCAGCGGCTGGTCAGGCTGCAGCATGTTTACACACCATGTCAGTGCTGCAGGCATACCAGGCTGAGTTGCTAGGTGATATGAGGGCGGGGGGATTGGCCCAGAGGTAGTTTGCGAATTACGTCGGGCCGCAGACCTGTCTCTCAGGCTACTGAGAGGCATCTCTGGTTAAATTTAAGTAATATTAAGGAGAAGGATAAGAGTTTCCTTATGGATGCACCCCTGTCACCTACGGGCCTGTTCGGCGATGCCGTTATGTCAGTCGTCGATAGGCTCCAAGAGGCAGCTAAGCAAGCGGCTGCATTTCAAAAACTCCTCCCCCGACGCTCACATATCGCTGGGGCTGCTGAGCATAGGGAGCAGCCCCAAACATCTAAAGCCAGTTCATCACACCGTGCCACACAGAAACAGAGTGTGGCTTCTCGTGCTCCCCCTCAGAAAGATTGGGGATGCGGGAAGCACGTTCTGCCGCAGGCTTCAAGGGGTAAAGCGGATCTGAGGACCGTTATTATCTCCAAGAAGGCTGTGGGGAAGAGGTCCTGACGCCAGTGGTGTTAGACCAATGAGGGCAGTCCCCCAGGAAGTAGAGCAGTCAACACCTCATCATATGGTGCCCGTCTCCCTTCGTTGCCCTCAGGGGGCCGTTCTGCCAACCCTGCCACCTCTGGTGTGTATTTCAGGGTCCACCCGGAAACATAGTGGTCCTGGGATGCACGCCCCCTCTGAGGAGGGTCCTAGAGCAGTCCGTTCAGGTGTCCCCTGCCGGTTCGCCGTTACAGGGCACCGGACTGACAGCACAACAAAAACCAGAAGCCATTCTCTAGAGGATGGTACCACTAGTAGAATTTTTGGCAGCGTGGAAGCTACTGCTAAATGTTTCTCGTTGGGTCCTGCAGACCATAGAAAAAGGGTATCAGATACAGTTTGGGTCTCGCCCGCCCAGGTTTATGGGGGTCCTACCCACAGTGGTGGGCCCCGAGCAGGTTCTGGTAATGGAACAGGAAGTGAAAGCTCTGTTAGAGAAAGGGGCCATAGAATATGTACCTCCCTTAGACAGGGAAACCAGGTTCTACAGCCGGTATTTCATAGTTCCAAAGAAGGATGGGGGGTTGCGTCCCATTTTGGATCTTCGGGTTCTGAACATCACGGTCATGCAACTAAAGTTCAAAATGTTAACGTTGAGACAAATCGTGCCACAGATCAGGTCCGAGGACTGGTTTGTCACGATAGATCTCAAGGGCGCATACTTCCACATTTCCATCCTTCCATATCACAGGAAGTTCCTGAGGTTCGCTTTCGGGGGCAAAGCATATCAATATCGGGTTCTTCCATTCGGCCTAGCATTATCTCCTCACACTTTCACGAAATGCATTGATGTAGCTCTGGCGCCACTGCGCCTTCAGGGTATTCGCATTATGAACTACATCGACGATTGGTAGATTTTAGCTCAGTCGCATCAGCTGGTGGTTCGGCATCGAGATGTCGTTCTCGCCCACATGAAACAGTTGGGGTTACGGTTGAACGTCAAGAAGAGCGTGCTTTCTCCACTACAGAGGACCACTTTTTTAGGCGTGGTATGGGATTCTACGTCGATGCAGGCACGCCTGTCACCGGCACGCATAGAGTCCATCCTTTCAGCTGTGAAAAATATAAAGCTAGGCCAGTCACTCACTGTGAAACAGTTTCAGAGACTGTTGGGTCTCATGGCAGCAGCATCCAACGTGATACCTTTTGGGCTGCTGCACATGAGAGCAATGCAGTGGTGGCTCAGGACCAGGGGGTTTTCCCCGAGGGGCAACCCCTTTCGCATGATCAGGGTCACGCGGTGATGCCTATGTGCCCTGGTGATGTGGAAGAAACCTTGGTTCCTGTCCCAGGGTCCCGTGCTGGGGGCTTCTGGTCGTCGCAAAATGCTAACGACAGATGCTTCTCTCACGGGTTGGGGAGCGATCCTGGAGGGTTGCTCGACTCAGGGTCTGTGGGGGGACCACCATCTCTTATGGCATATCAATCGCCTGGAGATGTTGGCAGTTTTTCGGGCTCTGAAAAATTTCCTCACAGACCTCAGGGGCCATCTTGTGTTAGTCCGCACAGACAACACTTCGGTGGTCGCCTATATAAATCACCAGGGGGGTCTGCGCTCGCGTCTGCTTTACAAACTGCCGCACCAGATCCTCCTGTGGTCCCAGGGAAAGTTACTGTCGCTGAAGGCAGCTTATATCCAGGGGGACCAGAATATAGGAGCAGACATCCTGTCGAGACAGGGGCTGAGGCCCGGGGAATGGAGGCTCCACCTCGAGGTGGTGGAGCAGATATGGAGGGTTTTGGCCAGGCTCAGGTGGATCTGTTTGCTTCTCCAGAGACGTCTCACTGTCCACTCTGGTTCTCCCTCACGCATCCAGCTCCCCTGGGGCTGGATGCGTTGATATAGACGTGGCCGAGGCTGCGTCTGTATGCATTTCCCCCGATCGCTCTGCTCCCAGGAGTTTTGGAGATAGTTCGCAGGGACCAAGTTCGCCTTATTTTGATAGCCCCGCGGTGGCCGGGCCGAGTATGGTTTTCAGATCTAATATCTCTCCTTGACGGGCCTCCCCTGGACTTCTTCTGCTCTCCCGAACTAATAAGGATTTTTCAAACTCTGCTGCTCTGTGTTTCACGGAAACCTGGCTGAATGACGCAATACCGGACAGTGCGCTTCATCTGCCGGGTTATCAGCTGTTTAGAGCGGATTGCGACGCAGAATCAACGGGGAAATCGTGTGGCGGCGGGACGTGCTTTTACATCAACGAAAGGTGGTGTAGAGATGTAACAGTATTAACAAAAATGTGCTGTACTGATCTAGAAGTGCTTTTCATTAACTGCAAGCCGTTCTATTCGCCACAAGAGTTTTGCTCGTTCATTCTCGTAAGCATCTACATCCCACCACAAGCGCACATGAACCTGGTGTTACAGAAACTTGCCGATCAGATTACAGAAACCAAACAAAAGCACCTGGACTCTGTCTTAATCATTCTTGGAGATTTTAACAAAGCAAATCTCTCCAATGAACTGCCAAAATACAGAGAGAATGTTACATGTCCCACCAGAGAAAGTAATATACTGGACCATTGTTACACAGTAATAAGGAATGCATATCACTCTGTCCCATGGGCAGCTTTGGGGCTCTCTGATCACTGCCTGGTTCATCTCATACCAACCTACAGGCAAAAACTTAGATCTGCTAAACCTGTAGCAAAGCCTGTAAAGAGATGGACCACTGAAACAGAGCAGGCTTTACAAGTCTGTTTCGAATGGACTGATTGGAGTGTTTTTGAAGCTGCTGCCACCAACCTGGATGAGCTCACAGATACTGTAACTTCATATATCAGTTTCTGTGAAGATATGTTCATTCCTACCAGGACTCATCTAACTTACAACAATGACAAACCGTGGTTCACTGCAAAACTCAGACAGCTCCGTCAGGCCAAAAAAGATTCCTACAGGAATGGGGACAGAGTCCTGTATAAACAGGCCAAATACACACTAAAAAAGGAGATCAAATTGGCAAAGAGGAACTATTCCGAAATACTAAGGAACCAGTTCTATTCCAACGACTCCTCACCAACTACAAGTCACCATCCCCCAGCACTGTGGTGAATCAACAACTGGCAGACAAACTGAACGAGTTCTATTGCAGGTTTGAAAAAAACACCATTAACACCTCCAACAACCCCCCTCTCCCCCACTCCTCCACTTCAGATCAGTGAAGATGACGTGCGCCAGGTCTTCAGGAAGAATAAAAGGAAAAAAGCACCAGGCCCAGATGGTGTAACACCATCCTGTCTGAAAACCTGTGCTGATCAGCTGGCCCCCATCTTTTCACAGATCTTCAATAGATCTCTGGAGTTGTGCGAGGTTCCCTCCTGCTTCAAACACTCCACCATCATTCCCGTTCCAAAGAACTCCAAGACAACAGGACTTAATGACTACAGACCTGTGGCGCTAACGTCTGTCGTCATGAAGTCATTCGAAAAACTGGTTCTGGCTTATCTGAAGGACATCACCGGACCCTTACTGGACCCCCTGCAGTTTGCTTACAGAGCAAACAGGTCTGTGGATGATGCAGTAAACATGGGTTTGCACTTCATCCTGCAACATCTGGATAAACCAGGGACTTATGTAAGAATCCTGTTTGTGGACTTCAGCTCGGCTTTCAACACTATCATCCCAAACCTCCTCCTGCCCAAACTAACTCAGCTCTCTGTGCCCACCTCTGTCAGTGGATCGCCAGCTTCCTGACAGACCGGCAGCAGCTTGTGAGGCTGGGTAAATTCTCATCCAGCACCCGTACCATCAGCACTGGAGCTCCTCAAGGCTGTGTTCTCTCCCCACTGCTCCTCTCCTTCTACACCAACGACTACACCTCTAAAGACCCCTCTGTTAAGCTCCTGAAGTTTGCGGACGACACCACAGTCATCGGCCTCATCCGGGACGGAGACGAGTCTGCTTACAGACAGGAGGCTAAAGAGCTGGCTGTCTGGTGTAGTCATAAAAACTTGGAGCTTAACACGCTCAAAACAATGGAGATGATCGTGGACTTCAGGAGAAACCCCCCTGCTCTCCCCCCACTCACCATCATGGACAGCCCTGTAAAAACTGTGGAGTCATTCAGGTTCCTGGGCACCACTCTCAGGACCTGAAGTGGGACATTCACGTTCCCTCCATTGGGAAAAAAGCCCAACAGAGGTTGTACTTCCTCCGCCAACTGAGGAAGTTCAATCTGCCACAAGAACTGCTGAAACGGTTTTATTCTGCCATCATTGAATCCATCCTATGCACTTCAATTACCGTCTGGTACAGCTCAGCTACCAGATCTGACCTCAGGTGACTAGCCTCTAGCACTAGTGGCTAGTGCGGTCTGCTGAGCGAATCACTGGTACAACCCTCCCCACTCTCCAAGATCTGTACTTAACCAGAGTACGTAAAAGGGCTGGCAAAATCACTCTGGACCCCTCTCATCCAGCACACTCCCTCTTTGAACTGTTGCCATAAGGTCAACGCTACAGAGCCCTGAGTACCAGAACAACCAGGCACAGGAACAGTTTCTTCCCTCAGGCAATCCATCTCATGAACACTTCACAATAAACGAGAAACTCACACACGTTTACACACACACACACACACACACACACACACACACACACACACACACACACACACACACACACACACACACACACACACACATACACACACACACACACATACACATACACATACACACACACACACACACACACAAACACACACACACACACACACACACACACACACACACACACACATACACACACACACACACACAGAATTGTACAGTCCTTTTATTCACTTATTTTTAACACCCTTATTTACATTTCTAATTTAAACCTAAAATACGTGTACATAGTATGTTGCCTATATCATTTATTTTTAATTTGTATATTGTGTCTTTGCTATTTTGCAAATTGTCTGGATATTTGTATATTGTTATTTTTATTTTTTATTTTTATTATCTGTGTCTTGTCACTGCCATTCTGTGCACTGTGGAGCTTCTGTCACTACAACAAATTCCTAGTATGTGTAAACATACCTGGCAATAAAGCTCATTCTGATTCTGATTCTGATAATGTGATTTAATTAGGGCTGAGTATTTGACACATTTCACAATTTGATTTGATTTCAATTCATAAGGTTAATATTTACCAGAAATTGCAGCAAATATAGGGAAACTGCTTTTCTATCCTCCTCCTACCATTCGAACAGATTGACGGCGCGAGTTGGTGGGAGCTCCATTAACCACGTGACCGTGAGATCAAAGCGTGTTGCAAACTCTGTATTTCAACGGTTCTGGGAGCGCACAGCACAAAAAAATATAATTATAAAACAATATAACGTCATAAATACACTTTGTAGATGAGGTTAAACACTTACTTTGTGTTCTCTTGGTTAAAAGTAAACTCCATGTCTGCACTGCATGGCGAGTCATGTCCCCTCACTCCCCTGAGAGAAAAGTTCTACCAGAAAGACTCGGGAAGCCAGATGAGTACAATGAAGTAACACATTTATTAACAGACCAGCAAGTATTATATTTAGAGTTTCTTTGGCGTAGGCCCTGTCTGTAGCTCCCATCTCGAGGGTAATGGACTCTGCATTTACTGCCTGAAGATGAAGGCAGGGGCGCAGCCGACCCCCAAGAATTGGTGGAGGAAATTAGTTCCTCCAGGATGGGACCTACTCACCCCCAAAAATTGTGAAAGAATTGTATACTCGCCCGTCGTAAATGCTGCGATTCCTGAAACATTGAAAAGACAGATGTTATTTAGCCATAAATTGAGCATGATAAAATGAAACCGCGAAAGGAGGTTGATCGCCCACAGACTAGCCTTGAACGGCCGCAGATGGGCCTTGATCAGCCAGGTAGAGACAAGCTTTGAACGGCCACGGAGACAAGGCCTTGATCAGCACATAGACAAAAGCCTTGAACGGCCGCAGACGGGCCTTGATCAGCCAGGTAGAGACGAAAGCCTTGAACGGCCACGGAGACAGGGCCTTGAATGGCCGCATTGAAATGAAGGCCGTGTTAGGCCGCATGGAGACGAAGGCCACGTTAGGCCACCTGAAGACAAAGGCCACGTTAGGCCACCTGAAGACGAAGGCCATGTTAGGCCACCTGGAGACGAAGGCCACGTTAGGCCATTGACGAAGAATAAGAGCCACAGAGACTGACGAATGGGATGAGTAATAATCTGAGAACGTGACGCTGTGACACCACCACCAGTATTTGCATGAGGATTACTTAGAATATGGACATTGAACATGCAATAGATATGGATATTGACATAGGTGTTAAACCAATAAACAGAAGGAATTGTTATGCTACTGCAAAAGCCGCGTAGGCTGTATGGACTGCCACGTTGGCCATATATACACTGCCTCGATAGGCCATGGTACAGAGAGCTGCGTAGGCTGTATGAACTGCCATGTTAGGCTGTGTATACTGCCTCAATAGGCTGGGGTACGAAAAGCTGCGTAGGCTGTATGGACTGCCACGTTAGGCCGTATATACAGCCTCGATAGAAGAGGGTACAAGAAAAACGCGTCGACTGAGAATGATAAGCCAGTGTGCAGGGAAGGCCGCGATAGCCCATAGTGAGGAAAAGACAGCGTGGGTGCATGAGTTGGCCTCGATAGACCCCATGGAGAAGTGAGCCGTATAATCTATAAAATAATAGATGTAGGAACTGCCGCCACCATGACCAGAAGTTTGTGTAGATAGTATACTTACCACAAAGATTGAACCTGTTAGCCTGCACCCCCGCTTTTAAGAAATCCCAAGAATGGCATACTGGGACTAAAACATATACAGTTCTTTGAGCTAATTTAAACAAAGAAAGCTTCGGTGTGTCCACGTCCTGACGCAGGTTAACAGGTTATTAAGAGTTAAATGATAAACTGTAACTTACCTGATGCTTGTTAAGACACAGGTAATCTTAGTATTACCTGAAGGTTTGAGCATTCTATAAGATTAGAATGCTGACGACCATCTCACTGCGGGCTCACTGGGAGAGAGCTTGTCATTTGAGGGAATCAGTATGCATGTGCAGACTTTGTCAAACAGGCACGCTATATTTACTCCCCTGTATATTGTGTTAGTCTCGATAGACTGACAAATGTTGGTGTTTACAATGCGAGCGTAGCCAATCACAGACATGTCTTTCCTGTAGCTCAAACAGTAGAGCGTATCGCTAGCAACGCCAAGCCATGGGTTCGATTCCCAGGGAAAGCAAGATCTAAAAAAATACTAAATGTGTACCTTGAATACGATGCAAGTCACCCTGGACAAAAGCGTCTGCCAAATGCGTAAATGTAAATGTCTGTTGAGCGCTTGAATGCAATGACTAATTGGAGGAGTTAACATAACACAGAATATACACAATCAGGATTGAATGGTTCAGCGCTTGTTCACTGACTAATTCTGCCTTCTAGTGCTAGTGCATACGTTTGACCAATGAAGAGTAGAACATGCAATAGATTCATGATTTGGTGTAGTCAGATTGACCGAAACAGTTTCCACTAGTGTAGGAGTTTAGTTGAACTGAAGCATTTGACGGTTTCATGCGTTTATAAAGGGAGAGCACTCTGCTCACTTATTATATTCATAAAATATTTGAATAATTGTATTCCCGTGCTGCGATTTAGTTGCCCTACAGGATGCAATCTTTATGTAAAACGGGTCGGATTGAGTACGGAATTAAATTATTGCTGCTATCGAATATCCAGTCAAACCTTGTTTTGTATGCAAACCTTACTCGACATATGGTGCTTTGAGTACTAGCAAGATACACATTTGTTTTATTCATAATTGTAGCTATGGCGTCGTAGTACAGAAGGACCAAGTGAGACGTAACACTAAATTCAAAAGTTCCTAAAAATAGACAGAGGCATCCATATATAGCTGAATAAAAAACGAATAGAGTCAAATTAACTGGAGTAACGCGAAGACAAAAGCACACAATTACTATATATGACGTGTTTGTTTTTATTAACTAATTTATTAGTTTGAGCAAAATATGTACTCTGCTGGATGACAGGCCCAAAACACTTCTAAGCTTGAAACTATGTTGTGTCAGTTTCAATTGCATGTTGTATGTGACGAAATCACAGCGCTTGCAAGATGAATCTAGCACCATTGAATGAGAACGGATCAAAGCACTGATGTCGGTGCTGTACTTTAAAAACTATGCTGAGCAAATTAGCATAGTTAATTCAACTTTAGCGATCTGATAACACTGAACCTATTCACGATTTCAGCTTAACTTCTGTTAATCATGAAGCCCCGATTAACTGGGTGCATGTTGCTTTAAAACCCATGTTGGTTTCCTTACATTCATGGGGAGAATGATAGAGGCTATATGCTGTGCCATCTGTTCTGTTTCAGCTTTTCTAAACAAAATGTGATGTGATCTACGAAAACCCAACACATGGTGAAATTTTACCTTTTACAGCTTTTGATACCATATGAAAGCTGGGGCCAAGCCCTTTTCAAATATATTTTCATTTATTTCAAGGCTTGTCTGAAAAATTAGTTATGGTTATCTAAAGTCGGCTGATCGCTATGATTTTTAGGAACGGAATTTTGAGAAAAACAAGTTTAAATAACCGCCACCCCTTTTTTCACATAGACATGAAAATGCACTATCCAACTTTAAATGGCTGTAATTCAAACATGCTTTGGAATATAGACCTAAGGTTGGTCTTGCTTTAAAGAAGACACTTGGCGCAGATTATTGTAGATGTCAAATAAAATATTAAAGTAAAATTTTATGAAAGTTTATGAAAATGTAAAAATATATATTTTATAATAATATTTTATTATAATATGTATTTTACAAAAAAAAATTTGCTCTAAAACTACAATACAATCAAAGCCAGAAATATGAACAAGTTGTGTTCAAAGTTTTAGGTTGATATATCAAAAAAATAGCTTTCAGTAAGAGTTTGTTTGGGCGCAGTACCAAACTTTTCCTCTAGATGACATCCAAGCTCCATTACTAACCATATAAGGGCGCCTCCATTTCCATATGGTTTGAGTGATCTGAACCATATATTTCCATAATTTTGTATGGTAGACATCCTATTCGGAAGTAGTATAGGCAGTTTAGCAGTATTTGATTTGAATTAAACCTCTAATAAATATAAAAGAACATGTGCATTATAGATCACTGCTGCATCTCAAATGGCAAATCTATATATTTTTTCCCTTTATATTTAAAACATTTCCAGAACTTTTTATCTAAAAAAATTGACTGGATGTTATATTTTGAACTCTTGGCATGAAAACAAATTGGTTGTCTACAAATCTTTATTTTTTTTCCTTGTGTTTTTCGCTATTTCAAAATAAAGGTCTGAACTGTATATAAAAATATGAAAACTAGAATGTATCAGCTGCATCTCTACACAAGGGGACTAGCTAACGTTACTCTGAAGAGAACAGCAATTTAGTAAGTAGTGAAATATGTTTTCTATTGTTTATCATGGGCTGTCTCTGAACTTGTGATCACCTGTTGTATGTTTAGATCGCACAGTAGTGTACATTTTTAGAATTGAGAATGAGAAGGTGACGTAACGATGTTTACTCCACGTTGCATTTCGGGAAGGCGCCGCCATATTGGGAGGATATCTTGCGCTGCCCGCGCCACCCATTCGCTTTGCCCTGCCAGCCACAGCCCCTGACCCGAGGCCGGTGAGGTCTCCGGCCCCTGATCAACGTCTGTTGATGACTCTGTCTCCCGTCCCGCATCCGGTCATGCCTCTGGCTCCCGTCCTGATTCCTGTGAGGGTCCCAGTCAGCCATCCAGACCCGCCTGATCCACCCTGGCCCTCTGTCAGGACTCCTGAAAAGCTGGAGCCCGCCTGGTCCGTCCCTCCAGCACCGCCCTGGTCTCCAGCCAGGTCTCCTGACCCGCCAGAGCCCGCCTGGCTCGTCCGTCCGGCATCACCCTGGCCTTCAGCCAGGACTCCTGACCCGCCGGAACCTGCCTGGTCTGTCCCTCCGGTCCCGCCCTGGTCATTTGCTGGGCTTCCTGAATCGCTGGGGCCATCCTGGTGCATCCCTCCAGCTCCGCCCTGGACTTCTGCTGGGGTTCCAGGCCCACCTGAGCCTTCCTGGCTCAACCCTCCCGTCCCTCCTTGGTCCATGCTGGAGACTTTCTGGACTGTCCTGCTGGCTCTGACTTGGCTCCCCTCCCTCACTCCCCTCTTTGTCTCTGTGTTTTGATTTTCCTGTCTTGTGTTTCAGTCTGTGTATCTGTTTCTTGTTCCGTTCTTGTTTTGGTGTCCCTCGTTAGGGACGCCAGGTGGCCTCCCTAACGAGGGGGGGTAGTGATGGGGGGTAGTGTCAGGGTTCTGTCACTTCGGTCAGGTTTATTCATGGTTTTGTGACAGAGCCCTGACACTCCTGTATTGTTTGTCTTGTCTTGTGTGAGCGCGCAGCTCTGAGCATGCTCGAGCTGCATGCTCTTCTGTCCTTGTGTTTTGTGTGCGGGCGTTGTGTTCGGATCCCAGCACTTCGGTGTAGTTTGGGTTTCAGTTTTGTGTTGGGATTCGGACATTCATGCTACGCGTGTTTGTTTTGTCTCGAGCGCACAGAATGAGCATTCGCTCGTTCTCGTGCGCTCTGTCTTGTCATGTGAGCGTGTGCTCTTCTGTCTGTGTGTTGTGTTCTGTGTAGCACACGGTGTGCTTTCATGTTATGTTTTGTCTTATGTTGTGAGCATGTGGTTGGTGTTTTTCACTGGCTACGTGCTTTCATGTTGTCAAGTTGTGTGTGAACATGCAGCTGATGAGTTTTTATTAGCTGCATGTTCATGTCACGTTCATCTCCTTGTGTTTGCAGTCCAGTGCGGAATCGTCGTCTTATTTACCTCATGTTTCCCTGCTCCAGTCAAGTCAAGCTTAGCCAAGTAAAGTCAAGTCAAGTCTGTTTTTCCCCCTCGGGGTAGTTTTGTTTTGTCTTGTTTTATTTTGTTATTATCATTAAAAGCCCATTATCCTCTGCATCTTTTAGTCCTCGCTCCTTTCCCTTCATCAACCCTGACAGTTCTGACCTAGAGAGTGCAGTTGTCATGTATAGATATGAGTAGCTTCAGAGACCGTTTTTTTCAACAGCACAGTATCATTATTTCTGTCTTACTTTAATTCAAATTATTACAGAAGTACTGAGATAAAGGTTTACCAGATAGGCCTATAAACACTGTATAGTTACTATCAAAATAGAGTAACCTAAATCACCTTCTGTAAGAAACTGGACACTATATTGTATCAATTACATGGCTACACCAGTAGGTGGCGACAAGTGACTGTTAAAAATGTATTTGTCATTGAATCATTTATTCTAGAGATTCTTCAAAATCACTGATTCATCCAGTAATGAAACAAGTAAAGTCTTTATAAGTGAGTCATTGAATGTTTTTTTAAATAAAATAAAATGAATGAAACTAATTTAAATAGACTGCAGCAATACATTTTTTTGTAAGTAAAAAAATGTACCTCCAGTAAATTACGTTATTTTAAGTTGTCTGCTCAAACTCGTGACCTCTATTTTTAAACAAAATGTGATTGTCAATGTATAAGCGTGCAGCTTAAATTAAATGCATTAAGTGTTGTACAGTAAATGCAGACGAGACCTGTAACAGCAACAGACAAGAATAAGAAAAGTGTTTTTAATGAACTATTTAAAAAATAATTAAATAACCCTTCAAGGCTGTTAGGGCGTGACTTTTTGACTTATCCTACACTTTACTTCAGTACAATAGAGGTGCTGAAATTTGTTATGTCATTTTATAAAAAATTCCAAAAGGGTCATTTCGTGTCAGGTAAACCAGAGGTCCCCGGCTCCCCGGCTAAGATTTTTGATTTTGTAAATATTTTTTTCTGTAGAAAGTCAACCATAAATAGTGATGAAAGCCAAAATATTAAATGTCACAGATGTCACAGTGTCAAAATTACAATTTTCACTTGCAGGTTGATTTCAAAAGAAAAGTTAATTAAGAGAATCTAGAAGGATATTAAGATATCTTGAATACTCTTAGAATTACAACTATTAAAACTTTAGAAAAATAATATGGCACTCAGATAGGATTGTTATGCAATTATGTTGATAGAAAAAAAATAGATATATTTCTAGTTTTAACATTATTTATTCTTCAGATATTCCTCTTTTTAAAGAAAAAAGTATCAGCTGTATGAGTGTCCCAAATTTGTTTTTTTGACCACTGAAAATGTGTACAATTGACCAGTTTACTCATGGAGCCGCATTAGGATCTCCATATCTCTGGAACTGAACCTTCACCTTTAAAATGAAGATACCAAAAGAAAAGTTTGTAAAAAATCAGAATCTAAAAGGATATTAAAATATCTGTAATACTTCTTGAGTTACAGGCATTCAAACAAAAACACAAGAAGAGCTTTTTTCCCATTTTTAAACGGTCACCGTTGGCATATAATGAAACAAAGATTGATAAAGTCAACAGATTTTATTAATAGATCTACCAATCTCTGTGTAAAAATAAAATAATGTTGCCATCTTTTTAAAGTAATTTTTACCCTCCTGTAATTTGGCTCCAAATATTAACCCTCCTCTACAAAACAGTGATTACTCAGTCAATATACTGAGTGACATAGTGACATTTAATACTTTGGCTTTCATCACTATTCATGTTTGTCTTTCCTCAGAAAAAAAATATGAATAAAAATCACAAATTTGAGCGGGGAAAGTGTCAGAAATTTGGTTGATTTGACAAGGAATGACCCAAAAGCAAAATGTTAGAAGAACTATATTAGGGAGTGGAAATAGCAAATTATCTTCTTTAAAGTAAATTTTTCTGCACAACTATATAGTTACTATATAAATAATAATAAAGTATATAAATTATAATAAAGTGTTTAAAATAGTAGGCTACTTGTGTTTTATTAATTTAAAAAATATATATTTTCTTGTACGATGTCCAAGCATACCAAGTGTGCACCATAGATTACAGATGTGTCCCAAAGTGAAGGGTGCGCACTTCGAAGGCCAGGCCAGGCCACGCCTTCGAAATGCACGAAGGGCAAACCGAGGGACAGGGTTGCCAGGTCTGCACAACAAAACCCCTCCAATTGCTAAACAAAGTAGTGGAATCACAGCCAAAATGGGCAAAAATATGCCAAAACGCGGGGGGCGCCCGGTAGAAATATTGCTAAAGTAAAGACAACTTAAACGTGTGGACTATAGGCTACAAACAACCCAGCAACAGTAAATGACACCCAATTCCATACTTGGCAACACTGAACCGAGCGTTGTGAAAGCGGACGTTCGCGAGGACATTTTAAAAAGAGAAATGGAGCAGAAAAGTGTTTTATTTGAGTTTTTTGGATTTTGACATGCTTCAAAGCCTGCGACGATGGGAGACCGGACCATAAGCACGTACATCTGTAGCCTATGGTTAAATATTTAATCGTTAAGTTGCAACTATTGTTTATTTAAATGTAGGCTACTGTTACAATAAATATTTATATATTTACGTCCAAGTCTTTATTTAGTACTTATTTTTATTAAACTCACATCATCTCAAATGCATTGTAGCTACATGGCAGCCATCGACCGATTCAGCCCCGCAAACCTGCGGAGTCGGACAGTGGATATATGCACTCATCCCAGATGAAAATGATGTCCCGCTGGCACAGGCCTCACCAGGGTCTCAAGTGCATTATTCCCCATCCTGGTCCAGCTTCGCCAACGTCTCCCGTTCAGCTCAATTAAAGTGTAGAAAGGTTTTCTTCTGTTTAAGCTGTTAATTTAAATTTCTGTTGTTTCTGATGTTAAACTTAAGTTATATTGTAGGCCTACGAATAGTTGTAAAAAGTATTTCTTAATGTATAGACCATTTTATTTTCATTTACACATTTTAATTTACATGACAAGAAAATATATGTATGAAAATATGAATTTGTTTAATGTACAAATTATAACTTGCATTGCAAAAATAAACAATGTACAGAACAACCACTTCTCTTATTTAGCCCACACAATTCAAGTTAACGAAAATGAACAATAGACAGCAATAACTTTGTTTCATTTACAAATAACTTGCATTAAAAAAAAATAAAAAATAATAGGCTAATATAGAGAAATTGTTCTGTGCATCCCGGCCACGACTTTACATTCAGCCTTTGGAGGAGACTTTCGGTATAATGGACCGTCGTCAGTGAGCGACATTCATTCATTCATTCATTCATTCATTCATTCATTCATTCATTCATTCATTCATTCATATAAAATACTTTATTTTGCAGTACAGCTAGTAAAGTCAGCAGTTTTGGTTTATTTGCATTTTGACTTATAGTTTTGAGTGACAGATGTCGCATTTGATTTAGCCTATTTTTGTCTGTGACATTTTTTAGCAACGGTGTTGACAGTATGATAAGAAAAATAAATAAATGATTGCATGGCCAACATAGCCTATTACTTTTGTTATCCCCAGTCTCTCTCTTTCTGTAGGGGAAATTTAAAAGAGAGATCCTGGAAACTAAATGTAAATTTAGCTGGATCGGTTGGGTCAGGAATAAAATAATTTATTGCGGGTGAGCACGGAGTGAATTTTAAGCGCGAGCGGGAGGGTGCGGAATAGATCCTATAGCGGGAGCGGGACACTAAAACAGCCCCGTGCAGATCTAATTTGTATTTAAAGAAAAAAGAAAGAAAGAATGGGAGGGAAGAGAATGGACTGATTCCTCTTCTTGAGAGAATGGTTGAGAAATAAATAACATTTATGCAAGTTACAATTGGGAAATTAAAGTTTTGCCAGGTTTCTCAGGGCAGGGAACTGGGGACTGAGCGAATGCACTAAACGTTTTGTTTACAAGTTCAAGCGGTTGCACTGTTGCGTTCAATAGTATCCAGGCTAGACTTGCCGACCGCTACCGTCACTGGGAAATTTAATCCCGCGCCACAAGAAATCTGATTGAGTGCCGCGGGAATGCGGATCAGTCAAATCCTGTAGTCACCAGTGTGCTATGAATTCTGGGATAGGGTAGGCTGCGAAGTTGTGGGAAGGTTCCATTTGTTGTACCCTTCCTTTGCCTGAGAAACGGAGGGCGCATTTTGAAGGCGCTTTCGAATTGCGGCAGCCTTCGTAGCGCCGCTGTGACGCAATCGCACTTCAAATGCAGCCTTCAGAGGGGCAGCTTTCACATTGGGACACCCTTCGTAGTGCCGCTGTGACGCAATCGCACTTCAAATGCGGCCTTCAGAGGGTGCAGCCTTCACATTGGGACACCCTTCGTAGTGCCGCTATGACGCAATCGCACTTCAAATGCGGCCTTCGAAGTGCGCGCCCTTCACTTTGGGACACAGCTAAAGACTTCCGCGTGTCTCCTTTTGGAAAATGCCAGCAAATTAAGCTGTCTTTTCCTGCTAAAATGCTAAAAAGTCTTTTATTTTCAACTAGTGATGATGTGAGTAATAATACTTTTTTTTTTTTTTTTTTTTTTTTACTAATTTGGAAAACTGTGAGTCAATTAATTCATTTACATTAATTATTGTTTTTGGAACAGATAAGGGCCTAACAGACACATTAACTAATGCCAACCTGTGGTAGTTTTGTAATCGGACAAAAATCTTATGACAGTTTATTAGTATACAAAAAGTTTGTCTATTGTTGTTTTGACACAAAACAAAATAGTTACACTCTTGTCTACAAAACTGGATTTGTATATTTTTTCTCACTTAAGATATGCAAATGAAATAAATTATTTAGGCTACATAATTTTCCTGAAAAACCTGTTTTAATTTTGATAATCCATTGCATATTAAAATGGCATATTTTAACTGAAATGAAAATATACTATTAACGAAGTCCCAGTTTTGCCCCCCCCACTTTTCAGACCACAGTTGCACCCCTGCATATACATATTGCTATAAATCAATACATTATAAAAAAAACTAATGGTAAATGAGATAAAACACTTACTTTAGGTTTCCCTGTAAAAAAAAAGTTCCCTTTCAGTCGGTCACGTTCGACGTACGTCTCTTTTCAGAGACCGACCTACTTCGAGTAATTAAAAACGAGCCAATGAACATTGGCATGCGATCACGCATTCCACGCACCGCCCCGCGTCGCGGGTATAAATAAGGAAGTGGAAGTGCCGCATACCGCTTTCAACTTTGGAGCCAAGCATTCAGCATTTTCTGGTGTTCCTACGAAGAGTTTCTTATCAACGAGCGGAGAGATTCCTACCTGTTCCGGTTCCAGTGTCGGTGTGACGGTGCCTTGCAGCGGTGGTCGCGAGAGTCCGGAAGGAAACAAACAGCTGTTGTCACAGCTCGCTGGGCGTTTTCTCCTTGAGTGCTCACAGCGGGCTTGCATCTTTGAACCGCTGTGAGCCGCAGCCATTTCCCCTGTGTGCCTTGGCACTGTCGGAGCGTTTTTTTCTTCTTCTCTCACTAAAAGAGCAACACGATTTGACCCTGCGTCTTTTTCAAGATGTCATTCAAACCATGTGTTTCTGGATGCCGTCGGTTTCTGTCCCCAGTTGACGGACACGATCGCTGTCTCTCGTGTTTGGGCGTTCAGCACGCGGAGGCGGCTTTCGTGGATGAGTGATGTTCGCACTGCGCGAACATGACCATCGCAGTGCTACGGTCTAGGCTCCAATACCTCAAAAGGGGTGGAGTCCCATTGCGCATCCCCCGATCTAGTGGTCCTCCCGCTGCAAAGCAGAGGGCTGCTACTTTGGCTGATGCCTTTGGTGGAGATCTGAGGGTGACGGCCAGGGCACCCCCGCCGAGTCAACAGGCTCCTCGGGCCCCTCCCCCCTCCGCTGCGCCGGTGCAGTTCCCGGAAGATCGCGGTGGTCCTTCCCATGGGGGGCCACCCGTTGCTTTCGGGGCTCCTGCTGAGGACATGTTATCTATAGCTGCATCGGGGGACGAGCTAATGGACTCTGGAGATGAGGATTCGGCTGCGTTGCCCCCCTCGGGTGTGGCAGCGTTGCCCGAGTCTGATCCAGAGCTCACGGCTATGCTTTCCCGGGCCGCCGCTAGTGTCGGGCTCCAGTGGAACCCTCCACCGTGTCCCAAACCCTCGCGGCTGGACGGTTGGTATCTCGGGACGGACCGTTCTCAGCGCCCCGGCCCAGTACCTTTCTTTCTGGAAGTGCATCAGGAGCTCACGAAGTTGTGGACAGCGCCCTACAGCGCTCGCTCACGATCGACGGGCTCCTCCGTCCTCACTACCCTCGATGAAGGCGCGGCTAAGGGTTACGTGGCGGTCCCTCCAGTGGAACGGTCGGTTGCGATGCAACTGTGTCCTAAGACTGGTTCCGACTGGCGGGGCCATCCGCGTCTCCCCTCCCGGGCGTGTAGGTTCTTGTCTGGTCTAACGGGCAAGGCCTACACAGCCTGTGGAGAAGCCATGTATTCTCTGCATGCCATGGCGCTCCTGCAGGTCTACCAGGCCAAAGCGCTCAAGGAATTGCACGAGGGTAGTTCCGACCCAGGGGTTATGCAGGAACTGCGTACCGCAGCGGACCTTGCCCTCCGGGCGACGAAAGTTGCCGCACGCACCCTGGGTCGGGCGATGTCCACTCTGGTGGTCCAGGAACGCCACCTATGGCTGAACCTGGCGGATATGCGTGAGACCGACAAGGTGCGGTTCCTCAACGCCCCTGTCTGCCAGGCCGGCCTCTTCGGCGACGCCATCGAGAGCTTCGCCCAGCAGTTCTCGGTGGCACAGAAGCAGACGGAGGCCATCAAGAACATCCTGCCCCGGCGACCTGCTGCTGCCTCCACCCAGTCGCCGGCTGCACCTCCACCTGGGTGCCGGTCGTAAGGGTGCCGCCCAACCCGTGTCGGGGCCTGCTAAGTCGGCGGGCAAGCGCAAGGGCAAGCGGCCCTGACACGGGGAGCCCAGGGAGAAGAGGAGCTGCTCCAGGGGAGGAGGACCGGGGGGGGAATGTCCAGACTGGTACCCACATTCTCAATAAAAGAGCAGTTTCCTCCCTCCCTGAGCACCGAGAGGGACAGGTTGGCAGTGTGCGACGCCCCCGGGCCTTGCCACTCCTTTCCTTCCCTCTCACCCCTCGCCATGCAGGGGGCAGCAGAGTGGGCACCGAGGACGCCCCCGGGCCTTCTCACCCACTCTCTGCCCCACCTGGAGTATTCAGGCAACACTCCGGGCCGCCTCCCGAGTCGGGTCTGAATACTCCACCTCGCTGCCTCACCCCGGGTACGTCTGTGGTGCCGTTGGTCCCGCTAGTTCGGTCTCTGGGGGCCTGGCTAGGTCTCCCCAGGCCGTCTCGCTGGCTCATCTGTACCATCAGACTCGGCTATGTGATTCAATTCGCACGCCGGCCTCCCAAGTACAAGGGCATCCTCTTCACCTCCGTGCGGAGCAGCGATGCCCATGTCTTGCGGTCCGAGATCGATGTCCTGCTGGCGAAGGGCGCGGTCGAGCTGGTTCCTCCTGCCGATATGAGGTCGGGGTTCTACAGCCCCTACTTCATTGTACCCTAGAAAGGGGGTGGGTTAAGGCCAATCTTGGACCTGCGCATTCTGAATCGGGCCCTGCACAAGCTCCCGTTCAAAATGTTAACGCAGAAACGTATTTTCCAATGCATCCGTCCCCGAGATTGGTTCGCAGCTTCGACCTGAAGGACGCGTACTTTCATGTCTCTATCCTTCCTCGACACAGACCGTTCCTACGCTTTGCGTTCGAGGGGAAGGCATATCAGTACAAAGTCTTGACCTTCGGGCTGTCCCTGTCGCCTCGCGTCTTCACGAAGGTCGTCAAGGCCGCCATTGTTCCGCTCAGAGAACGCGGCGTTCGCTTACTCAACTATCTCGACGACTGGCTCATACTCGCCCAGTCTCGGGAGCAGTTGTGCGAACACAGGGACATGGTGCTCAGTCACCTCAGCCTGTTGGGACTTCGGGTCAACCGAGAGAAGAGCAAACTCTGCCCCGCACAGAGGACCTCTTATCTCGGTATGGAGCTGGATTCGGTCAGCCGGACAGCACGCCTCACTCCAGAGCGCGTCCGGTCAGTGTTGAACTGCTTGAATACGTTCAAAGGCAGGACAGCGGTCCCACTGAAATTATTTCAGAGGCTCCTGGGGCATATGGCATCTGCGGCCGCGGTAACGCCGCTCGGATTGCTTCATATGAAACCGCTTCAACGCTGGTTGCACGACCGAGTCCCGAGATGGGCGTGGCAGAGCGGTCAGTACCGGGTCTCAGTTACTCCTTACTGTCGCCAAACCTTCAGTCCGTGGTCAGACCCCTCGCTTATCCGGGCCGGAGTGTCCCTAGAACAGGTGTCGAGGCATGCTATGGTCTTCACGGATGCCTCATCCACGGGCTGGGGGGCCACGTACAACGGGCTCGCAGTTTCGGGTCTGTGGACGGGGTCCCAACTGCGTTGGCATATCAATTGCCTAGAGTTACTGGCGGTACGTCTTGCCCTGGCCCGGTTCAAGAAACCGCTTCGGGTCAAGCACGTACTGGTCCGTTCGGACAGCACTGCGGCTGTTGCGTACATCAATCGTCAGGGTGGTCTACGCTCCCGTTGCATGCTCCGGCTCACCCGCCATCTCCTCCTGTGGAGTCAGAAGTTTGTGAGGTCACTTCGTGCCATTCACATCCCAGGTGCGCTGAACCAGACAGCTGACGAGCTCTCTCGCCAGTCGACACCTCCGGGCGAATGGCGACTCCACCCCCAGAACGTCCAGCTGATATGGGACCACTTCGAAGATGCACAGGTAGACCTGTTCGCTTCTCCGGACTCGACCCATTGCCAGTGGTACTACTCCCTGACCGGAGGTACCTTAGGCATAGATGCACTGGCGCACAGCTGGCCCCGGGACCTACGCAAGTATGCGTTTCCCCCAGTGAGCCTTCTCACACAGACTCTGTGCAAGGTCAGGGAGGACGAGGAGCAGGTCTTGTTAGTTGCGCCCTACTGGTCCAACCAGACCTGGTTCCCAGAACTCACACTCCTCGCGACAGCCCCTCCCTGGGCGATCCCCCTGAGGAAGGACCTGCTTTCTCAGGGGCAGGGCACTCTATGGCACCCGCGTCCAGACCTCTGGAATCTCCATGTCTGGTCCCTGGACGGGATGCGGAGGTTCTAGGTGGCCTACCTCTACTCTCTGAAGTGGAACCTGTTCGTCGAGTGGTGCTCTTTCCGCTGGGAAGACCCCCGAAAGTGTTCGATTAACGTTGTGCTTTCCTTCCTGCAGGATGGGCTGGATCGAAGGCTGTCTCCCTCCACCCTCAAAGTATACGTCGCAGCAATAGCGGCGTATCACGATGCAGTAGACGGTAAATCCTTAGGTAAGCACGACTTAATCGTCAGGTTCCTCAGAGGTGCGAGGAGACTAAATCCTCCTCGTTCTACCTCGATACCCTCTTGGGACTTAGCCCTGGTGCTCAGAGCACTTCAGGGTCCCCCATTTGAACCTTTGCAGTCTGTTGAGCTAAAAATCCTGTCCATGAAGACAGTTCTCCTGATTGCATTGGCTTCAATCAAGAGGGTAGGGGACCTGCATGCACTCTCGGTCGACGAATCGTGCCTAGAATTCGGGCCGGCCAACTCTCACGTTGTCCTGAGACCCCGGCCTGCATACGTGCCCAAGGTTCCTACCTCTCCCTTTCGGGACCAGGTGGTGAACCTGCAAGCGCTGCCTTCGGAGGAGGCAGACCCAGCCCTAGCTTTGTTATGTCCCGTCCGCGCTCTTCGCGCTTACGTTGACCGGACTCAGAGCTTCAGATCCTCACAGCAGCTCTTCGTCTGTTACGGAGGCCAGCAGAAGGGAAAGGCTGTCTCCAAGCAGAGGTTGGCCCACTGGATAGTGGATGCCATTGTCTTGGCTTACCAGTCCCAAGACGTACCTTGCCCGTTCAGGCTGCGAGCACACTCAACAAGGAGTGTTACTTCTTCCTGGGCGTTGGCTCAAGGCACCTCGCTGACAGATATATGTAGAGCTGCGGGCTGGGCGACACCTAACACGTTCGCTAGATTTTATAGCCTCCGTGTAGAGCCGGTATCTTCCCACATTCTCGCCCCCAGTGGCCAGCAGCGCTAAGTGCCCGTTCTAGTGTCGGCTTGCATACGCCACTCCCGCCCTCTGGGCCGGATACGTGCGTCTATTCTGCTCCAGTCGTGTTCCCCGGAAATCGGCTAACCCTGTGAGTTCCTCAGTCACCCCTTTGGTGTCAGACGTGGCGGCCGTCTGATGCCAGGCCTGCACCCGTACGCTTGTGGAACGTGTGTGTAGGCTGGGTTCCATATGTTGCGGTCCCCTCACGGCTACCCCATATGTGTATTTTCCACGGTACCAGCTACCCTACCGGCTAGCCCCGTGTCTTTCCCTCGACAGAGCTTCCTCTGTCGTCAGCTGGGTGTGTTCTCCCCCCCCTGGAACCAGGTTGGGTCCACTCCGGAGACTGCCATTTGTTGCACTACCCTGTTAGGTTAGTCCTTATGTGTATTCCACCTCTCCTTCCATTGAAGGACGTGGCTCCGCAGTGTACCATCTCCCGAGACGGGCACGCTTTCCCAGCGTTATCCAATAGTCACACTGAGTGGGTCTTGCAGGAACAGCAGTGACTGTCCTTCCCTGCCCGGAGCCCTGACTCCCACTCTAACATAGGAGTGGTCCAGCGAGCTCAGGCAGGACGCTGGAAGGGCCAGCATCCTGGCATGTTGGTAGGGATCCCAATTCGTCGGTCAGTTCCGACGTACGTCGAACGTACATCCCGTCGCCAGGTGCTGTGCTTCAGCTAAAGGCCCGAGCCACTCGGCTCCTCAGTTGAAAACGGTATGCGGCACTTCCACTTCCTTATTTATACCCGCAACGCGGGGCGGTGCGTGGAATGCGTGATCGCATGCCAATGTTCATCGGCTCGTTTTTAATTACTCGAAGTAGGTCGGTCTCTGAAAACAGATCCCAATTCGTCGGTCAGTTCCGACGTACGTCTCCATTCCCTCCTTCAGGGAACGAGGGTTACATACGTAACCGAGACGTTATCTCGTCTGTTTCCCTCGTCTGCTCCGCACCGTCCACGAGTCAAAGAAAATATCTCTGAGGAAAGTTTGGGTGCGCACGGACACACACACATAACAGATACCATCCTAAAACAATATAATGTTATAAATTTCATACTGTTAATGAGATAAAACACTATCTCTGTGTTAACCCTACTCGTTTGCTCAGCATCGCGAGTGAAAGGAAATGGCATCTCACAGTCCTAGGGGCGCGCACGCGCACAGCACGTGCATTTCCTGGATGTACGTTGTAACACTCCCCTAAACAGCTTAGTGGAGTTTACACTATTAAATGGGACCACTCGTTCCTATTTGCTAAATCAAAACTATGGAGGAGTATAAAACACAAGACAAATCAGATTGTAAAGCCAAAATCACCAGTGTATTAACAAGACACAAATATACCCAAAATAACATTTACTCAATCGTGAATGTGTGTGTGTGTGTGTGTGTTTGTGTGAGCGAGGTGCATAAGTCTTTATGTCCAGCGTGTAACGTTACTATGTACAAAGTCAGATCCGTCTCACCGGCAACGTTGACAACTCCGGGAGCAGTATCTGTGTGTTGTCCAGCTGTTTAAAGTCCTCCGGAACGAGTAATCCACAGTCCAAGGAAACGGATATACTCCACAGAAGATCGGCAGTCAATGCTCAAAAAATCAGCCATCAAACAACTCAGGTAATCCGACACGATCGGGTCCGTAGTGAGAATGAATGAGCGCGCTCCCGATCGCCGGTTTGCCGGTACTATATATTTAAAACCCACACTCCCAGTTCCTGTTTGGGTGACGTGTCATCACGTGACACTCCGTCTCGCCCGGAACGCATCTCGCGAGACGGGAGATAAAGCTCAATAACACAGACAGGTTAGGAAGAAAATACAGAACACAGGAGATAGCATTTAAAACAAATGACCAACTAATCACTCTTATTAGTTGATCTAATATAAATATGCTTCCCCTTATGTGGCCACGCTACATAGATCCCCCCCCCCCAGCCATCGGCATCGGAGGAGATCGTCCGAACCAGCGTTTCAGGTTAACCACATTTACAATGTCTGTTTTAAGTGGGTCACCCCAACGAACTGTGTAATTTATTGGCCCCATTTTTTTTGTTATTTCAGCCGGTCCCTCCCACTTGGGCGCTAGCTTAGCAGAGAATTTATTAGAGGCAGAAGAGATAGGATGAGTTTTTATCCAGACTAGATCACCCGGCTGAAACTGCGCATCTTTCCGTCGGGAATTGTAATATCTAGCTTGTCTGGCTTGCTGCACACCCACTCTTTGCTTTACTTCCTCTGCAATGATGTTCTGTCGTTCCAGTAGATTATACGAGGATTGGTCTGGGGTGGGAGGTTTGAGGATTAACCTCTCCAGCGGTCCGAGAAGCTGCCTGCCCAGCATTAACTCTGCCGGTGTTCTACCGGTGGTTTCTTGGTGTGCAGTGTTAATGGCGAATCTTAACTCAGGTAACCACTGGTCCCAGGCTTGATGGTATTGTCCCACGTATGATGCAATCATTGTTTTTAATGTCCGGTTTACCCTTTCTGTCAGGTTTGTCTGAGGGTGATAGCTGGTGGTGAGTTTTTGGATACTTCCCCAGGTCTTGCATAACTCAGCCAGTATGTTGGAGGTAAATTGTGCTCCTCTGTCTGAGATCAAGTACTTGGGAACGCCCCAACGAGTAAAAACTTCTTCCCTTAGAATTTTGACAATCTTTTGTGTCTTACTATCCCTAAGGGGGAACATCTCTACCCATTTAGTGTAGTAATCCACTACCACTAAGAGGTAAGTGTTTTGCTTCTTGCTGAGGGGAAAGGGTCCCATTAAATCCATACCCAGTGTATGACCTGGTTCTGTCACTTGAGTATGCTGTAGAAAACCGCTGGGTTTGGTGTTGTCATGTTTATATTTTTGACAGATATCGCAACCCTTGACGTACTGCCAGACGTCTTTGCGGACCGTAGGCCACCAAGCCACCTCCAAGAGCCTCAGCAAAGTTTTTAGTCGACCCAGATGTCCTCCTAGTGGGTTGTCATGAAAGTAATGTAAAAAGCCAGACATTAATGCCTGCGGAACAACCAATTGGAATTTGTCTCCGTTGTTTTTTACAGGTACCCGTCGATACAACACCCCCTGTTGGACCTCGAAGGTAATCTTTTGGTCTTGTACCTTCCTGACATTGGTGTCTGACTTCAGGAGAGCCAAAGTGCTGTCAGTACTTTGTGCTAACGAAATTTCCGCTAGTGTGTGAGGTATGTCTGATGAACACCCAGTCGTTGTTATGATGGTCATACAGTGCGCATCTTCCCTCTCCTCAGCTTCACCGACTCTGGACAAGGCATCGGGCCCCAGGTTGAGACATCCCTTCCTATGATGTACTTGGAAATTGAACTGCTGCAACCTTAGAGTCCATCGGGTCAGTCGAGAGGAGGTCTTGGGGCTATTGAAGGCCCATGTTAATGCAGCATGATCGCTGTAAATGTCAAACTGACTCCCTTCAAGGTAATGCCTCCATTTTTCCACTGCCCAAACCACGGCCAGACACTCTTTTTCAGAGGTGGAGTAATTTAGTTCTGCTCCTCGTAATGTCCTAGAAGCATAAGCTATCACTCTTTCCCCTTCAGGTGTTTGCTGGGTGATAATGGCTCCTAGACCTACATCACTGGCGTCCGTATGCACCTGGAAAGATTGGTTAAGGTCTGGCTGCATCAATACCGGTGGGTCTTGTAGCACTTGTTTGATGGTATCCATGCTGGCTTGACACTCAGAAGTCCAGTCCCATTTTACTCCCTTCTTTTTCAGGTGATTCAAAGGTGCAGTGATGTCAGCGAAATGGGGAATGAATTTGTGGTACCAGCCTGCTAATCCCAAGAAGCGTTGGAGAGCTTTGAGGTCTTTGGGAGGAGGATACTGGGCAACAGCCATTGTCTTTTCAGAGTCAACCTCTACTCCTTTCACTGAGACTATGTGGCCCAGGAACTTCAACTGTCTTTTAAAAAAGTGACACTTCTTCATGTTAAGGGTAAGAGATGCCTTTTCCAGTCTCTGCATTATGGAGTTCAGGTGTTTTATGTGTTCCTCTAATGATCGAGAATAGATGATAATATCATCTATGTACACAAAACAGAATTTTCCTCTCAATTCTGCCAGAACCTTCTCCATAAGCCTCTGGAATGTGGCAGCGGCATTCCGTAGCCCATATGGCATGGATCGGAATTGGAATAACCCCTGGTTGGTGATGAAGGCTGTTTTTTCTTTGCTACCTTCCTCCATATCCACCTGCCAATATCCTGACTGCAAATCCAGTGTACTGAACCAGGTGGCGCCGTCTAGTGATTCCAAGATGTCATGAATAAGCGGCATTGGATAAGCATCAGGAATGGTCTTGCTGTTGAGCCTCCTATAGTCCACACAGAACCTGTAGGATCCATCAGGTTTAGGGACCAGGACTACAGGGGAAGACCATGGAGAGCAGGAAGGTTCAATGATGTGGTCTTTTAGCATTTGGTCCACTTGGTCATCAATGATCTTTTTCTTGAAGGGTGAGACCCTGTAAGCTCTAGATTTCATTGGTACTTCATCCGATAGGGTAATTTTGTGATGTTCCACTGACGTTTTTCCCAGGACATTCGACGTGGAGCGAGGCCAGGTATTCATCAGCTTCAACAACTCCTCGGGATTGTCGGAGTCCCATCTCGATGCACCCTCAGTGTCCAGGACTGTGAGTGTTGGTTCCCAGGTGTGAGGTAAGGCGTAGTAAAGACTAACCATGGCACTATGGGATCCTCTTTCACCCACCGGCATTACTGACAGCTCCGGATTAATCAGGGCGGATAAGAAGGTATAGTACATATATCCTTTTCCCACTTTCAGGCTGTATCTACCCTGGCTGACATCCACGATGGCTTCAGCCGCCCTCAGGAAATCCAAGCCAGCTATAATGGAAAACGCCAGGTGATCATCCTTCATTATATACGTCTCCACTCTGCACACTTTATCATGCCACTTATAGCAGATGGTTTTCTGGTTCATAGCCTGGTGCACCTTTCCATCGGCCATGATGAAGCGCTGAGGGGAACCTGTAGGGTCTGATGAAGCCTCACCTCCTAGCTGTCTCCAAAGGTTTTCCTGCATCAGTGTGTACGTGCTCCCTGTATCCACCACTGCCTTCACCTCTTTACCTTTTACTATTACAGGCACCAAGAGAAGAGCATTTAGTGAATGGGGTTGAGCTATAGAGAGTCCTGCCAAGTTTTTGGAAAACTGACGTTCAGGTGGTTTTTTATGGGTCTTTTCTTTACCATTCTGACTGTCCACTTTCTGCCAGTAATCCTTCGCCCCATACAGTCCTTCTCCACCATAGAGCCCACCTTAACCAGCTGTTCCACCGTCCTCACCGTCCCTCTTAGACAGCCCGCGACTCTTGGATTAATGTTGTTAAGGATGCGGCTCACCATTTCTTCCTCTGTGATATCGGGCTTCCACTTCAGGCAAAGTGCTCGGTAATCATAGGCAAAATCTCTCAGACGTTGATGTGGCTGCTGAACCAGAGATCTCAGCTTATCTTCCACTTCCGTGAGGTAATCATCTGGAAGAAACGCACACATAAAAGCCTCCTTGAAAGATTGCCAATCTGTTACCTTGCTCTTCTCTGCCTTCCACCAGCTCAGAGCAGGTCCTCTCAGAACCGTGCTCAGGGTGCCCACAAGCTCCACACCGGGAAGTGGCCTGATATCCAGAAAGTTTTCACACTGTTCGATGAAGTTGAGCACATCCGATGTCTCGCAGGAGTCACCAAAGGTGGGAAACTCCAGCCGAATCGGGGGCTGCCCGCAGAAGGACGACGAACTTGGAACCACCGGAGGAATAAGCACATCAGTAAGTGGAGGAGATGCATGGGAGATATCATACGTAGCATTAACAGTCTTAGATGGAGGGAATTTAACTCTAGTAGCCGGTATCGGAGTTCTATGATCATGCATAGTTGACATGGCGGTAATAGGGGTATATGGCTGTAATCTAGAGGGAGAAGGGGTACTGGTGAAACGTAATTTTTTCAATTTATTTTCCCATTTTTCATCTCTTCTCAGGAAACAATCAGCCACAGCCGTCTCCAACTTTTCCAGTGAACGACGGAAATAATCTTCTAACTCTGCTAAGCCATTGTCCACTGCCTCCCGGAAACTAGTTTCCCTATTAAGTGAACTGTCAGCCGAGTGCTTATAATCCTGTTCAACGGATGTGACTTTTGAACTAAGAGCCAATAAATCAACTTTGAGCCCATCAATCTCAGATTGCATTCTTTGTACCAGGTTTACATTCACTACACAGCTATCATCCTCATCATCATCATCACCCTCATCATCAGTAATATACAATGAGCTAAGCATAGATGTTATTTCCCCAGTGGGATTGCGTCTAGTGACAAACGGGCCTGCAGTAAAATCAGCACTGCGTGTCTCATCAGTTTTATTAGTTTCAGGTACGTTATCATTGTGAACAACAGCTGGTGTAACATTTTCTGCATTTACATTTGTCTCTTCCTCCATAATTACAAACTTCCACAATAATAAACAAATCAAAAAGAAACCAAACGGTCCCCGTACGGGCCACCAATATGTAACACTCCCCTAAACAGCTTAGTGGAGTTTACACTATTAAATGGGACCACTCGTTCCTATTTGCTAAATCAAAACTATGGAGGAGTATAAAACACAAGACAAATCAGATTGTAAAGCCAAAATCACCAGTGTATTAACAAGACACAAATATACCCAAAATAACATTTACTCAATCGTGAATGTGTGTGTGTGTGTGTGTGTGTTTGTGTGAGCGAGGTGCATAAGTCTTTATGTCCAGCGTGTAACGTTACTATGTACAAAGTCAGATCCGTCTCACCGGCAACGTTGACAACTCCGGGAGCAGTATCTGTGTGTTGTCCAGCTGTTTAAAGTCCTCCGGAACGAGTAATCCACAGTCCAAGGAAACGGATATACTCCACAGAAGATCGGCAGTCAATGCTCAAAAAATCAGCCATCAAACAACTCAGGTAATCCGACACGATCGGGTCCGTAGTGAGAATGAATGAGCGCGCTCCCGATCGCCGGTTTGCCGGTACTATATATTTAAAACCCACACTCCCAGTTCCTGTTTGGGTGACGTGTCATCACGTGACACTCCGTCTCGCCCGGAACGCATCTCGCGAGACGGGAGATAAAGCTCAATAACACAGACAGGTTAGGAAGAAAATACAGAACACAGGAGATAGCATTTAAAACAAATGACCAACTAATCACTCTTATTAGTTGATCTAATATAAATATGCTTCCCCTTATGTGGCCACGCTACAACGTAACTACTCTCTCTGCCAGAGGGCGCTGTTTTTTTTACTAGCCGTGTTAATACAAAACTTTAACTCTTTACTCCTTGACTCTTTGAATTAGGATTTTATGTTTATATGGTGTGGTATGTATAAGTAAGTTAAATAAATGTGTTCATATCTATATAATTAGAGTGTTTTATAGCTGTACATAGTAAATTAAGTTTAGTTTACTGCAGTTAAAGAAATAGGCTAAAGTATAATTGGAGTGAAACCTGCAGAAAATCTAGAGCAGTTGTTTCAACTTATGTTTTTCAGTTAAAACAACAATTATACTTGTTCATTCAACAGAAAATCTAGTGGTAGTTGTTTCAACATATGTTTTTGAGTTAAAACAACAATTATACTTGTTCACTTAACTTTCAGTCTAGTTGAGGACAAGAAAACTTAAAATGCCTTGTTGTCTGGAAAATCTAGTTATCTCTACTGAAAAAAATTAGTTGAAATAACTAAATCGCAAAAATATTTTTTACGGTGCAGTGGCGGCGGTGACCCCCTGCCTTAGGTTGCCCTCTATTTGGCCAAAGAGGATCTTACCCGTCTTTGGGAAATCACCTCATGCACATTGGTAACCGCTCTTGCAATTACGAGATCTTTGACCATTTCCTTCAACAGGATCAGATGTTTTCTGGAGCTTTTGGGAAAGTGCATTCAAGAGTTTGGTCTGCTTACTATTGGTAAAACATGGAGACAGGTTAATTACAGCACAATTTAACCCTGTAAGACCCACTGTTGTAATATTGCAACATCAAGTTTAGGTCTACTAAAATAAACCTGCAGAATTTTTTTTCTCTCTAAGACCACATTTACACAACTAATGGGTCCTATTGTTCAGCCTTGCAATGCTATTGGATGGAATATTTTGTGAATAGGCCTTTTTACCTGGTCATGAACTCACGCAACCTACGAACATGACTTGAAGCACTTCATCTTGTGAATCAAAGATTTTTTAAAATGTATATTATAAGAGTTATTATTACTTATATAGATTTCGTTAATAACTTGACAGCACTTAAATGTGTATTCTTACAAGTTAAAGAACAGTCTTTGTGGGACAAGTGGATTTTTGAAGGGGCAAGTGAAAGAGAATTTTACTAGACAGATTAAAACATCAATAACAAAAAACAAGGCAATCAACAAAATGCAAGAATGATTCTACATTAATTTAGTGTAAGTGACAATCGTTAGTGGATAATAATATATAGACCTAATGTATTAAAAACTGATGGTAACAATGTTGCGCTGTTGACGCTCGCACAGTCTCTCGAGGAGAAATCAATGTTACTGAATGATTCAGCCCTTTGAATGAATTGTTTGTATCAAAGATTCAATGACCCATGTTCATAAACGACAGCCTCGTTCTTGAATGAATCAGCCGTTTGAACAAATCGACTCAATGACTCACTCATTAAAACATTAAAAGTCACCTGCTGCCACCTACTGGTGGTTTACTTTCATGTTTAAACATTCTTTCCAAATTTTCTTATTTGTATATTCAAAAATATTTAAAACAATCTCATAACATTTTTTAATGCAGTTGTAATTTTTCAGTGTAAATTATTTAATTTGATTGGTAACAGCCCTACAGTGTCTTATTATTCTAATTTAATTTATAGATCAAATGTAAGAATATAAACTGAAAGCTGAAGCATAGCCTATATTTAATAAGATTATGGGGAAAAATGCCCTTTATAAAAGGTAAAAATATCAAAGATATGCAGATTTAAATATGTCAAAGCTGACTGAACACTGTTGAGAATATTTCTTCAGAATAAATTATATTTACAACACACACACACACACACACACACACACACACACACACACACACACACACACACACACACACACACACACACACAAATCCGGACAAGCACATGAACAGGCTTAATGTCGAGGAGAAAAAAAAAGTTGCTGGTAAAAAGTCACTGTGGCAGGTGGTCAAAAAAGTTCATTTCAGGCCCTGTATCCCACAATCCTGTGCTTTCCATTCTGTGACAGTTGAGCAGGAAAAAAAAGATGGTGTCCGAAAGTTGCGTGTAAATGTAAGTTTTTTACCAAAATGTTCTACTTCTGATGTCATTTCTAGCGAGAAATTACTAATGTCCTAATTATATATTTGTTTAGTTCTCACCAAAGCTCTCTCCATTTTGCTGTAGATCATTAAACGGTTACACTGCCTAAGAAGTCTGTCCAAAATTAGTTTCGTGAGATGCCTTCATGCACAAACGCTGCCTTACAAGCCATTGTCTGATAAGGCAGCAAGGCAACAAGTCAGCTGCCTAGATTTTCGGACGCAGCCTGTTTTGCTCCTTGCGAAGTATTGCCAGTTCATCTGCCTTACCAAGCGTTCTTTGAGTTTTCTGTCTGATTGACTTGTGTATGATTCTTCCTGATTTCCTGACTTACATTTGTTGGATTTTCCCTCTTCATTGGTACCCTGATTTGGATTGATGACTGTGTTTTGGACCTTCTGCTTGCTTACTCATCTCCAGTGGTGGAGAAAGTACTGAATCTCAGTACTTAAGTAAAAGTACAAATAGCCAGAGATATATTTACTTAAAGGTCCCATCGCATGGCATTTTTCTATTATTTTATAATGTTTCCTGAGGTGTACTTATATTGTGAGTATGATTTTTACATCAAAAAATGTCATAATTTAGACATAAAAGGCTTTTTTTCTATACTGTTATTACCCCTCTGGCTTGAATGCTCTGTTTCAAGGGGCGTTTCTGCTGTGAGACTTCAGTGAAAACACCCACTGTTGTGATTGGCTGACATCTTTGCATTTGAAATGAGTGTTAGATTATGTTGCGGAGGGGGCGTGGTTTAGCGAGGCACTGCATGCATGAGATAGAGAGACTGACTGGGCACTCTTGAACCACGGAGAGCTGGAGGAAGTTTTATTGTAACAGACTTCATTGTAATAAATCTTATCATTTGTTTTTGTGTACATTTTTGACATTTCTGTGCGTTTAAATAGGTTTTAGGTCTGTATTATCTGTGTAAATAAGTAGGGACTTTTATTTTGACGGGTGTGGCAGTCTACGGAGCGATATGAAAAAAGAGGGAGCGCTCGTGAGAGCTTGCGGTTCATCATTCAGTGGGTTTAAGCAGATTTAAAGTTTACAGTTTGTTTAGCAGCCCCCGAAAAGACAATAGGGTGTGTATGTGCTTGTTTACTGTCATTTGTAATGAGTATGTTTGTGTATTTCGCTGTATTGTTTGTTATTGATAATGCTATGGAGAGAGAGTTTGTGTATGAGGTGTTTATGCGCACTTCTTTTTTTTCAGCTCTTACGGTGATTATTGGAGATAAACGGTTTCAATAAACTCCTGAAACATCAGTAAAGTCTAGCAATCATTCGGACGGGGTCCGCTACATTTATTGTAACGTACTGAGTTGTTGAGAGCGCTGTGCTGTTAGCGCGAGCTTATTTGTATCTGAGAGTTCTGAATAAACAGTCCCAATCACGTCGACTCTCTGTCTTCCACATTTGTAACACATGTAATGTACCATTACAGCCGTCGAGATGAACGAATCGTCAAAGTGTGGATTATAGCATTATTTTATGATCTAGTCCTATCACATGAAGAGCTGCAGTGATGAGCATTGAGTACACAGGCAGTCTGTTGATCGCGTGAATGGAGTGATCTTGTCATTGCAATGTGTTGTCTCTCACAAAATGCTTTCACCACAACTAACAGCAAACACGACATGGACATGAATACAGTAAGAGCTTTGTGCAGCATAACAGCGTCATTCATTATAATGGCAGTTTGGGCAAGTGTGCAGATACACTTGCGACGTGCGATTAACAGCTCCGGGCATTATAAATAGTGTTCTTTGAACTCTTTATGTAGTTTAATTACTTAAAAAAAGGATTTGTTTCATGGTACTAACAGAAACGATCGTTTTAGTCACTGGCTTGATTCACTGATGCACTATGCTTAGGGGGATGGCGTGCAAGATGGCGCCCTGATCACATGTGCGTTTATGAGCTCAGCAATCCCAAATTGTTTTATAGTAGTTACAACGAAACTTTAGATGATTTATTTTGAGAATTTCCGTTTATTAATGCCTTGATTTTTTGGAACAACAATAATGGGAGGATCAGAAAAGAGGAAAGGTGTGAAGAAGTCAGGGAAAACAGTGTCAGATACTCCTGCTAGATCTGCTAGCACAGGTGACGATAAACAAGCAGTCGAACTACATAGCAGCACTCCTGCAACCGTGGTATTGAAGGACAGTTTGCATGATTATTGTGAACAAAATTATGATTCTGAGATTATGCTGGCTGAAGAGGTGTTTCCACCGCTTCCCGAAACCCCATGCAGTTCCCCAGCCGTTAAACTTCGGAGAACTGATAACGTAAATGCCACAGTTATCTCAACACAACTCTCCGAGCTCTCACAGTTGGTGAAAAACAGATCAGACGGTCTGGAAAAGTTGATTGGCGAAAACTCGCGGGTGATTAAAGACATGAAGGAGGAGATCTGTAGGAATACGGAACGAATCTCTGGAATGATGGAAACCATTGAGTTTGTCTGCAGCGAAGTTAAAAGCTTGAAAAAAAAGAGTTGATTCTATTGACTCGCGCGCAAAGAAAGAAGAAATGAATGCCACTGAGCGAGAAAATCGCCTTGCTCATTTAGAAGCTTACACACGCAGATGGAACCTGAGAATCCACGGAATTCCGGAGAAAGAAAGAGAAAACGTCCGTCAGGAGGTTATCAAAGTGTGCCAACGCCTTCTACCACAGTTTAAAGATAAATTCCCTGAAGTAGTTGATGTGGCACACCGACTTGGCCGTGTTAATTCAAATGATAAAGCTTGTGGAATCATCTTCCATGTCGCCTCGCGTTTTTAACAAGATGCTGTCTGGCATGCCGCCAAGGATGCTGCGTTTCTGATTGAGAACCGACTGAAAATTACGGAAGACTTGTCACGGATTTCTACTGACGAGGCAAGTTGTTGGACCCAAGTGCAGTTTAATCAAAAATATCACAACATAAAACAAAGACTTGGCAATACTCAAAACAAAGACTTGACATGGCTAAACATAAACCTCACCTACACAGCAGGTTACAACATCAATAACAGACAAGGACACACGGCAAATATTTAAATACACAGGGCTTAAATACACAGACTAAATGACAAGTGACACCTGTGAACAGTGATGAGACAATTAGCCAATGACATGACACAACACATGAGGGCATAGGAATCACATGACAATGAATCACATGACAAAACCAGGAAACTGAAAGGACAGGACAAAAGGTGTGTTCGACATCGGCTGCGGCTGGATGCAACTGATCGGCGAGAGTAGCCGCGTGCAGGCGGGGAGGAGCTGCAAACGGAGACTTGAAGTCGGACACTTTCTGCTTCCCGCAGTGACGCTCGCGCTGTGTTTGCATACTTTATCAGCTGAAGTGAAATAAATGCAATATTTGGCAATACACAGATGTTTCAGAGACATTATTTTCATGTAATACTTCATGTACTGCTTAAGGGTGTGTTTGTACAAGAATAAAGTTCAACATATAAGCCTACACTATCAATGAAGTGGGGTCTATGTTTTTAATCAGTTATATTTTGATAAACATGACAATATAACATCGCGACTACATGAAAGCAGGTTTTACTGTTATAAAAAACAGATTTGTGCGCATTAGTGGAGCTGAAGGTTTTAGAATAAACACGAAACACACGTGATCGCTGTCATGCGGTGAATCTGGCCAATCGTGGAATGGCTGTGTCGTCATCAGAGTCCGTGCAGCCTCGAGCAGCTGCTCTGGAGAAACTGCACCGGCTGTATTCGCCGGCTGCTCTCGAATCGCTCTCGCGGAACTTTGTTGACATACGTCACTGTCACGTGGCGTCGGCGCTGCCTCAAGTCGGATAAAATTTCTAACCGGCATGCACTACTTCTAGTCAGCCGCCGATCGATCTGCGCATCGCTGGGTGAAGTCGAACAAGCCTAAACTTAGAAACATGACAGTAAACGTGATGAACTAATCACATGAAACATGAACCAACACAAACACCCTGTGACAGATCCCCCCCTCTATGGGCGGCCCCTGACGCCCAAACAACACCATCACATCAATAGCCTAACAATAAAGGGTCTAAACAAAAAGGTCTTGGGGGAGGGATGGTGGGCCAGGCCCATGCAGGGGCACCGGACCCAGACGTGACATGGCCGGGCCTGGGAGCGTGGGCGGACCAGGACCCTGTGGACCCTGTGGCGTGGGCGGACCAGGACCCTGTGGACCCTGTGGCGTGGGCGGACCAGGACCCTGTGGACCCTATGGCATGGGCGGACCTGGACCCTGTGGACCCTGTGGCGTGGGCGGACCTGGACCCTGTGGCGTGGGCGGACCTGGACCCTGTGGCGTGGGCGGACCTGGACCCTGTGGCGTGGGCGGACCTGGATCCTGTGGCATGGGCGGACCTGGACCCTGTGGCGTGGGCGGACCTGGACCCTGTGGCGTGGGCGGACCTGGACCCTGTGGCGTGGGAGGACCTGGACCCTCAGGCGTGGGAGGACCTGGACCCTCAGGAGCCGTGGACGGCCATGGGGGCAACGGCAGTTCAACCGGCCATGGCGGCAACGGCAGTTCAGGGGGCCACAGAGGCTTGGCCTTCGTGGCCTCCATGTACCCCTTGCCCCCCCAAAAAAATTTCTTGGGCGGGACAGCGGGCTCGTGGGCTGGAGCCTGGACTTGGGCTGGAGCCTGGACTTGGGCTGGAGCATGACCACTTAAAAAATAAATAAAGTCAATGTATTGCCAAAAGGTGCAGGGGTGTTCCTCTGATGGCATGAGGGCTGAAAAGTCAGAGTCCAAACCGGAACAAAAGCACCTTTTAAGCAAGGTCTCATCCCAGGGCAAAAAAATCCATGAAACGAATGAAGTCTCTGACGTCGTCCTCAATGGGACGCTGGCCTTGACAAGGGTGGGCAATTTTAACTGCTGGGTCCATAATGGCGGTCTGTTATTCTGTCACGGTTTCTACTGACGAGGCAAGTTGTTGGACCCAAGTGCAGTTTAATCAAAAATATCAAAACATAAAACAAAGACTTGGCAATACTCAAAACAAAGACTTGACATGGCTAAACATAAACCTCACCTACACAGCAGGTTACAACATCAATAACAGACAAGGACACACGGCAAACATGAGGGCTTAAATACACAGACTAAATGACAAGTGACACCTGTGAACAGTGATGAGACAATTAGCCAATGACATGACACAACACATGAGGGCATAGGAATCACATGACAATGAAACACATGACAAAACCAGGAAACTGAAAGGACAAGACAAACTTAGAAACATGACAGTAAACGTGATGAACTAAACACATGAAACATGAACCAACACCAAAACACCCTGTGACACCGATAGAGCGAGGAGAATGACGCTTTGGCCCATAGTTGAAAAGGCCCGAAAAGAAAACAAAAGGGCCTTTTTCGTCGGCGGTCGAGCGTTTGTAGATGGTAAGGAAATATTTCCTCCTGCTTAAAAGTTAACGGATCTGAATTCCGCATTGGCTGATGCTACGCTGACTTGACATTGGAACTGATTTGCGAGTAATTTCTGGAACTTTCACTCTGATCCAAAATACCGTTACCCACTTCTGATGGTGATGTGCTTATTTTATTTTATTTTTTCTCTCCCCTGGACACTTAACATTTAAAAAGAAGAAATATGATTACTAAAGACTTTTATCGATTTAAGTAAAAAATGCTAATTATTTGAACCCATTTAAAAGGGGAATTATAGTTGTTGTTCCTCAATTGTATGTTTGTTCTCTTGATAGATTAATGAAGGGATTGTTAACCTCATCCCTTACTTGTTCTGACCAGTTAGGGTCCCCATCTCAGTGACTTAGTCCTTATACTTGTTCAGGGCCGTGCAGAGAGTTCTTCAGGGGCAGGGGCTCAAATGTAAAAAAGGGCAATATGTAAATATATATATATATATATATATATATATATATATATATATATATATATATATATATATATATATATATATATATATATATATATATATATATATCCTTATATAGGATATCCTTATCCTTATAATCAAAAATACAGAAAAAACAGTAGCCTAATATTGTGAAATATTATTACATTATGTTCTTTTTATAAATCAAAAAATCTTGAAAATAGTATCACAGTTTCCATCATTGACATTAAATCCTCATATTAGAATGATTTTTGAATGATCATGTGACACTGAAGAGTGGAGTAATGATGCTGAAAATCCAGCTGTGATCACAGGAATAAATTATATTTAAATTATTTTAAAATAGAAAACCATTATTTTAATAATATTTCACAATATTGCTGTTTTTTATCAAATAAATGCAGGCTTGATGAACATAAGAGACTTCTTTCATAAATCATAATGCTGCATAATATTCAAAAATGGTAATATAATAAAGTCCTTTCACACAACCATTTCGCCAGCCTACACTTAACATAATAGGCCTGTAGGTACTCGTGGCACTTGGGTTTTGTTAACTTTGCTAGTTTCATGAAATAGTAAACGGTGTATCAATATACATAAATGCGACTTTTGCTGCTGCATGGTTTTGTGCAGATTTGTTTGTTGTCAGTTAAAATCCATTTTGTCAGTGATGCAATTTATAAAATGAGACAAACCGCAGGAAATCGTTCCTCAAACGTTAGTTCATCTGTCCGTGTAATTTTCAAGCGATTTTTGAATAAGAACAGAAAATTACCGATCCACTTCACATCGCCCAATGGAATTTGAACTTGCTTTGCCAGATCACGATTGGTTGGTGTATATACATGACAAACGGGCATTGGTCAATTGTGTAATACTTTAAAATATATAATATATAGATTTGTAATTAAATCAACACATTAGCTCTGATTATGGATGAAAAAAAAATTTGGTTTACTTTTTTCCCATAAGGCCACACACACGCTCTGAAAGGACCATATTTGGCTCGAGAGCCATTTCCGAACAGTGGAAAATCAGCTGTCAATCAAAACACACGCAACCCATAGCAACGCGTTATGGCAACGCCTCAACAGAAATTGTCCGACTTTTGAGCCGTTCGTTACTATTGTATACATTGTCATGTTATAATAATCACATTTATTTTGTTTTATTGACCACGATATTATCATTGATATTTGTCTGAGAGGGGCACTTTTGATTCATTTTGAAAAAGGGCAGGGGCTCGAGCACCCAAAGCCCCCCCCTCTGCACGTGCCTGTACTTGTTCTTTGAACTAATTATTTCTTCTATTGTTCTGTTTTTTTTTCTTTTTTCTTCTTCTCTTTATTCCTCTATGTCATTATCTGTTATTTCCTTAAATTGTAGAGGGCTACGAAACATTCTTAAGCGCAAAGCAGTTTTTTGTATCTTAAAAGTCTCAACACAGATCTTTGTTTCATACAAGAATCTCATTCAACTTTACAAGATGTCAATTTATGGAGAGCACAATGGGGGTTAGAAATGTGGATGTCTCACGAAAATGAATATTCTGCTGGAGTTTTAAAGATCCTGGCTACTGATTGTGACATCAATGGTCACTACATTATACTTGTTTTTCAGTTTGCAAATATGACTTGTATTACTGCTAATGTATATGGGTATAATTCACCAAAAGATAATAAGGTATTTTTTAATATATTAGAAACGCGTATGTCATATGTTATCTAAATTTCCAAATTCTTTCTTAATATTCAGTGGCGATTTTAATGTTGTTTTGAATTGTACCTTGGACAGATGCCCCCCCCCCCCAATCTACTAATACTAATTCTGAGTATCTATTATCCTTTATGCAAAAATGTTCTGTTGTAGATGTGTGGCGAGAAACCCATCCCTTGCAAAAAGTATTCACATGGAGCAATAATTCTCTTTCTAGACAATCCCGACTTGATTTGTGGTTGACCTCAGCAGAGTTATCTAATATAAAGACTGATATACCTCCCTCACCATTTTCTGAGCATAAAGCCATATCTATCTGTATTACATTTGTATCCTCTCCCTCACAAAGTAAAATCCTCGTATTGGAAACTTAATACCTCAATTCTTCAACATAATGAAGTTCTCACTAAGATTGACAACTTAATTTCCTTTTACTGGCATAAAGCCAATAATGAGAATATTTTTTGTAATAATTGGGAACTTCTTAAATATGAAATTGGGAAGTATTGTCGGAAATACAGTAGTTTGTTAGCAAAATTAAGAAAAAGTAATGAGAACCAGATTATGACTAGAATTTCGTCATTATCATGTAAAAATGTAGATGATCTTACAGATTCAGAAAAAATTTAGCTTGTTAAGCAAAAACATAATTTAGAGAATATGGCGTCCTCCATTCTTTCCGACAACAAAGCACCTGAACACAAAAAGCTCGTAATCACGACTATTTAAGTGGGACGTAGGAAATTTCCGATAGCACGTGAAGGCAGCATAACACAAACAGAGAGAGAAATGAATCAATGAACCCATGAATCATGACACTTACCTCATCTGACGTTAGAGCAACTGAGGGAATTGGCCATGTTTGCAAAAGGTCCAGAAGACGAGGTAACAAAAAACATGTTTTGATTCATCGAATTAATGAAGAGATTGACGAAGTAATTGAAAAAGAGGATGAGGAGGCAGCACGTCATTTCGTTGTCAGTGTGGTGGAATTGATTAAAGAAATGAAAGGCCAGGGTGCTCGTGAGGCAGTGAGGAGCTTGAGGAAGGATGAAGATGAGCTGGAAAAGTAAAAAAAAAAACAATATGCAGACCTCCAACTTAGTTTCCAGAACTCTACAAAAGCATTAGAGAGTGAAATTATGAGCGATCAAGTACGGATAAAAGAGAACAGAACAGCTCCAACTACATTGATTGACGCTCAGCCACAGCCATCACGAGTGCCAGAGGCAACCATCAGGTGTGATTTCAAAAATTTGGGACAAATGGGAGAGAGAGGTCAGAAAGATTGTCTGTCTAAAGCAAATTTGATGCATCAGATTGAAAGTGGAGATCAGAAAGGCCATACAGAGACAGAAATTGTGGATGTGGTTGTGAGGGCCATCAGTCCAGGTCTTAGTCTCCAGGATATGCTAGAAATTAAAAGTCATCTGACCCTTCTCCAACTGAAATCCATCCTTAAGGGTCACTTTAAGGAGGATAGCCCCACAGAATTGTATCATCTGACCCTTCTCCAACTGAAATCCATCCTTAAGGGTCACTTTAAGGAGGATAGCCCCACAGAATTGTATCACAAGCTGATGAACATCACATAAGACAGTCGTGAATCACCCCAAAACTTCTTGTTCAGAGCCATAGAAATGAAAGCTCTAGCGTAAAGTTCTGCCAGGAAGATTCAATGTTATGTCACTTATCACATCCAGACCTAACCAATCATGTCCTAATCATCAGAGTATAAAAGATGGTCACTTACACACATATGTCTGAAGATGCTGAAGCCAACATTTCAGTTGACGATCCGGACATTCCGTAGCGGTCGATCGCTGGTCCTATTATAAAGTTAATAATGTGCAATACAGTGGCATCTAAGTCCATGTCAGCCTATCATTCTGTTCATTGGGCTGTCGCGGACGCGAGTTCCTTCACTAACGAGAGCAAAATCTTGCGTTCAGAATCAGAACAATCACTTTCATGGAGGACTATCTGGGCATGTTATCAAAGACACGG
Source organism: Gobio gobio (assembly GCF_949357685.1). Lineage (NCBI taxonomy): Eukaryota > Metazoa > Chordata > Actinopteri > Cypriniformes > Gobionidae > Gobio > Gobio gobio. The sequence goes on along the minus strand of NC_137118.1, from coordinate 33,210,548 downwards.
CTGTGATCTTCTCTTTCTCAATTTTGCCGCAAGCATGTCTGTATAGAGCAGACGCATGCATCATATGAGATGTGCACCTACTTGCGCAACGTGATCGCTCGTTGTCGCTTGCTTGTGTCGTAAACTATCCATAGTGCCTCGTAAATGATTCGCTAGACACCAGTTACCGTTAATGATAGTATTTTGTTTAGAAAAGCTGAAACAGAACAGATGGCACAGAAAATTCCTCTATGATTCTCCCCACGAATGCAAGGAAACCAACATGGGTTTTAAAGCAACATGCACCCAGTTAATCGGGGCTTCATGATTAACTGAAATCGCGAATGGGTTCAGTGTTATCAGATCGCTAAAGTTGAATTAAATATACTAATTTGCTCAGCATAGTTTTTAAAGTACAGCACCGACATCAGTGCTTTGATCCGTTCTCATTCAATGGTGCTAGATTAATCTTGCAAGTGCTGTGAGTTCATCACATACAACATGCAATTGAAACTGACACAACATAGTTTCAAGCTTAGAAGTGTTTTGGGCTAGACTGGGTAAACCCAGCCTGATCTGCCAGTGATTTGATTTCGCCCGGCAACTCAGTCTGGAAACCCGTACGTTTATTTCTACTGCTTCTGTTACACTTTTGCGGGAACGAATCAAAGACGGGCTTATCCACCTGGCCCGCTATTGGCGGGTTTAACACGATGACGGATAGAGAAGCGATGGGTCTTGCCCATTGATCACGCCTCTTGTGGTCTGATTGGTTGAAGGACTATCCAATTGCATACAATTTAAAAAGAGTCTTTTAAAGGGTTAGTTCACCCAAAAATGAAAATTCTGTCATTAATTACTTACCCTCATGTCGTTCGACACCCGTAAGACCTCCGTTCATCTTCGGAACAGAAATGAAGATATTTTAGTTGAAATCTGATGGCTCTGAAAGGCCTCCATTGGCACAATGGCACTTTACACTCTCAAGACCCTTAAAAGGTACTAAAGACGTTGTTACAAAGTCCATTGTTATAAAGTGGTCTCCAGCATTCTAATCTTATAGAATGCTCAAACCTCCATGTAATACTATGATTACCTATGTGTCTTAACAAGCAGTGTTACTCCTAATACTTAACCTGTTAACCTGCGTCAGGACGTGGATGCACCGAAGCTTTCTTTGTTCAAATTAGCTCAAAAGAACTGTATATGTTTTAGTCCCAGTATGCCATTCTTGGGATTTCTTAAAAGCGGGGGTGCAGGCTATCAGGTTCAATCTTTGTGGTAAGTATACTATCTACACAAACTTCTGGTCATAGTTGCAGTTCCCATTTCTATTATTTTATAGATTATACAGCTCACTTTTCCATGGGGTCTATCGAGGCCAACTCAAGCACCCACACTGTCTTCTCCTCACTATGGGCTATCGCAGCCTTCCCTGTACACTGGCTTATCATTCTCAGTCAACGTGTTTTTTTTTTTTTGTACCCTGGCCTATCAAGGCTGTATACACGGCCTAACCTGGCAGTTCATACAGCCTACATGGCTTTTTTCGCACTCCGGCCTATCGAGGCAGTATACTAACGTGGCAGTTCATACAGCCTATGCAGCTCTCTGTACCATGGCCTATCGAGGCAGTGTATATATGGCCAACGTGGCAGTCCATACAGCCTACGCGTCTTTTGCAGTAGCATAACAATTCCTTCTGTTTATTGGTTTAACACTTATGTCAATATCCATATCTATTGCATGTTCAATGTCCATATTCTAAGTAATCCTCATGCAAATACTGGTGGTGGTGTCACAGCGTCACGTTCTCAGATTATTACTCATTCCGTTCGTTAGTCTCTATAGCTCTTATTCTTCGTCAATGGCCTAACGTGGCCTTCGTCTCCAGGTGGCCTACTGTGGCCTTCGTCTTCAGGTGGCCTAACATGGCCTTCGTCTCCATGTGGCCTAACGTGGCCTTCATTTCCATGCGGCCGATCAAGGCTCCGTCTCGTGGCCGTTCAAGGCTTTCATCTCTACCTGGCTGATCAAGGCCCGTCTGTGGCCGTTCAAGGCTTTTGTCTATTTGCCGATCAAGACCCTGTCTCCGTGGCCGTTCAAGGCTTTCGTCTCTACCTGGCTGATCAAGCCCCATCTGCGGCCGTTCAAGGCTTTCGTCTATGCGCCGTTCAAGGCCCTGTCTCCGTGGCCGTTCAAGGCTTGTCTCTACCTGGCTGATCAAGGCCCATCTGCGGCCGTTCAAGGCTAGTCTATGGCCGATCAAACTCCTTTCGCGGTTTAATTTTATCATGCTCAATTTATGGCTAAATAACATCTGTCTTTTCAATGTTTCAGGAATCGCAGCATTTACGATGGGCGAGTATACAATTCTTTCACAATTTTTGGGGGTGAGTAGGTCCCGTCCTGGAGGAACTAATTTCCTCCACCAATTCTTGGGGGTCGGCTGTGCCCCTGCCTTCATCTTCAGGCAGGAAATGCAGACTTTACCCTCGAGACGGGAGCTACGGACGGGGCCTACACCAAAGAAACTCTAAATATAATACTTGCTGGTCTGTTAATAAATTTGTTATTTCATTGTACTCATCTGGCTTCCCGAGTCTTTCTGGTAGAAATGAAAGCTCTAGCGTAAATTTCTGCCAGGAAGATTCAATGTTACGTCACTTATCACATCCAGACCTAACCAATCATGTCCTAATCATCAGAGTATAAAAGATGGTCAATCACACACACATGTCTGAGTTCACAGATGCTGAAGCCAATATTTACCTCCCTCCTCCCCACCACCACCAGGATGGTCCCCACCTATACCTCCCAGGGGGTCAGCTGCGCCCCTGCCTTCATCTTCAGGCAGGAAATGCAGAGTCCGTTACCCTCGAGACGGGAGCTACGGATGGGGCCTACGCCAAAGAAACTCTAAATATAATACTTGCTGGTTTGTTCATAAATTTGTTACTTCATTGTACTCATCTGGCTTCCCGTGTCTTTCTGGTAGAACTGAAAGAGAGGCTACTAATCTCTTCCAGAGATGGAGAGGCTGAGGAACAGTACAGTGCTGAGCTCATCCAGAAAAAGTTATTGCGATCTTTCAGTACTGGACTTACAAGTGATTATATAAAATTCCAGTTAAAAGCTGATCTGGAAAATCAGTCTATCACATATGAAGAGCTCATTGAGAAATTGAATGAGGCTGCAGGTATTGAAAATGAGAGACAACAAAAACAAAAGAAAAATACATTTACATAGTGATGAAAGTAAATGAGCTCCAGGCCGATGTACAGGTACTACAAAGACTGGGAGATGCAGCAGATGGACAAAAACTCCCAGAGGGTGCAACCGATAGAGAGAAAGAACGGAGGGTCCAGAGCTACACATCCAAAAGTGAGGCTGAGTTGTTTGAACTTGTCAAACAGTTGAAAGAGGAGAGAACAGAAATAAAAAACAGCATGCATTCAGCAACTGCTGAACCTGATAGTAAAGAAATGTACTGTCAATTGCTTCCTGGACGGTGTTCCCATGCAAGCATTATAGGATACGGGCTCACAGGTCTGTCTGATCAATGATGAGTAGTGCAAGGAACATCTACCACATACAAAAGTAAGAGACAGAGGAGATACTGGGACCAGGTACATTGACTGGCAAGGCTGAAATCAGACAGACATCCCTTTCAGAGGATGGATTGAATCAAAGTTCCAGCTTGAGCCCTCTGGAGTATCCAGCACAGAGCTTCTTGTGCCATTGCTGGTAGCAAAAACATCTAGTGTGGCAGAAGAGCCAATTATTGGATATAATGTGATCGAATATCTTCTACCAGGAGAAAGAACAACCATCTCAAACTATGGTGAAAACACTGAATGTTGCCTTCTCAGTAGATTGTAAGAGAGCAGAGGGGCTCATGCGATTGGTCCAGCAGGAAGATTCAAATGCTAGTGAGGGAACCGTGAAAGGGAGCAGGCAAAGAACAAAAATACTACCTGGTGAGACAAAAGTAGTTAAGTGCTCAGTGCGTACCATCCCTATGACATGTAACCAGGAAATGTTGTTTGTTCCAGTTGAGAGTCCTGACTGGCCTGAGGGACTGACAGTCACTGAGAATGTGGTCAAGCTCCAGAAGGGTACGCGATCATAACTCTTCATCCCAGTAAGTAACGACACATGTCATGATATTACACTTCAGCCGCGCACAGTGTTAGGCCATGTAAAGAGTGTAAAAGCTGTCGACCCTGCTGCTACAAAACCTGTGGATTTTGAAGATGTAATGAGTCATAATGGGGACACACCAAGAGTAGCGGAAGCTGACAGGGAAAAAGAAGTGAATTCAGGTGCAGAATACATGCAGAATACATGGTAGAGTCCAGAGATGGGCACTCGAGTTAGTGACTCGGACTCGAGTCGCACTCGAGTCGCATTTTATGAGACTTCAGACTTGACTCGGGACTCGACCTGAAATGGCTTCAGACTTGACTCGACTCGACAAAAAAGACTCGTGAAATTTTAAAAACAACTCAAGTCTCATTGTAAATGAAAATGTAAGCTTTATTTGAATGTTATAATATCTGCTTCACATGCAGGTGACATGGTAGATCAGACCCTTTTCATAGAATTTGATTACGGATGTCCGTGTATTGCGCGCGTCATAAGAGTCCCATGAAACATGACAAGATTCATCGTGCCATATGTGTCACAATGGAGAAAGGACCCAAACGCAAATGCAGGTTACAGTCTTTTTGAACAGCAGATAAAGGGCAAATTAGGCTGTCTGCCGGTAACTGGCCGTCAAGGCATCAAAGACATCAAACAGGCGAGATGCCTGGTACGAGAAACTGCTGCCAGAGAGTGCTCACAGGAAACGCGAACTCTCACATCACTTGGCGTACACGGCGGTGCTGAAGAGCTGACTAGTAGAAAGCAGACTACAGGGTGAAATCCTCATCAGCCACACACACACACGGAGTAACAGGACTAGACGAGCAAGACAAGGCATAAGTAACAGACATACATGACCAAACAATAACCCGACAAAGAGAAGAGAAAGCATGAAAACTAAATAGCAAGATGATCAAGTAAAAGGAGGAACAGGTGTGAGAGGCGCGGAGCGCGACCGCTGATTAAGATAGCAGACAGCTGTGAGAAAGCAAACGAGCAGTAAAGAGAGAAAGGAAAACAAGAGGAATCAAACCAAACCCCTGACAGTACCCCCTCCCCGATGGGCGCCCCCTGGCACCCCCAAGGAAAACTGACGGGAGTGGAGGAAGTCCTCGATAAGCGAGCGGTCCAGAACATCCCTTCCCGGGACCCAGCTTCTCTCCTCCGGTCCGTATCCCTCCCAATCGACAAGATACTGATGCCCCCGACCACGGGGTCGGACATCAAGCAGCTTCTTAACCTTAAAGACAGGGGTGTTAGCGAGAAGAGCAGGGGGAAGAGAGGGAGGGGAACGAGAGCGAACCGCAGGCTTAATGCATGAGACATGGAAAATAGGATGGACTTGTTGTAGGATGGACTTAAGAGAATGTGGCAACCTGAGCCGTACTGCCACCGGACTGATAATCTTAGTGATGGCATAGGGCCCAATAAAACGGGGAGCCAATTTCCGAGCGGATGTCTGAAGGGGTAAATTATGCGTGGAGAGCCAAACTCGCTGACCACACACATACCTAGGAGCTTTAGACCGACGACGGTTAGCAGCACGACGGGTACATTCCCTTGTCCGGCAAAGAGCCGACCTCACCCTTCTCCAAGTGCGACGACAGCACTGTATGAAAGCCTGGACCGAGGGAACAGCAGCCTCGGTCTCCTGAGAGGGAAACAGAGGTGGCTGGTAGCCCAAGCAACAAGAAAACGGGGATAGGCCGGTGGACGATGACGGCAACGAATTATGAGCATATTCTGCCCAAGTCAATTGCTCGCACCAGGAGGAGGGGTTACGAGCTGCCAAGCAGCGAAGCATCCGACTAAGGTCCTGATTAGCGCGCTCGGCTTGGCCATTAGTCTGTGGGTGAAACCCTGACGACAGACTGGCAGTAGCCCCAATCTGTCGGCAGAATTCCCTCCAAAAGTTGGCGTAATCTGGCGTAATCAGAATGGGAGCAGAAGTAAACAATCTCTTAAGATGCTCAAAAGCGTGTTGAGCATCCTCGGAACAGACAAAATGGGACTTTGCAGACGTAAGAGCAGTCAGGGGAGCGGCAACCTGACTGAAGTTACGAATGAAACGACGATAAAAGTTCGCAAACCCAAAAAACGCTGAAGTGCAGTGTGAGACTCAGGAACGGACCAATCAGTGACAGCCTGAACCTTGGAGGGGTCCATGCTTATGCCCTTAGCAGACACGACCGAACCGAGGAAGGTAACCGACTGGACATGGAAAGCACATTTCTCTGCCTTGACATAGAGACAATTCTCCAATAATCGCTGTAAAACGCGACGAACGTGTTGGGTGTGTACCTGGAGAGATGGAGAGAAAATGAGGATGTCATCCAGGTACACAAAGACAAAAATGTTGAGCATGTCTCTCAACACATCTTTCACGAGTGCTTGAAAAACAGCTGGGGCGTTTACTAGCCCGAACGGAAGGATGCGATATTCAAAGTGCCCTAACGGGGTATTAAACGCCGTCTTCCTCTCGTCCCCCTCCTTAATACGCACCAAGTGGTACGCGTTACGGAGATCTAACTTTGTGAAAATTCTTGCCCCCTGCAGGATCTCAAAGGCCGATGACATCAGCGGTAAAGGATACCGGTTCTTAACAGTGATGTCATTCAGCCCCCGATAATCAATGCAGGGGCGCAGGGAACCGTCCTTCTTTTTCACAAAGAAAAAACCTGCACCGGCAGGGGAGGAGGAAGGAACAATGGTACCAGCCATGAGTGATTTGTCGAGATATATCTCAAGTGCTCTGCGTTCGGGAGCGGACAAGGAATACAAACGCCCACGAGGAGGAGAGGTGCCAGGAAGAAGGTCAATACTACAATCATACGGTCGATGGGGAGGGAGAGAAGCGACCTGGGAACGACTAAACACCGCTCGCAGATCGTGGTACTCCTCCGGAACTCCAGATAAATCAATAGATTCCTCCTGAAAAACAGACACAGATGAAACAGAGGGAACAGCAGAGACAAGACAATCAGTATGACAAGATAAGCTCCATGACATAATAGAACTATCAGACCAATTGATTTGAGGATTGTGCTGTGTTAACCATGGATGTCCCAGGACAATGGGGACCATAGGTGACTGTAAAACCAGAAAAGAAATTGTCTCTTGGTGGTTGCCAGATGTGGTGAGACTCACCGGGGCGGTGGTCAACCGGATGTTAGAAAGTTCACGACCATCCAGAGCAAAAGCTGTGGGAGTATCCTTTAACTCATCAAGGGGAAGGCCGTGTTCAATGGCCCACGTCTCATCACAAAAATTCCCCTCCGCCCCAGAGTCAATCAGGGCAGAACAGGCAACAGAAAAGGTTCCCCAACGAAGAATGGCTGAAATCATGGTGCGGGACTTGAAGGATGGGGAAAAAAGAAGTAGCGCTCGCCAATACTCCCCGATCTACTGGCGTGCTCTCCTTTACTGAACACGTGGCAGCAAAATGTCCAGTGCCACCACAGTACAGGCACAACCTCTCCCGGATGCGGCGTTGACGTTCAGCGGAGGAAAGGTGTATTCTACCCAGCTGCATGGGCTCAGGCTCTGGGCGTGCTTCAGTCGACACTGAGGGTGTGAATGGGGAACCCCGGAATCCCATGACGTCAGCACGAGCGCGTCGGCGCAGATCAAAACGCTTGTCTAAACGAATGGCTAATTCCACCAACTCATTCAGGCTCGAGGGAAACTCACGGGCAAAAATCTCATCCTTCAGATCATCATTCAAGCCCTCCAAAAAACGTGCGGTGAGTGCAGCCTCATCCCATTCACAGGTGGCGGATAAAGTTTTAAAGTCAATAGCATAGTCGGCTGTGGAACGCCCTCCTTGACGAAGAGCTGGCAAGAAGCCTCGCAACCAAAGACAGAACGATCAAACACCTTCAACATCTCCTCTTTAAAAGAAGTGTACCGGTAACAACAATCAGCTCCTGCCTCCCAGACTGCCGCTCCCCAATCCCGGGCTCGGCTCGTGAGAAGGGAAACCACATATACGCAACCTTGGGTACGCGTTACGGAGATCTAACTTTGTGAAAATCCTTGCCCCCTGCAGGATCTCAAATGCAGATGAAATCACCGGTTCTTAACAGTGATGTCATTCAGCCCCCGATAATCAATGCAGGGGCGCAGGGAACCGTCCTTCTTTTTCACAAAGAAAAAACCTGCACCGGCAGGGGAGGAGGAAGGGACAATGGTACCAGCCATGAGTGATTTGTCGAGATATTTCTCAAGTGCTCTGTGTTCGGGAGCGGACAAGGGATACAAACGCCCACGCCGACGAATCTAACCTTTAAACCGAGCACTACGTTTTACTTTTATCAGTCTTTTCGCAGCTTTTCTCTAATGTGTGTCTACGCGAGAGAGATAGAAAGATGTTAATCCGTTTATTACTTAAAGCGCATATCACAATCAGCATGCGTACAGTTTTCTATTGACTAACAACAACTATAGAAACGTTCGGAGGTTTGACATTTTCTGATAATGTCTGTTGTCAATAACAACGCTGTATAACAAACGTGACTTGCGCAATCTTGTGTCCATTCAGCGACTGTATTGAAAATGACTACTCGTCTTGTTTGACAGGACAACTGTCTTTTTATTTTACATTTATAATGAATTATAACGTAACAGGCTGGATGTATCCCTTACATCTTAGGACCTTTATTACAAACAAAACAGATGATAGAAATGTCATATATTTTGTCAAAAAAAAAAAAAAAAAAAAGGATTTTTGAATATGATTTTTTTTTTTGTAAGACATAAAATGACTTGAGACTCGACTCGGACTCGTGACAAAAGACTCCAGACTTGACTCGGACTCTAGTGATAAAGACTTCAGACTTGACTCGGACTCCAGATGAAAGACTTGTGAACATCTCTGCTGCAGTTCGATGGAGACCGTTGGGATCCACCTGTTCCTGCGAGTCATTTGTATCCGCAACAGCAGAAGGAAGTAAGGAAGTTACTGAGGGAGCAATGTGCTGCTTTCTCCAGAAAGGATGAAGACGTTGGATGTATCCCATCACTGGAGTTGAAAATCAGAATGAAAGACACAACACCAGTGAGACGAACATACATGTCGGTTCCAAAACCACTTCATAAAGAAGTCAAAGAATACCTAGAAGATCTCCTGAACCAGGGTTGGATTACAAAATCAATGTCTGCATATTCGTCGCCCATTGTATGAGTGCGGAAGAAAGATGGGAGTCTGCGATTGTGCTGTGACTATCGCAAACTGAACCAGAAATCTATCCCAGACTGCCATCCATTTCCTCGTATTCAAGACATGCTGGACAGTCTCAGTGGAAGTGCTTGGTTCCCTTTCGAAAGGGAACTCGCGCTGCGTCAGCTTCGACGCTACGGGGAACGCCTCCGGCGTGACAGGTGCCTGAAATCACATTGAATCACGTCAATTCCACTGACCGGCGACAGCCTCTGATGTCATCAAGGTGCGACCAGGAAGTATATAAGGGCGCCTTGCCAACATGACAGTATCTCTTCGTCTTCAGTGACTGTTTTGCCTGGATCCTGAAACGTCAAGCAATACCAAGCAATATGAAGTGTGCAGAGAAACAGCGCCACTTCCGCAGGTGCGCAGAGCCGTGTACCAGGTATCTTACACCTGACGACACTCACACGCTCTGTGTATACTGTCTGGGGGAAGAGCATGCACGGGAGGTTCTCGAGGGAGCCTCCTGTGCGAACTGCGAGCGTTTTCCGTTGAGAACGCTCCGCTCTCGTTTGGCTCTCTTCTCGAGGGGAGAGAGTTCAGCAGCTGGGAGCGGTCCCGCTCGCGCCGAGGCCGAGCGGCGCCTTCAATCCTGGGGCTCCCAGCTGGATCTGGCTCGTCGTCTAGAGACTGGTGTAGTGCTTGTGGACAACGAGCCAGATCGCGAGGGGCAGACTTTGGAGGCGGAGCAGGATCTAAGCTCCTCCTCCTCGTCTGTGGCTCTTCCAGTGGAGCAGAGGATGGTTGAGGAGTCGAGTGAAGTGTTTGAGGCTTCTCAACCACCTTGTCCCATGTATGGGGAGCTGGTGGAGGTTATGGAGCGCGCCGTGGGCAGATTGCAGCTGCCTTGGCGGCGCGCTAGGGGAGATGACGTTCGTCAAAGTAGACTGGATGACCGTTATCTCCCCGCCCATGACCAGCCAGCTCTCGGGAGTCTTCCATTCTTTCATGATCTCCATTATGAGATTGCGAGAGGATGGAAGAAGCCCTATTCAGCGCGAGTCCATCGGCGTCAGCGGGCTAATTTTGCTGACGTCGAGGGATTACCGGAAGCTGGATATGTGTCGCTGCCGCCCGTTGACGAGGCGTTTGCAAACTACCTCGCTTCCGGGCGGCCATCGACACTAAGGGCTCCCACCCTGCCGTCAGATCCCCTTAGGACAACATCACGTCTGAACGGCAGGGCATACATGTCGGCGGGTCATGCTGGGGCGGCTTTACACACGATGGGAGTGTTACAAGCCTACCAGGCAGATCTGCTGAAGGACCTCGATCAGGGGGTGGGACTAACCCCTGACGCGGTGGCCGAGTTGCGTCGCACCACTGATCTCTCTCTTAGGGCCACCAAGCAAACAGCTTTCGCCATCGGTCGCTCGATGGCGGCTATGGTGGCCACGGAGAGACATCTGTGGCTGAACCTGGCGGACATCGCGGGGAAAGAGAGAGCCTTTCTCCTCGATGCCCCGGTCTCGCCCTCTGAACTGTTTGGCACCTCCGTAGAGGCGGTGGTGGATAAGTTCAGGGAGGCGAGGACGCGCTCGGCAGCATTTAAAACCTGCATCCCGCGGAGGTCCGGGACCGCGCCCAGGCAGTCGGGTGTCCCTGGTCCGTCCCAGTCTGAGGACTGGAGACAGGAACAGAGAACCAGTGTTGCCTCTCGAGCGCCCCCACGGAGGGTTATGGCGCAGAGAAGGCGGGACACCCGCTTCAAAAGGAGGAAGGAAGCTGGAGCTGGCAACCCGGGACCAGCGTAGGCAGCGGACTCCGCCCCCGAGGGGACGCAGGTGAACGCTGCCTTTTTCCCTTCCTCTGGAAGAAGTTTCCCCGGGCGCTTTTAACATCAGGCCGGTGGGCCTATGATGAGCAGAAATGTAAGAATTCTGACGGCCCGCCTGGCTTGGTTGTGAGAGCGCCCCCCCTCAGGATGGCGGGCGGATACTAGCCTATGGCTGGCTGGAAGCACCGCTGGGAGTGATTGGTGAGTCCCCTCGCTGAGGGTGAAACATTTTCAAAACTATGTTTTTCAGAACTCCTATACCTTCGCTCGCCTGAGAGGTTTTCTGGGGAAATTTGGATCGCCGCTGGATCTTCGCAGGGCCTGCCGCTCCCCGTGAGTAAGCTAAGAACGATCTTCTTTGCAACATTATGATGGTTGTGTGTGAATACTTCACTTTCTGCTAGAGAGTTTGTTGCCTCTCCGTGCTATATTTTTTCCCCATTGTTTGGGTAACTGAATCGCGCTCTCGCCTGAGGGCTTGTAGTGTAAGGGGTGAGCTGTGTTTTTTCCTAGCGTAAAGTGAAAAGTAGCTGAAGACCGGGTACGCGCTAATGCACGAGCTGTAGTGAGATCTGCGCCCAGCTCTGCGGAGCTTTGAAAAAGGGGTTTTTTAGAGGTGATAATATTTCTTTCCCGGGCCCTGAGTAGATCTAGTGCGGACTTATGTCGCACCACTTGGCCTAGGCTTTGTCAAGGATGGGGGCGTTTCCCTTTTAATAAAGGTGTTCGCCCCTGGCCTGTCTTTTCATTTAAAAACATGGCGTTGTTTATGCATCCTTGTTTCAGCCTCCTCTGTTACAGAGTCGTCAGGCCAAGGCCCGCCCCCTTCTCTGCGTTCTGGGGTCACGTGCAATGCAGACGAGGATGTTGCAGGAGACAGCGACTTTGTCAGTAGTCGTGGGGTGGAATTAAGCGTCTTTCGCCGGTTTGCGGTTAGACTTTATCTGCTGTTTCCGCCTTTCGGAGCTTGGTGGCCGCCATCTGCCTGGCGGCCCCCGGCCTCTTCCTGGAGGATGGTACGGCCGGTGGTTTTTCACATTTCTGTGATATTGTTCCTTTGCTTTATGTCTCTGCTTCACCTCCTTTAGGGCCCGGGTTGAGCAGAACATCGGATAATCCTTCTGTCGGTATGGTTCTGGTCGGATGCTCCCCTAGGCCCGAGCATTGCCAATGACTGACGCCCTCGCAATCAAGGTTGGCCGCTGCATGGAAAGAAAGACAGCCGCCCCGATGCAGGTGACGTAAGCTGTACTCCCCTCGCTTTAGAGGGTCTTTGCTGAGCACTTCTGCTGAGTACACTGCTGTTGGCAATGTGATTAGGTCCATGTTTGTAGGCCCTGCCCAAGAGACTGCGCCGTCCTGGGGGCCCTAGGACACGACGAAGCAGGTTGTCCCTAGCTGCCTCTGGGATGGAGCCAGCCCCAGGTGCGGGTATAGGAGCCAGCTGGCTCTGAGGGGCCAGCTTGGACAGTCTGGGCAGTTGGACTTCAGGACAGGTAGTAGGCGCTAACCGGCCTCCTTGCAGGAAAGTCCCGACACTATGGCCCACGAGTGGGCCTCGGAGGCTCTTCTCCACTGGTGTCGACGTCAGCAGTGACCCGTCATTGGCCCTGGGGATGAGTCCCCAGGTGTTAACTGGTTTTCCAGGCCTTCGTCAGCAGTAGACAGCTGCCGTCAGCCCAGGTAGCAGCAGCCAGCATTCTTAGAGTAAGGCTCCCAGTCTGGGTTTCCTTCGCTCAGGAGTTAGGCCCTGTTTGGCCTCCCTGAGAGCCTGCTGTGGTCAGCAGGCACTGTTTGGTCTCCCCTGAGGGGGCACCATAGGCATTAAGTCCCTCGACGGCTGGTACGAGCTGCTGAATAGGTGGTAGGCGCTACTGGGCCTCCCTATGGGCCTGCTGTGGGGTAAGCAGGCCCACTTGACCTCCTCTGCGGATGGCGTTCCTGGGCCCCAGTCACTGGATGGCTAGCACGAGTGTTAGCAGGTAGTAGGCCTCATCCGGCCTCCCTGAGTGACCTCCCTGGAGGCAAACTCCCGGAAATGAAGTACTATGAGTAGCAGCTTCTGCTATCAGGTGGTAGGCATGGTGGCCTCCCTGACGATGAGCTCACGGTTCCGGTTCCCAGTCACTGTGGTAATGAGCGTGATGTGCGAAGCACGACGGACGGCATGCTCTGCTACCAGGTGGAGGCATTGCGCCTCCCTGGAATCGTTCCCCGGTCCCCAGTTTTGGTAACGGATCGTAGCATGGGTTGCTATCAGGCAAAGCTGCACGGGCTTCCCTGAGGGGATTCGCTTTGGAGTAGTAGGCCCACGTGGCCTCCTCTGAGGGCACGCTCTGGTCTCGTGGTTCCTGGATAAATCCAGTCAATGAGCAGAGGCCGGCTCCCCGGCCGCTGTGGTGTGCATAAAGTGCTATAAGTGGCACTTTTTTGCTATCAGGTGGTAGGCATGGTACCTCCCTGAAAGCGAGCTCCCGGTCCCCAGCCGCTGTGGTGAGCTTGAGGCGCTATGAGTAGCACACTCAGTTTGGCTATGAGTGCCCGATGTCTTGCAGTTGGTAGGTCCGCTTGGCCTTCCTGATTAAGCGAGTCCCTGGTCTTCCCAGCTACCTCGAGGGCTAGCACGACTGCGATCAGGTATCAGGCCCGTTGGCCTTCCTGAGGACGAGCGCTGCTTTGGATGCGCGAGCGGTCTATCAGGTTACCAGGTGGAGGCCTCTCTCGGCCTCCCTGGGGGACGAGTTCCCTAGGCGGGAACACACAACTGGCTTTTTTGCTGACAGCTAGTGGCTACCCGCTATCAGGCACCGGCCTCTGGCCGTTTGCGAGACCTGAAGGCGGTGTTCTTACCCTAGCACGACGAAGTGTCACTGCGGCTATGTGGTCCCGACAGGACGGGACCTTCATAGTAGGCCTACGGCATGGTTGCCTACCGGGCAGGCTTATGAGCTCCTCTCAAACGAGGGTCTATTGTGAGCTTACAGCCTCCTGGGGCTGTTCTATTGGTGGTAGGTCCCGAGGGGCCCCTCCCGATATATTCAGCCTATAAGGCCTTTGGCCTCCTAAGCACGTTTTAAAATAAGTGCTTGGTAGATCCGAGGATCGAGCGGCCCCTCGCTAGCAAAGGTTTGAAAAGCACTTCGCTGAGCGCTGCTCTCCGGGATAACCCGTCCCTGAGGTTCGGCTAGTCGGTGATGCTGCCCTTTCTTGCAGCACCCTAGCGGGATGTCTCTTCGGAGGCGAGTACCAGAGGCTCTGTACTGTACAGACAGGGTTGACCGTATTACGTGTCCCATACTAGACTGGGTCACCTGGTCAGGTCTCCCTGGTGGCATTCGGTGATAATCTCCCGAATAGTGACTGGCATAGGGTTCCCTCGTAGTTCCCTTGCCACGTTCCCTTAAAGGAACCCCTTCTGAGTCGAATGGGTTGGTTCCAGGCCTTTGAGCAAGGCCTGGGAAGGAACTCATACGTGTGAAGTTTTCCTTCTCAGGCGATAAGCTTGGGCTTTGACCGTAGGGAGCGCTGTCACTGACAGCCTAACGTGACCAGAAGGGGAGTGGTTCAGGCTTTTCAGCAAGATTTGCTTGTCTTGACAGTTGTCACTGCCAGTGGGCATGCACTCCCGTCGGCATGGCGGCGTTGGTATATCGTTCCCCGTAGCGTCGAAGCTGACGCAGCGCGAGTTCCCTTTCGAAAGGGAACGTCTCAGGTTACGAATGTAACCATTGTTCCCTGAGAACAGGGAACGAGACGCTGCGTCGCTGTGCCATGCCACAGGGCCTGCCTGCCGAAAACAGTCCCTTCAGACGATTAGATACTGTCATGTTGGCAAGGCGCCCTTATATACTTCCTGGTCGCACCTTGATGACATCAGAGGCTGTCGCCGGTCAGTGGAATTGACGTGATTCAATGTGATTTCAGGCACCTGTCACGCCGGAGGCGTTCCCCGTAGCGTCGAAGCTGACGCAGCGTCTCGTTCCCTGTTCTCAGGGAACAATGGTTACATTCGTAACCTGAGACGTTTTCCATATTAGACCAAGGAAAAGCTTACCACCAAGGATTTATGGAGGAGAATAGCCGACCACTGACACCTTTTATTACACCTTGGGGGTTCTATGAATGGGTCCATTTTCCATTCGGCCATGGAGGAGTGCCTAATAGGTCTGAGAGATGAGATTTGTCAGCCCTATTTGGATGACAATCTAGTTCACAGTAAAACCTTTGAAGACCACCTCAGAGACTGAAAATTTTGCAGCACTATCAACAACATGGGATTAAGCGGACAGCAAGAAAATGTGAGGTCTTTAACCCTTAGGACCCTAAGGCTATTTTGTGGCCCTGAATAAGTTTTGACATGCTCTGACATTTGTGTTTTTTCAGTTGATTTAAAGCATATTAATGGCTAAAGTCTAATTACACTGTATTCAGCACAAACAGGGCTACAGTAATATGTGAGCAACATGTACATAAAAGTTTGTAGTTTTGAGAAAATAATGTTTATGCATAGTTTTTGAAAAAACTAAAATGTTAAGTCTCTGAAATAAGGCCATCTAACACACTTTAAACATTTGTTCACAAGGCTTTTCAGAACGGGATGATGTTGCCTAGAGTTTTTTCTTCAAAACAATGTGAAAGCCATTTTGATCCCTCATTCATACAAAACAATATAGCATGGACTCATGTACAGGAAAACGGCAACTCTCTCACAGCTGGTACTGCCCAAGAAATTCCACTGCTTGGACTTCAAAGAGTTACATGAAGACATGGGTCATCTTGGTGTAGAGCGGACGCTCCACCTAATGAGAGACAGATTTTACTAGCCACATATGCAGAGGGACATTGAACATCATGTCTTACGAGTATGTCGCTGTCTCAAGACAAAACGCCCCAACAATACAAACCGAGCAGCACTCACCAACATGGAAACAACACACCCCTTTGAACTAGTTTCAGTTGACTTTCTTCATCTAGAGAGATGCAAAGGCGATATGAATATATCTTGGTCATTATGGACCATTTTACTCGCTTTGCTCAAGCGTATGCATGCCTTAATAAGTCAGCTAAGACAGCAGCTCAAAAGATCTTCGGGATTTTGTGTTGAAATTTGGTTTCCCCACAAGATTGCACCATGACCAGGGGAAGGAGTTTGACAACCAGTTGTTCGCACAACTCCAGCAGCTGAGTGGTATGAAAGGCTCCAGAACAACACCCTACCACCTGCAGGGGAACCGTCAGGTGGAACGATTTAATAGAACACTTTTGTCCATGTTGCGGAATTTGACTGACAGGGAAAAGATGGATTGGAAGAACTCCTTTCTTGGATTTGCTCCTTGCTTCCTGCTGTTTGGACATAATCCGAGGCTCCCTATTGATATTATGTTCAACCTCAGCCCCAGAAATCAATCTTCATCTCACCAAGAGTATGTGAAAAGTTGGAGGAAGCGAATAGATCAGGCATACAAGCTGGCATTAGAATCGGCGAGCATGGCAAGTGGAAGAGCCAAGGACAGGTACGACAGTAAGACCTGTAAGGAGCAGAGGTACAGCCTGGCTGAGTGAAAGAGGGGGCCCAGGAAAAATTTTATCATATTGGGAGGAGCAGGTCTACGTGGTCCAGAAAAAGAGATCAGAGTGTCCAGTCTATGAGGAGCATCCTGAAACTGGACAAGGGTGAGTAAGAATCCTTTACCGCAACATGCTCCTGCCTTGTGAATTCCTTCCTATAGAACAAACCACAACAACTCTGAAAAAGATGGGCAAAGGAAAACACAGCAAATCAAAGCCCAAGCAGCAAGTCAGGGAAAGTAGCTTTGAGGATGAAAGCGAATGGACAGGATTTTGCCACAGGAGTCTGTAAAAGAGGGTGTTCAATCAACGGAGAGGGTGGAGTGCGACATGCAAGAGGTGATCCCACAGCCTGTTGAGGAAGTGATGATGAGGAGTGGAAATGGGGAAGAGGAGTCTTCGGAAGAAGAGGGACTGGCGACACTTGATAGAGGACCAAAGGAGTTGAGTACTGAACTAGATGATGGAGCCACCCCTGAGCTGGATGGAAGTGGAATCCAGAGGCCAGAACCTGCACTACCACAGAGACTATATCCTTTGAGAAAGCGAAAGCACAAGCAGACATTTACTTACCATACCCTAGGAGAACCCACATTAGAATAGTACATACAATAGACTCATATATACACATAGGCATTCACATATAGAAAAGGATAAACACACGCAGACAGAAAAATGCACAGACTCTGATTATTTTAAAGAGTGACCTTTATCTGATGGATAGTATATTTTAAGTTACAGATACATTGTTGTTATGGATACGTTCTATTTTCCATTGACCCTGTTCAATCAGATATGACAACAACAGACTGGTAAAAACGGAAATGGGGAATTGTGAACTCTGATTACAAGAATCCCAAGCCGGTGATATGTCTCGTAGATGTTGTTTGAGCTGATGGTATAAGTCACCTGCAGGATACAGCATCCATTTTAAAGATGGGGAATGTAGTTGCTTTCATGATGCACAATGATATCAGCTACAGACACATTGCAATAACATGGGAGGTAATTGTTAATGTGATTTTGGCCCTAAGCCATCATTGTATCCTTAAATAGTACTTACTATAGCTGACTCCTGTAGCTCAACGACTTATAGATGTCACTGACATGATGACTAGTCAGGGGATGTAGGGACAACATAATTTTTTGGAGGGGAGAGTGTAAGGGATAACCCCCCCCCCCCCCCCCCCCCCTCAAATTGCAAATGTATTTAATCTTGAATATTATTTTATTTAATTTCAGTGTATGTAAACAATTCATTTACATTTCACAGTTGTCGTTTACTTTCGCGACATTGGGAAGGAACGCAAGAGAGTGTTCGTGAGACAGGTTTATGAGCATGCATTTTGTTGAGGCTGTTCCCCAGATTGTATGTGTGTGTTGCAAGTGTTCTTGAAATAAAAACGGACCTTATATCTTCCTAAAACCACACAGGCCTCGCGTGTAAAATATGCACTTTATCCCTTTATTATTCATTGTATCCCCCCCCCCCCTTCCACTTTACATTCATTCTAAATGATTGAACATCCTCCTGTTTGGAGTGTTCTCATACAACCAAGGTAAAAGACCTGGACTAGTACCCCAAACTAAGAGAGGGGCAAGGTGGTCATCTGATGTACTCATAACCACGCCATAAGTGACGAGGGATCCCAAAAATGTTAGCCTATACAGTGACGATTTGGAAAGTTTTCTTCACCACATCAAGACATCCTGTTATGCAGAAGACTTCTTGAATGTATTTTGAGTTTTTCCTTATTTAGGTATGTAACACAGTTCCCATGCAGTTGGTCACTCTCGACGCCATGTTGGAGTACCGTCGAATAGGAATCTCGCTTGCGAGAGCCAATCTACTTCGAGTATAACTAAACGAGCCAATGCACATTGGCATACAATGATTTCACCAGGTGCTCATGCCACGCAGCGCAGGTATAAATGAGACACAGGTTCTTGCATCAAATGAGCTTTTTGCTTCGGAGCCGAGTGGTGGATGCTTTTCTTGAAATCACTCTCTACAAAGCGTGTGTTAACATTATAACGTGTCAACCTCTTCGGTGGACCTCTCCTCGCTTGGTGTTGGAGTGACGGCATTTCAACAGGGTCGATTTTCTCTCTTTCTTTTTCTATTTTGTTTTATTGAGAAAAAACAAAAGGCTGTTCTCACAGCTGGTTCGGTGCGCTGTTAAGAGCGCTGAAAAGAGAGATCGCCTTCTATGAGAGAGAGAGCGCGCATGAAGATTTCCCTAGAAGAGCTACACAGATAAAGCTTGCGTCTTTTTAAAGATGACATTCTATTTGTGTGTTTCTGGATGCGGTTGTTTCCTGTCCTCACTGACGGCCACAAGCACTATTTCACATGTCTGGGCGTATGCATGCTGAGATGACGTTTGTGGGTGGTTCACGTTTTCTAATAAGAACATGACGGATGTCAATCGCTGCATCGGAGAGCGGGCTTTTGTGCTCTGGGAATGAGGATGATGCTGAGCCCACTGTAATGGTGTGTGCTTTGCTGAATCAGATTCAGAGTTAACAGCCATGCTTTCCTGGGATCATTCACGAATGTGCATGGAAAACTTGGCAGTATGGCACTACTTTGGATATGGAACGCCAAAGGGGCCAAAACTGCATATGTTTTTCCTCTCTCACTACCCTCAACGGTGGGGTGGCTGTGCGCAGACCACCTCCGCCCTGCACTCTTAATGCACAAGGGTAGTTCTGAGTCGAAGTTGAGCTGCGCATGTTGACTAACCGTGATCAAAGTCACGGCGCAGGCCCTCGGCCAGACGATGTCCACGTCAGTGGTCCAGAAACGCCCCTTGGCTTGCCTTGCTGAGGTGTGAGTGGTCGTCAAAGTACTCTTTCTCAATGCTCCCATCTCACAAGGTGGCCTTTTCGGCGACACTGTTGAGAACTGGGCCCAGCAGTTCTTCGCAGTCGGTAGCAGGCTGAGGCAATCAACGTTCCCCCGACGTACCATCAGAGTGCCTCGTGGGCCGCCCCTCAGTCTGCTCGCCGCCAAAGTCTTCGTCCCCTGCAAAAAACTTCGGCACAGCCTGCTCTACTGTGTCCGCCACAGGAAGATGACGCCAACCGTCTCTGCTGCTGTTAAGCGGTCGATGAAACATCACCTCTGAGACGGGCGACCTGGAGATGGACGGGGCTTCTCTTCCCTGGAGGAGGGCCGGGTAGAGAATCTTTTGAATCAAAATTCTGTTCTGCCGCTGGTGTCACAACTAGTGGTGCCCAAATTCTCCAAAAGGAGAGCAGAGGATCTCTTTTCTCTGTATGGAGTTGGATTCGGTCGAACGGACGGTGCGCCTCACAGAGGAGCGTGTCCAGTCGATGCTGAACGCGTTTCAAGGCAGGATGGTGGTCCCACTGAAAATATTTCAGAGGCTCCTGGGGCATATGGCGGTTGCGGCGGTAGTAACACTGCTCGGTCTGCTTCATAAGAGACCGCTTCAGCATTGGCTTCATGGCCGAGTCCCGAGATGGGTGTGGCAACGCGGCACTAATTGGGTGAGTATCACACCGGCCTGCCGTCAAACCTTCAGCCCGTGGTCAGACCCCTTGTTCCTTCAGGCCAGAGTGCCCTTGGAACAGGTGTCCAGGCATGCTGTGGTTTTCACGGATGCCTCTGCCATGGGCTGGGGGGCCATGTACAATGGGCATGCCATGTCAGGGGTTTGGACGGGCCTGCAACTGCATTGGCACATCAATTGCCTCAAGTTGCTAACAGTACATCTTGCACTGAGCCACCTCAAAAGGCTGTTACGGGGCAAATATGTATTGGTCCGTATGGACAACACTGCGACCGTTGCATACATCAAACGACAAGGTGGTCTGCGCTCCTGTCGCAACTCACCCGCCATCTCCTCCTCTGGAGTCAGGAGTGTCTGGGGTCGCTTCAGGCCATTCATGTCCCTGGTGTGCGCAACCGTGTGGCTGACGAGCTGTCACGAACTGCACTCCTGGGAGAGTGGCGACTCCACCCCCAGGTGGTTCAGCTGATCTGGAGATAGTTCGGGGAAGCACAGGTCAACCTGTTTGCCTCTCCAGAAAGGTCCCACTGCAAGTGGTTTTATTCGCTGACCGAGGGCACACTCGGCATGGATACACTCGCGTACAGCTGGCCCCGGGGCCTGCACAAATGTGCGTTTCTCCCAGTGAGCCTACTTGCACAGACACTGTGCAAGGTCAGAGAGGACAAGGAGCAGGTCCTGTTGGTGGCGCCGTACTGGCCCAACCGGACTTGGTTCCCAGAGCTTATGCTCCTCGCGACAGCCCTTCCCTGGCTGATTCCTCTGACGAAGGACCTTCTGACTCAGAGACGGGGCACCCTGTGACACCCGCGTCCAGACCTCTGGTCCCTGGATGGGAGGCGGAGGATCTAGGTGGCTTACCCCAAGAGGTAGTTAACACCATCACTTTGGCACGAGCAGCGCCTTTCGTCGAGTGGTGTTCTTCTCGCTGAGAAGACCCCTGAAGATGTTCGATCACGTCGGTGCTTTCCTTCCTGCAACAGGGGTTTGAGCGTTGGCTGTCGCCCTCCCCCCTCAAATGTTGCTGAAATATCGCCTATCACAATAAGATGGTTGGGAAGCTAGACCCGATCGTCAGGTTCCTCGAGGGGGGTGAGACGGTTAAATCCTAGAGTTCGGGCCGGGTGACACCCACGTGGTACTGAGACCCCGGCCTGGCTATGTGCCCAAGGTTCCTATCACTCCCTTCAGGGACCAGGTGGTGAACCTGCAAGCGCTGTCCCTGGAGGAGGCAGACCTAGCCCTAGCTTTACTCTGCGTGGATAGAACACAAGGCTTCAGGACCTCAGATCAGCTCTTTGTCTGTCACGGAGGCCAGCAGAAGGGAAAGGCTGTCTCCAAGCAGAGGATGGCCTTCTGGATAGTGGATGCCATCACCTTGGCTTACCAAGCACAAGTCCGCTCAGGGTGCAAGCACACTCTACTAGAAGGGTTGCATCCTCCTTGGCGCTGGCATGTGGCTCCTCGCTGTCAGACATCTGTAAAGCTGCGGGCTGGGCAACACCCAACACGTTCGCTAGACTCTATCGCCTACATGTAGAGCCGGTTTCCTCCTGTGTTCTCACCTCGAACGGGTAGAAGCACTGAGAGGCCCTGGCTCTTTTCGGCTTGCTGCGCTACGGCGCTTATATTCTGCAGAAGCGAACTCTGTCGAGTCCTCCATCACCCTTGGTGCCGGATGTGGCAGAGTGTCGGGCATCAGGCCCTTTACCACTGAATCCTTGAGAACTGGTACTGGGCTGCAGTTATATGAGTGACCCTGCGGGGATCCCATATATTTGTCCTCGGTCGCTCCTACGGAAGCCTGTGTCTTTCCCTTGGGAGAGCCCCCTCTCAGTTGAGGGCTACGACTCATCTTTGTACTCCACATAACTCCTTTGGGGTATGATGTGGGCTCCGCAGCGTTCCCTTCCACTAGGGCACGCTTCCCCAGTGTTATCCAATAAGTCACTGAGCGGGTCATGCGGAACAGAAGTGATGTGTGAGCCCCATCTCAGGAGGTTCACACAAGTCAAGTCAAGTCAAGTCAACTTTATTTATATAGCGCTTTTAACAATGTAGATTGTTTCAAAGCAGCTTTACAGTGTTAAACAGGAAAATAATGCAGCATAATTTTATTCAGCTGTATAGCCATTCTGGAGAAAACGCTGATGTCATCAGTTCATTTCAATTATCATGCAGTGACAGTATGGGCTTTAGATCAATAATTAGATCAGTAATTTAGTTTAAATGGTTAATTTAGTTTTTTAATTAGATTTATTTCGATGTTTCGTTGAAAAATTTAGTGTCCCCAACTGAGCACGCCAAGCCAGAGGCAACAGTGGCAAGGAAACCAAAACCCCATTAGGTGACCTAATGGAGAAAAATAAACCTTGGGAGAAACCAGGCTCAGTCAGAGTGCCAGTTCTCCTCTGGCCAATTAACAAACAGCGTATTATTATTATTATTATTATTATTATTATTCTGGCAGCTTTACAGGTCAGAGGTCATAATAGATCAGAATATTCGAGGGACCGGGGGCAACATGCTGGAGACGGGTTTATTGAGGATGATGTTGATTTAATAATTATTAAAGTGCAATATTCGAATGATCAGAGGCAACACGCTGGAGACGGGTTTATTGAGTATGACATATCGATTTAAGTATTATTTAATTGTAATATTCGAACAATCGGAGCACTGGATGGGGGCAGAGGCCATGGCACTTTGGTAGGGATTCCTATACGGCGTCGAGAGTGACCAACTGAATGGGAATGTCTCAGTTACGTATGTAACCCTCGTTCCCTGAACCACGTCGCCATGTCCTCTATACCCTGCTGGGGTGCCAGTTACCTACTCGGCTCCTCAGCAAAAAAGCTAATTTGATGAAATTCTGGTTCCGGTTCTCGGACACACTGCCCTCCGCCAGCTGAGAGGCTCTTCCTTGCGGTGCCATGCGATGGTACTGAATGCTCAGTGGACAGCCCGATCCTCCTCCACCCCCTGGCGGCCGGCGGTGGGTACTCAGGTTGAGGGCAGCTGGCAGCGAGTCCCCATCCTGGCGGATGGCAACAGGCTCCGGCCCATGGCAAATGCCGGCGACTCCTCCGCTCCCTCTCCGACGGCAGTCACTCCACGTCGACCCAGGGGCATGGCAGCGAGCTCTCCGTCCCACTGGTCTTCACTCGCTCCAGCACCACTGCCTCGGACAGCCACTCACGGTCTTCTCTCGTCCATGTAGCCCGACCTCCTCTGCACCACGATCCCCTGCGATCCCCTGCGAGCTGCGAGGGCTCTCCGACAGAATGTCCCTCCTTCCCCCCGGGTTTCGACACCAATGTTACACAGTTCTTTGTTCAGGGAAGAAGTAGGCGGGAACCGGCAAACATTCAAAAGACTTTAATCAAATTAATTAACAAACTGAAAGTAGTGGCAGCCCCTCACGGATGACTGCTGCACACACACATAACAAAACGTAAACAAAACAATGTAAAGTCCAGGCCTGGCCCTCTCTCGTCCTTCACTGTCATCGCTCCTCCTTTTATGCTCCCGTCACTCCTCCATGAGAGATCCAAGACCGGTGTGATGCCCAACTAGTGCTCATAATCAAATCACTCACCAGCCTCTCTCACAGCTCTTGCTTGTCCTGCTCGTCACAAGGCATTTTCACCATATATCCTGTGTTGGAATTTACTTGTTAATAAGGTGATGTGATAAAATGTCAACCCTGTTGTCAGTGTTCTGTATTTTTCTCAATATATTTATGTTTTTTAAAAATTTTGTCTTTCGGGACAGTGAGAAATAAACAATTGTTACTTAAATTTAAAATATTTAATTGGACCAACGTCACAGTTTGGTAAATTAAATTTTTCCATTGGCTCAACATATTATTTCTGATTTAGCCCGTGTTAACAGACTGTTGCCAGAATTTATAAAATTTAATTCACAGAAACTACATTTGGCCAAGTGAAAAATTTCGATGTGACCATTTACTAGAAACTTTTGAATTGGAGTGGCCTGAAATTTTTTACAGTGTAGCTTTACTGATTGCAGAAATTGTGGTGGGTTTTATTCATATTTATGTTGTTTTTTGTTGTTGTTAGTTTACACGCGGGAATGCTGCACTGAGTTGTGTGTGACCGGCTGTGAAGTACGTGTGCGAACATGCCAAGGAACATGCCCTTGAACTTGACTGCTTCTGACAGTGACGTCACTGGAATGTGTGCTCGCCAGAGGTTGTAATTAGGTGTGCCACTGGTGGATCTTCAAGTATTGAAGGGTCTGAAGAGAAGTCCGGACACATCCTGCACACAGTGCAACAACGAAGCGCTTTCTCAGGGAACAGGGTTACAAGCAAGTAACCTGAGATGTTCCCTTTCAAAAGCTTTTCTCAATGCTGAGTTAGTGCTTTGGGAAAGAGAATACGAACGCCACCACACTGGATGTGTCTGGCCCCCCGCTTTTGTGTAATGTGTGCTCACAAACACACGTAAGGTCTCAGATATAAGCTTAAGATGTTGACTCAAGGACGTGAGAGTCTGGAGTAGCATGAACAGCGAAACGATAAAATCTTATGAATGTATTCGGAGAGGAACAGCCTGCCACAATCACATATACTTGCCAAAACTTGGGAGGAAGCAACCCCCTGGTGGATTGAGCCCTAATTCCTAGAGGCGAAGCTTGACCAAGTGCCTCGTAGGCTAGAGCAACGGCATCCCTCACCCAATGTGACATTGTTTGCCTGGTGGCAGTTACATCGAGCAATTAATCGAGATGATGACCTCACCAGACCCCCTGGGCTGGACGGCCACCTAAGACCGCTCTCCCCAGACCGTATGGGGAAGCATCTCTCATTGGCATCTTGCGACAACAACACACACCTAGAGTGGGACCCATTAGCCGTTTTTCCATCGTCGGGCCAGTGAGAGCCAGCGCTTTCAACGGGCTGGGCTGGGCTAATAGCCTTAGACCTGTAGCACCAAAACCACTCTGCGTTTCCACCATCGGGCCATAAGCTCTGCAGCGCTTCACTAAACATGCCTCTCTGGAACATCACCACACAAACGCATCATTTCACCAACAAATGGAAGTTTAATCAGCAAAACGAATCAAGAAGAAATCACTGGAAACTAGCGAGATCGCAAAACAAACATGATAAAAGCGTCCGTTTTTTGGCATTTTCGTTGTTTACTTAAAAGATTGTAGGTTTTACAATAATAAGTGATACATAATTAATTAATTTGTGTCGAGATTGCACATTAGTCCCACAGAAATAAAGTGGTTACCGTTATTACACTAAAGAAAGATGACACACGTACATATTCAGTCGCCTAGTTTCTGTTTATTTGTAGTCACAGGACAGTAGCCTATTAGCCTACATCACATTTAGAAAGAACGATCATTTATTCAATTCAATTCAATTCAAATTTATTTGTATAGCGCTTTTCACAATACACATTGTTTCAAAGCAGCTTTACAGAAAGTGCATTTCATAAATGTACATTGAAAAATGTTAGAAACAGAATGTTAAAGAAAAATGTTAGAATAAGTTAATCAATCATGTATTAATTTAGGCCATAACAACGCTGGCGTTGAGTCGTCTCTTCGCAGGCGTCGAGTCGTCTCATCACAGGTGTTGGGGCATCTGAAGTCTCCATGAGAGGCTGGATACAAACTGGAGCTGACAAACTAGTAACCTCGGGACTAGTGTCCCGAGATAACAACAGAAAAGCAGATGGGAAATAATTAGCATAGCTGCTGTTCAGAATATTAATGCTTTTGATCCGATTTAACGGTAGTATAAAAGGTAATTATAATGTGAATGCTTGGCTAAAGAGCTGCGTCTTTAATCTAGTTTTAAACTGGAACAGCGAGTCTGAACCTCAAACAATATCAGGAAGACTATTCCAGAGTTTAGGAGCTAAATGTGAAAATGCCCTCCCTCCTTTAGTGGACTTAGATATCCTAGGAATGACCAGAAGCCTCGAGTTTAGTGATCTTAAAGAGCGCGATGGATTGTAGGGTGATAGAAGATCCGTTAAATACACTGGAGCTAAACCATTTAGGGCTTTATAGGTCAGTAGCAATACTTTGTAATTGATACGGAACTTAATAGGTAACCAGTGTAGAGATGATAAAATTGGTGTTATATGATCATATTTTCTTGACCTAGTAAGAACTCTAGCAGCTGTGTTTTGGACTAACTGTAGCTTGTTTATTGATGATGCAGGACAACCAGCTAATAAAGCATTACAGTAATCTAGTCTCGAGGTCATGAATGCATGAACTAACTTTTCTGCATCAGAAATAGATAGCATGTTACGTAGCTTAGCAATGTTTCTAAGGTGGAAAAATGCCGTTCTTGTAACATATGAAATATGATTTTCGAAAGACAAGTTGCGGTCTAATATAACACCCAGGTCTTTTACTGTAGTGGATAAAGTGACAGGACATCCTTCCAAGTTAAAGTTGTATTGTGAGAGGTTTTGTGGGCAGTTTTTTGGACCAATAAGCAATACCTCCGTTTTATCTGAATTTAATAGCAGAAAACTACACGTCATCCAGTATTTAATATCTTCAACACACGCTGTCAGTTTAGATAATTTCGCGTTTTCATCTGGTCGTGATGAAATATATAATTGAGTGTCATCAGCACAACAGTGGAAATGAATTCCATGTTTTCTTATAATATTACCAAGTGGCAGCATATATATTGAGAATAGCAGAGGGCCTAACACGGATCCTTGCGGCACCCCATAGTCTACTGACGTTATCTTTGATTTTTCCCCATTTAGACAGAAAAAATGGTAGCGGTCTGATAAGTACGATCTAAACCAGTTTAATGCCTGTCCCTGAACACCAGTGTAATTTTGAAGTCGATCTAATAGTATTTTATGATCTATAGTATCGAACGCAGCACTAAGATCGAGTAGAACTAGTATTGAGATACAGCCTTGGTCAGAAGCTAGAAGTAAATCATTTGTGATTTTAATGAGCGTGGTTTCTGTGCTATGATGCGGCCTGAATCCTGATTGAAATTTTTCATAGATATCATTTTCTTGCAAGAAAGAGCACAATTGAGCGGACCCAACTTTTTCTAGTATTTTAGACATGAATGGAAGATTTGAAATTGGTCTGTAATTTACTAGGTTATTATGATCTAATTGTGGCTTCTTAATGAGAGGTTTTATGACTGCCAACTTGAATATTCTTGGAACATGACCTAAAGATAAAGACGAGTTAATAATATTGAGAAGAGGCTCTTCCACTACAGTTAACAACTCTTTCAGTAGTTTAGTGGGTATTGGATCTAATAAACATGTTGTTGGTTTAGATGCAATGATAAGTTTATTTAGCTCTTCCTGTCCTATAGTTGTAAAGCGGTGTAGTAGTTCTTGAGGGGCGATAATTGCGGTTGAATCATAAGACATCATTAAAGATTGTACATTTACAATTTTGTTTCTGATGCTTTCTATTTTCTCAGTGAAGAAATTCATAAAATCATTACTACTAAACTGTAACGGAATATTTTGCTCAGGCGATGCTTGTTTATTTGTTAGTCAAGCCACAGTGTTAAATAAAACCTTGGATTATTTTGGTTATTTTCTATTAGTTTGCGGAGATGCTCAGCCCTGGCTGCTTTTAGGGCCTTTTTATAACGTGACATACTATCTTTCCACGCGATTCTAAAGACCTCTAAATTAGTTTGTTTCCATTTACGCTCCAAGTTACGAGTTTCTCTCTTGATAACATGTGTAGCACTGTTGTACCATGGTGCTTTAGTTTTCTCTCTAACCTTTTTTAATCTAATTGGTGCAACAATTTCTAATGTACTAGAGAAAATGGTGCTCATACTGCTAGTCATTTCCTCTAGTTCATCTGTTTGTTTGGGTTCACTTAGCAGCTGAGACAGATCAGGTAAGGTATTTGAGAATCTATCTATAGTGGTTGGAAGGATTGTTCTGCCTGGCCGATAACGTGGCACAACATGACAGATTTCAGCAGTACGCAGTATGCAAGTTACCATGTAATGGTCAGTGACATCATCACTTTGCGGTATAATATCTATATCGGTTGGGTTGGTTCCATGTGATATAATTAAATCTAGTGTGTGATTAAGACGATGAGTGGGACCAGTGACGTTTTGCTTGACCCCAAAGGAATTTAATAGATCTGTAAACGCAGCCCCTAACGCATCGTTTGTGTTATCTACGTGTATGTTAAAATCTCCAACAATTAAGGCTTTATCGACGTTGACCAATAGATCTGAGAGAAAGTCTGCAAACTCTTTTAGGAAATCAGCATAGGGCCCTGGAGGTCTATATACAGTAGCCAAGGCTAGAGATAATACGGATTTCTTTCTTGAGACGGGGCTCATGCTTATAACAGTATCCTGGTGGAGTAGACTCATTAAGACCGAAATAATCATTTGGCTTAAGCCAGGTTTCAGTAAGGCAAAGTACATCGAAACTATTATCTGTGACCATTTCAACAAATTTTACACAAATTTACCTGCAAAAATAGATGCTGAGGAGCTTTAGCACTCTCTACAGTGACAGTCCCAAAACAGTTTTCAGTCAGAGAAACAGAGGAAGCTCCTGAAAAACCAGCGTTGCTTGCTTTATTTTATGACATATGCGAAAATAAATATGGATATCAGATAGTCTGGTATAATGTAAGGAAATCCGGTATTCTTCCCCGTCCTGATTAACCCATAAAAGACAATACTAATAATTGCAATTAAGTGGTTTTGTGCTGTCAGGTCAGAATTAGGCTTAACCTACACTAGCTTGTTTTCTTATACCAGTAGTCTAGTAGTATAAACCCATTACCCTTTAATGAACATAACAAAATCACTACACAGTCAATAACCATTTGAATGAGCTCATACTCACCTTCCAGTAGATTTTCTCATCAATGGTTGGTTGACCTTGGGCTTTGTAAGATGTATTAAAATGCTCTTTCTATTCTTTATAGAACTGTCTTTATAAGCTGAAGTAAAAACTGAAAAAAATACTTTTTCTTTATAAAATGAAAATTTATTTATAAAAAGATAAAAAGTACTGGTTAAACAATGATCAAAAATTAATTAGCAAAATAACAAAAGATTACAGATTATAATTGTCACAGTCAATAAAGAATGGATCCAAGAGCAGAGGTTGACAGGAAAACAACAGTCTTTAATGAGAATATAAACAAGGCAGTCTGTCGTTAAGGCACACAGAACTGGTGAAGCAAACTAAGAAGGCAGCTGAGATGATCCTGTCTTGAAGAGGTGAGAGATCGGGACACCCGTAGAGGTGGAGGCAGTTCTTGAGAATTAATCACAGTCTGGTACAGAGGACCGCGAAGGTACCCTTGCAGCAAATGCAGAACTCAGACAAAACTTAGGCGCAAGGCTGTATCAGACAAACAAGACAGCAGATGGGAGTTTTACTTACTCAAACATGTTCTGAGGGCAGAAAGGAAAATGATTGGTTTACAGATTCAACCAATGAAATTGAAGCAGAGGCGGGCCAAGAGTTTTGTACGTGTGGAGGGAATCCCCCAGACTGAGCCGTTATCGCTGATCTGGAGAGAATGCATTCATGAGAATGCATTCATAACAAGGTAAGTGTATTTACTTTCAATTTTGTTAAAATTTCAACATCCTCCAACGTTTACTAAGATAATTAGTGAACATTAGAAATGCACAGAGCTAATAATCATCGTCTAAATGTCCTATCACATGCATTTTAATTTGACTGCTTCATCGCTCGAACACATCAAAGCTGCTTATGGTATCACTGGTAACACTTAATAAGGTATAAATTAGTTAACTAAGTATGTCAACATGTCCATCTTGATGAGTATTCTAGCAGACATAGTCTGTATATGCCTTAAGTAAACTTTATACAGTCGAGAAAGACGACGCATTTCCGAGCTTTAGGTCTTAAAGGGGCAGTCTTAAAGGGGCAGTAGCCTTTACTGCTGTCTGTTTAATGTCAAACAACAAAAGACAAGGACATCACTCACTGCTCTTGATTGAATAGCTTTTGTAAGTTTAATAGGATTAATCTTTCATTTATACAGTCAAATATGCTATGTTATTTTACATTTGATCAATTTCTGTACCTGAAAACTAATGATAGATATAGGCCTGCCTGAAAACCCTGAAAAGCATAGTTTATTTTATTAGTATCTTTGCTCAATAGTATTTATTTGTGCTGCTGCTTGTATTTAAATTATTTGTTCTTATTATTTTCTTTATTTTTATTTGACAGTAGTTATTTTTTCCCTGAACATAGGAAATACTGAACCGTACCGAAACCGTGAACCTAAAACCGTGATACAAACCGAACCGTGAGCAAACTGTACCTTTACACCCCTAACGTAACGTATGCGAGGGGGTGCCACAAAATGGAGAACATTTTCAAAGGGTGCCATGTCTGAAAAAAGGTTGGGAAACACTGGTCTAAATGTCCTATCACATGCATTTTAATTTGACTGCTTCATCGCTCGACCACATCAAAGCTGCTTATGGTGTCACTGGTAACACTTAATAAGGTATACATTAGTTAACTACATTTGTTAACATGAACTAATAATGAACTGCACTTATAAAGCATTTATTTATCTTTGTTAATTTTAATTTCAACATTTACTAATGCATTATTAAAATCTTACTAACATTAATGCACTGTGAACTAACATGAACAAACCATGAACAGCTGGATATTATGAAGTAACGTTAACAAAGATGAACTAATGCTGAACAGAGATGTTGTTCACGGTTAGTTCATGTTAACTAATGCAAAGTGTTACCGTGTCACTGCAGTAAAAAATGCTTTTCCAAAACTGCTCGCTGTCTGTGGAGCTGATGCAAAAATGCAGATGATATCAAGGCAGAAGTACTCAATAGGTTTGTATCGCTTTGTTATTATTAGTGTTTAACGCGCTGCCCTCAATAGGTTCGTATCGCTGTGTTATTATTAGTGTTTAACGCGCTGCCCTCAATAGGTTCGTATCACTGTGTTATTATTAGTGTTTAACCCTTTAAGACCTAAGGGTATTTTTACAATTAATTTTCCGCCTGGTGTTATTTACTAAAAAGCTTGTAAAACATCAACCCTGTTGTGAACAGACAATTGACACAACTCTTTTTTTTCAAGACAAGTTGCACTGTCAGTATATTTGTGTTGCATTGATGTCACCTGAATGTAAAATAAGTTATGGGACCATAAAGACAAATGAAAACATAAAACGGAAATTGAATCACTCAAATATTTATTGAAAACACACACAAATAAATAAAAGCTAAGCATATTTCCTCTGGAAAACAGTTTGTTCAAGTCTTTGGAGTCCTGGAACTCAGGAATAAACATGATAACTTATACAGAACCAAAACTATTTAAATTTTTCCAAAAAAAGTCCAGGCGCTTTTGGCCTCTTTGGTTTTTGGATATTTACTGGTGCCAAGCCTCAAAACAGTTCCTATCAGGAACTTCTCCTCAAACTTTCTCCTCAAACTTTTTCCTCAAACTTTCTCCACAAAACTGCAGCGCGTCTCTCTCTCTCTCTCTCCTCAACACTAGCCGTGCGTCTCTCTCTATCCACAATAACAGAGCTGTGGTTCATGCGTAATGATGCACACCAACGTGGATGACGGATCAGCCTGTCATTGGTCAAACCCTCATCTAAAATGGCAGCTAGCATCGCGCTAGCGGCAAAAATGACGGAAAATTTATAAATTATGGACATCAAGTGGATATATCTTGGATGTAAGCGTTTTGATTTATTGCTGAACAACTCCAAAAAGATGCACATGTTCCAGGCTGGATAGAAAACCTTCTGTAAAGGCTACAAAGACACCAAAGACACCCCCGTGATGGCTAGCTCGTTAGCGTTCTGCTGGAAAAAACGGTAAGAAAATCGATAAAAGTTTCATGAAATAATATAGATATTTATCGGAGGTGCCGTGTGACGTCGTGGGCGATGCCGTCGGGCTCTGAGGGTTAACGCGCTGCCCTCAGGGCAGAAGCACTCAATAGGTTCGTATCACTGTGTTATTATTAGTGTTCATCGCGCTGCCCTCAGGGCAAAAGTACTCAATAGGTTCATATCACTGTGTTATTATTAGTGTTTAATGCGCTGCCCTCAGGGCAGAAGCACTCAATAGGTTCGTATCACTGTGTTATTATTAGTGTTTAACGCGCTGCCCTCAGGGCAGAAGCACTCAATAGGTTCATATCACTGTGTTATTATTTGTGTTTAACGCGCTGCCCTCAGGGCAGAAGCACTCAATAGGTTCGTATCGTTGTTATTATTAGTGTTTAACGCGCTGCCCTCAGAGCAGAAGCACTCAATAGGTTCGTATCGCTGTGTCATTATTAGTGTTTAACGCGCTGCCCTCAGGGCAGAAGCACTCAATAGGTTCGTATCACTGTGTTATTATTAGTGTTTAACGCGCTGCCCTCAATAGGTTCGTATCACTGTGTTATTATTAGTGTTTAACGCGCTGCCCTCAGGGCAGAAGCACTCAATAGGTTTGTATCACTGTGTTATTATTAGTGTTCATCGCGCTGCCCTCAGGGCAGAAGCACTCAATAGGTTCGTATCACTGTGTTATTATTAGTGTTTAACGCGCTGCCCTCAATAGGTTCGTATCACTGTGTTATTATTAGTGTTTAACGCGCTGCCCTCAGGGCAGAAGCACTCAATAGGTTCGTATCACTGTGTTATTATTAGTGTTCATCGCGCTGCCCTCAGGGCAGAAGCACTCAATAGGTTCGTATCACTGTGTTATTATTAGTGTTTAACGCGCTGCCCTCAGGGCAGAAGCACTCAATAGGTTCATATCACTGTGTTATTATTTGTGTTTAACGCGCTGCCCTCAGGGCAGAAGCACTCAATAGGTTCGTATCGCTGTTATTATTAGTGTTTAACGCGCTGCCCTCAGAGCAGAAGCACTCAATAGGTTCGTATCGCTGTGTCATTATTAGTGTTTAACGCGCTGCCCTCAGGGCAGAAGCACTCAATAGGTTCGTATCACTGTGTTATTATTAGTGTTTAACGCGCTGCCCTCAGGGTAGAAGTACTCAATAAGTTCATATCACTGTGTTATTATTTGTGTTTAACGCGATGCCCTCAGGGCAGAAGCACTCAATAGGTTCCTATCGCTGTTATTATTAGTGTTTAACGCGCTGCCCTCAGGGCAGAAGTACTCAATAGTAGGGATGGGCGATATGGACTTAAAAATTTATCCCGATATTTTCTAGTATTTATTGCGATAACCATATCAATGACGATAAATGTAGTATCATTCCCCATGTTTTTGGATACAAGTGAGGACTCAGAAAAACAAACAATGATCTTAAGTAAAACGTACCTGTCATCAAATAGGCTCCTATAATACATAATACATTTATTTTTTTATGTAAAATTCCACACCAGCCTTTTCAGAAATGGAAAAGTTGCAGATATAATTGTCTTCTGTAAAAGTGCAGGTAATGTTTAAATAGTGCAACTGTGCTGAGAAACATCACACAATACAAACAATAATAATTCAAATCAATGACAAGTTTTAAATGTAAACCGATTCTGTATTTATTCATACACTCATTGTGCAAACAGTGGTAAAAATAGCAGAAACAGCAAAAGTAATTATCCCAACCATGTCTTCAGATTACAAAAAATTTACAAATAATGATTTACTGATAGAACTTCAGTAATTTGAGTTGATAAGATAATATTACCACGAATTCTTCAACTAATAAAAATAAACTGCACTAATATTAATCACGTTGTCAGTGCTCATTCAAACTGATTTGCTGAAATCAAAATAGGCACAGTAATAGGTGCACGCCAGCCAATGAGATTCCTGTTTGTGCATTCGTTTCTTCCTGTTCATGAAAGGCTGAATAATTCCAAATAAACGCCATTATTTTACAGGAAAATACAACAAAAGATATTGTTTACATGTAGCACGTCAATTCTGTGTGGTATAAGACTCTCTCTCACTCTCTGAGTGTGTGTGAAACACTGAGCGCTCTCAGTCGCGCGCCTCACACTAGTGTTTAATGTGCGTCAAATACACTGCGCATTCATTGAGTTGAACTGAAATAGT
Source organism: Gobio gobio (assembly GCF_949357685.1). Taxonomy (NCBI): domain Eukaryota; kingdom Metazoa; phylum Chordata; class Actinopteri; order Cypriniformes; family Gobionidae; genus Gobio; species Gobio gobio. The sequence goes on along the minus strand of NC_137118.1, from coordinate 33,176,229 downwards.
ATGCTTTACCGATCGATTGAGACAGAGCGAATCTCTTAAGCGCTCAGTCCAAGTGCTTAGCGAGTGAAAATACATCTGTATGTACAGGTTCAGATTGCCCTCAGGTAGCCCCTCGTTTAGCTATGAACTCTTCTGCAGCTTCCACTATAGTTGTTTTCGCTCTGCACGTGAGATGCGGATTCATGCCGCCGCTCACATCACGCACTGCGCGTAGGGCACAGAGTGCTGCACTTAGGGCACCACCAAAAAAATTCTCTCTCCAACCCCAGTTCAGCTATACAAAGTGATGAACGCAGCCACTGCGGCCATCATAAAGTAATAACGCTTAGGGCATCAACACGGCCAGCGGCGGCACTGTGCAGATGGGTCGCGCCATCAACTAGGCTTTATCGTTATTATCGCAGGAAGACAAATTCTTATTGTGGGAAGAATTTTTACCGGTATATCGCAAACGAAAAGATATCGCCCATCCCTACTCAATAGGTTTGTATCGCTGTTATTATTAGTGTTTAACGCGCTGCCCTCAGGGCAGAAGCACTCAAAAGGTTCATATCACTGTGTTATTATTAGTGTTTAACGCGCTGCCCTCAGGGCAGAAGCACTCAATAGGTTTGTATCGCTGTTATTATTAGTGTTTAACGCGCTGCCCTCAGGGCAGAAGCACTCAATAGGTTCGTATCACTGTGTTATTATTAGTGTTTAACGCGCTGCCCTCAGGGCAGAAGCACTCAATAGGTTCATATCACTGTGTTATTATTAGTGTTTAAGGCGCTGCCCTCAGGGCAGAAGCACTCAATAGGTTTGTATCGCTGTTATTATTAGTGTTTAACGCGCTGCCCTCAGGGCAGAAGCACTCAATAGGTTCGTATCACTGTGTTATTATTAGTGTTTAACGCACTGCCCTCAGGGCAGAAGCACTCAATAGGTTCGTATCGCTGTTATTATTAGTGTTTAACGCGCTGTCCTCAGGGCAGAAGCACTCAATAGGTTTGTATCGCTGTTATCATTAGTGTTTAACGCGCTTGTGGCGGGCAGCGAGGCCGAGGGACCGTGAGGGCGGGACGAGGCGGCGCTCATCAGGGAGGATGAGCGCCAGCTGCGCGCCGCAGCGATCTCGGCCCTTGCGGAGGAGTGAGGGACTATAAAGGAGGAGCGACAACAGTGAGGGACGAGAGAGGACCAGGCCTGGATTTTGTGTTATGTTTTATTTTGTGTTCGCTGCAGTCGTCCGTGAGGGGCTGCAGCTTTTTATTTTCATTTTGTATTTGTTTGTATGTAGGCGGCAGTCGACCGTGAGGGGCTGTCGCCGCCATTTTATTTTGTGTTTATTTAATTAAAATTTTGTTTAATGTTCGCCGGTTCCCGCCTCCTTCTTCCCGTACAAACGAGATTTACTACAGTGGTGCCGAAGCCCGGGAGGAAGGAGGGACGCGCTGTCGAAGAGCCCTCGCAGCTGAGGGGGATCGCGGTGCCGCGGAGTTCGGGCAGCGCGGAGGAGAGAAGTCCGCGAGCGGCTGCCCGAAGCGGTGGTGCTGGAGCGGATGAAGGTCGGTGGGACGGAGAGCTCGCTGCCGTGCCCCTGGGTCGAGGTGGGGTGGCTGCCGTCCTAGAGGGAGCGCGGAGGAGTCACCGGCGTTCGCCGTGGGCCGGAGCCTGTATCCCTCCGCCGTGTAGGGGAGGGGCAGGGAGCGCGCGGGACTCGCTGCCGGCTGTCCTCGACAGGAGGAGCCACCGCCGGCCGCCAGGGGGCGGAGGAGCGTCGAGCCGTCCACCGGCCGTCCAGTACCACCGCATGGCACCGCGAAGAAGAACCTCTTGGCTGGCTGAGGACCGAGCGGCAGTGTGTCTGGGAACCGGACCAGAATTTTTTTTTTTTCTTTCTCTCTTTTCTCCTCTCTCCACTCTCTCGTCCCTGTCGCTCCTCAGGTTCCTCGCTCCGTTCTCTCACCTCGCTGTTCTTACCCCCAGGTCCCGCGGCCGCCGTGATCGGCCCCCCCGGGGAGGGGGGGGGGGGGGGGGGAGTAGAGCGCAGACTCGGGAGTGCCCCCCGGCCTGCGAAGGGCGTTGGGGGTATGTGGCGGGCAGCGAGGCCGAGGGACCGTGAGGGCGGGACGAGGCGGCGCTCATCAGGGAGGATGAGCGCCAGCTGCGCGCCGCAGCGATCTCGGCCCTTGCGGAGGAGTGAGGGACTATAAAGGAGGAGCGACAACAGTGAGGGACGAGAGAGGACCAGGCCTGGATTTTGTGTTATGTTTTATTTTGTGTTCGCTGCAGTCGTCCGTGAGGGGCTGCAGCTTTTTATTTTCATTTTGTATTTGTTTGTATGTAGGCGGCAGTCGACCGTGAGGGGCTGTCGCCGCCATTTTATTTTGTGTTTATTTAATTAAAATTTTGTTTAATGTTCTCCGGTTCCCGCCTCCTTCTTCCCGTACAAACGAGATTTACTACAGCGCTGTCCTCAGGGCAGAAGTACTCAATAGGTTTGTATCGCTGTTATTATTAGTGTTTAACGCGCTGCCCTCAGGGCAGAAGTACTCAATTGGTTTGTATCGCTGTTATTATTAGTGTTTAACGCGCTGCCCTCAGGGCAGAAGCACTCAATTGGTTTGTATCGCTGTTATTATTAGTGTTTAACGCGCTGCCCTCAGGGCAGAAGTACTCAATAGGTTCGTATCACTGTGTTATTATTAGTGTTTAACGCGCTGCCCTCAGGGCAGAAGTACTCAACTAGATGTAAACGTGGCCGAAGCCGCGTGCAGTGTGAAAGCTGTATCCTTTAACATGGGTACGGAAAAAATACGCACCGCATACGCACTGCAAACAGAGTATGTGTGAAACGAGCGTCAGCAGGTCCCATGCTCGATGTATGCGCCACTTTCATACGGCTTTCTCGTGCCACAGTGCCAACATACTGTTAGAGTTTTGTCCACCACCCTTCTTCCGTCATCATTATATTTTACGGGGAAGCCAAAATGCTCCCATACACGTGATTTGAATAATGCGGGGGGCTTTTCAAGTTCTTCTACTTCTCCGCTAGCCACTGTTGACTGATTAACATGCCAGTTCACGTGAACACATGTGTTTCTCTGAAACTCAGGATCGAGTTTAAAGGAACAAGATTACTTTAAAAACCATTTTCGGCAGAAAAACTGTTTTTAGTCTGCGATCGCTAAACAATTCAGGTTAATCCACAAGTTAAAAAAAAAGACTGCAATAAATCTGCGGGTCACGTGTGTGCAGAACCGTGGGTCGTGATCCGTACGGATCAACTGCGATCTGTTACACCCCTATTCATTGTTGTATCATTGTTTTAGGGTTAAAAAAAACCTAAAAACTCACTTGGCCAACATGTTCCTGCCCTGCTTCACACAGAATATTAGGTCCGGCCCTTTAAAGCTGTAGTCTACGATGTTGAAAATCAGTCGAGAAAGCCTGAATTTTTTAAAAACTCATCCCGCCCCTCCACACGCACACCCCTCCCCTCTGTGCGTCACTCCAACAACAACGTCACTCAGTCAAGCAGGAGTAAACATCGGAACAGAGATGTACCATGTGCTTAGTCGCTTCAATCTAATGACCGCGCTAATGACACATCATATGTAAAGTTGACTTTCGACACTTGAACTTAGTTGCTTCATCAACAATTCAATGTCACCATTGTCGTAACAAAATAGCTCAGAGGCACACGTTTGAGTTCACGCCCACGCAAGATTAGCAACACATGCAATGTTCTATCGGCTCGAACAGAAAACCGCTAACGTTAGGACTATTGAAACAGTCAAGCACTTCAAGAAATATAATTACTTTGACCCGTGATAGGCGATGCTAAACGGCTAACATTCCAATGCCGACCGGCAGCATGATCATGTTGTCAGACTGATAGAAAGCTATTTATGTAATACACCACACCATAAAAGTATAAATAAATGCATACCTGCTCAACAAAAAGTCAGCGTCGGTTTTAAGTCCAAGGTTTCTCTGAAGCTTCCTCAAACGGGCAATGGTGGACCCTATATTGATTCGGCTTTGAGTCCGGCGTTCTTCACTTTTTTTTTTAAATCTCTGCTCTTTCCTCAGTTGACTTTCTCTTTCTTCCAACCTTGATTGTTGGGGCGAGCAGGGGCCGCTTTCTGATGTCTGTTTGTTGGTTTTTCTCCATTGCTGAGTTGATGCTGCCTACTTGCCCGCAAAATTTCATGTCGCAGGAGGGGGCGGGGTGGGGTGCGGTGGGTGGAGACGCGAGTGGAGCAGGGGATTGGATGAGAGCAGTTAACCAATGTAAGCTGTCCGGCCGGACAGCTTACATTGGTCAATTTCTCTGCGGGTGTACACCCAATAGAGTGAATGGATTTTTTTCATTCTTTTTTCTCTTCATATTGTTAGGATTGTACTGTAGAACCATAACCAGCATCTAAACGAGGTTATTAATAATGAACAATCTTTGAAATCGTAGACCATAGCTTTAAGAGCTGTACGGACCAAATTCATTGTAACACCCGATTTCTCATTTAACTCTGTATATGTTCACTAAAGACATATCCGACTGTGTTTACCTGAATACTTGCCAGGACGTGCATTTGTACATATTTGTTACCATTCAAACCCAATAAACTGGTATTGCGATCTGTCTGAGTGAAAGGCGTGTGCGCGAGTCCGGCAGCGCGAGCACGTCCCGGTCACGCCGCACTTTTCTGTTGCGTTCTTTTTCCTGAGCTACGCGTATATATTTGACTGTTCTGCTTCCATTGTTTAGTGAACAGTCTCACACACACACACACACACACACACACACACACACGTCTTCACTCCTGCTGTCACACATCGACGCACATTAAGAAATACTGCTCTTATTAGAGTGCTGTCATTTTTAAAGTACTGGTACTAATACAATTATTACAATTATCCAACTTACCCAGTCGACGACAAATATTGACGTCGACTGATTAACAGCGTCGACGCAGTCGATTGTATCGACCAATCGCGACAGGCCTAGTAAATAATGATATTATTTTAGAGGTGAACTGTCCCTTTAAAGGGTAACTAAACCCCAGTTCAGTGCTTAACTCCACCCACTGGCAATTTTTGAAAAATGCTGGAAAAGTGGGCAGAGCCCAGCGGAGACAGAGGGAATGAACCGAGGGCGGGGCTGAGCGGAGGGCGTGCACCTGAGACCCGCAGTGACTGATTGATTGACAGCTGTCTGACTTGCGAGTCGCAAAGATGGAGAATGACTGGAATGACGCCAGCAATAGATCAGATATCTGATATACATACAATGTATTTTCATTCAAATGAACTGAAGCAATAAGCAGCACAGGACCAATAAGTTCAGACCTAATAGCCTAAAACAGATTTCCTCAAATAAAAGACTATGGGCCCTATCTTGCACCCAGAGCAATTGACTTTGTACACCGACGCATGTGTCATTCCTATTTTGCACCCGCGCAAAGCGCGCTTTTCCCTCCACAGAAGCACGTCGCTAAACTAGTGAATGAACTTGCGCTCCCTGGGCGGTTCAGCGCAAAAAAGGAGGCGTGTTCCGGCGCAAACAATCCCTGGTGCTATTTTGCTGTTCCATTAAACAATTGCGCCACTGACCAGAAAAAACCTAGTCTAAAGTCAGTGGCGCGTTGAGCGTTGTTCATTATGCTATTTTAAGGGCGCATGCTTGACCATAATGTATAGCGTGCACAACGCGCATACACTTTGCTCATGTAACCTACACAGATGCAAGTTATTTTTGCAAATCATAAATTGTTACACTAAAAAAATATTAACACATGAGATGACGGAAATCATTGTGGTGTGCCACGAAGATGTGAAAAAATAGGCATAAATCTAGCTTACAAATGATTCAGGCTAATTGTAATAATTAAGGATAAGACCTGTTTGCCCAATAGTGGCAAGACATATATGTATATAAGGACATCTGACAAATTGGTTTGTCCGTCAAGAACCAGGAAAAAAAATCGACTGAAAAACTGAAAAAACTGAAAGACTGAAAAAAAAAAGACTGTGAAATCACCTTTACCATAATGTACAACATTACAACTTCACTTCTCTGTCTTTCACTGCTCTTACAAGAACATCAGTCTCCTCGGCTGTGAACCGCTCCTGGCGTGCGCCTGGTAAATACGCCATAATAATAGCAATCCATAATGGAACTTGCGCACCTGCTTTTAAAGGGAATGTTGGATGACGCTCTGATTGGTTTATTCACGTTACGCCCAAACCATACCTATGAATAATGAAGCTACTTCAGACCAACCCATTTTAGATTTGCGCCGGGCGCAAGAGCCATTTATCCCGCCGGGAAAATAGCAACAGCGCCGAGACCCGCCCACAAAGTTACTTGCGCTTCGCGCTTTGACACTTGCGTTTCAGATAGTTAAAATAGGGCCCTATATATGCCAGCACGTTACGGTATTGTTGTTCGTTACCACGGCAATCACTTGCGTGTCAGGGTTTGAAAGTGCATCTCATGTATGAAACTTATCTGTACACATGACGGGCGGCAATAATATCGCAAGAAAAGCCTGACGTGTACTGACAACTGCATTATTTAACCGCATTTTCTTCAATACAATGTTAAAGCAAGTGTCAAGTCAGTTTCATTCATAATGTTTCTACTTCATGTAACATGATAGTTCATACTGGAGTGAAGCCGTTCTCATCGTGTGATTGGGGAAAACATTTCTGAGGGCGTGAGCTCGTGCCAGGGGCGCGGATAGTGAGCCGTTGGAAGTGCCATCCTACGTCACGATGTACCACAACGTCCAATAGGAAAATTCAACTGCAGTAGCCACCGTTCAACCTTAAGAGGGCAGCACTTTGGCGGTTTTACACCATATTTTATAGAATTAAAACTTTATACTAGGGCTGGGCGATATGGAGCAAAAAATATATCTCAATATATTTTGCTATATCTCGATATATGATATATATCTCAATATTTTTACAGGAAAAATAACCCCCCAAAAACTAATATGCCAAATACCACAAAGTCTTTTTTTTTATTGAAGTGCAAAGAGGTAGGCAGTTCATGTAGGAACAAAGTAGGGATGCAACAATACAGTAAGTCCACAGTTCAATACATACCTCGGTTTTTTTTACCACGGTTTTCGGTTCGGTTCAGATTTTTGCTATTCTATTCTTAGCCGAATGGCAAGAGCTTAAGGTGGAATTTTTTTAAATTTTTTTTATTGCAATACTCTTTCTTTATTTTACTTAAAAGACTTGAAAAACCTTACTTAAACTTAAAACTTTACTTTTAAAAAACCTTGTACACATTCCTAGTGTACTGTATAATATAAAATAAATATATATTTATAAAGATTTACACTGGCAGCTCAGAGCTGTACAGCAACATTTAAGTATGAAATTGAATTAATAAATGTAAAAATAAAACACTACATAGACTTCCCTATAAAATATACATCTTATTAAAGGGTTAGTTCACCCAAAAATGAAAATTCTGTCAGTAATTACTCACCCTCATGTTGTTCCAACCATGTAAGACCTTCGTTCATCTTCGGAACATAATTTAGTATATTTTTGATGAAATCTGAGAGCTGTCTCACTCCTCCATAGGCTTTCAGAGGGAATGAAACTTGATGGCCCAGAATAGTAAGTAAAAACGTCATTTAAGGAGTCCAAATGACTACAGTGGCTCTGTATTAAGTCTATCATGCGACGAAAATACTTTTTGAGCGGAAAAACAACAAAAATAACGACTTTATCACACTATTATTGTTGTTCAATTTGAGCATCTGACGAGAGTTCGCGGGAGTGCCACGACGCATGCGCGAGAACTGAGATTACGGCGTTCTTCTTCTACTCCTACTTGTTACTGGCTGCTCACTCTTTCGGAGTAGGGTTAATCTCAGTTCTCGCGCGTTAAGTTTCATTCCCTCTGAAAGCCTATGGAGGAGTGAGACAGCTCTCAGATTTCATCAAAAATATACTAAATTATGTTCCGAAGATGAACGAAGGTCTTACATGGTTGGAACAACATGAGGGTGAGTAATTACTGACAGAATTTTCATTTTTGGGTGAACTAACCCTTTAAAGCTACTGCATTAGTTTTTCAGTCAAGAGCCGTAAATGATTTTGTCTTTGTCTTTTGTTATTTTATTAACCACTAAAGGAATAGTTCACTCAAAAATGAAAATTCTGTCATTGATTACTCGCGCTCAAGTTGTTTTAAACCTGAATAAAGTTCTTTCTTCTGTTGGACATAACATATATTTTGAAGAATATTGGAAACCAAATTGCTGGTAAACAATATATCGATATATACGATATGTCAAAATCCATATCGTGTTTAAAAAATATCTCGATATATTTTAAATATCGAGATATCGCCCACCCCTACTTTATACCCAATGTCAAAACATTTACTCGAATCAATGAACAGCATTAATAAAGCCCCAGTATTACAGATCATTAACTAAAGAAAGTTGGTTTAGAATTTAGTTACCCTTTAAGGATGAGCGGCAGCGTGTTCACTAGGCTGCGCTGCTGTCAATGTAAGACCTCTACACATCTCGTTGGCCTCTGTAATGTTGGTCGCAATTCATCAACTAACTGCAAAATTGTGTCGTGGGAGTCTGTTTTTATTTATAAAAATGTTATCATCAAAGCACAGAACGGTCTCCAAAGGTCTCTCCACCATCAACCGTCGCTGCTCTTCATCTTATATCATTAATAAATGTAACGCTCTCTCGAAAAAGGATTTTTGTACTGTGATTTTTACCGTTGGATTTCAAAAAGGTTTGAAGTTAGGACACCAGTGGGGTTGTCCTAAAGTTAAGTCAGCTTTTAGGATTTTTTGTCGAGTTAGGATGCTTCTGTAAAACCCATTTCCTATCCATAGTTAAGATTATGCACTTAAGAAATGTCATTCTGTAATAACGTTTGTCCTAAATGCGGTCCTAACTGAAATTGCCATGGTTACCAAACAGATAAGATAGGATTCTAAAGTTAAGATGTTTCTGTAATACGCCCCCTGGTGACGATGTCTGTGTGTTGGTGGGCGTTGGCTGTGACAGTAAGCTTCTGCACGCATATAGAGCTTACCGCTGTTGGCGCATATGACCTATTATCCTGCCATTACTTATATTCTTTTGTTTTAAAAATACTTAATATTTATCTATTTCAGTTCGTGATTAGGAGATGATGATGAGCACACATGACGATGAGTGCTGCTTATATTTATCAAGCAGTAAAAATGCCTCTTCCCATGCCTGAAATTTCAATCAGTTTGGGCATTTTTATTCAGACTGAGGTGTTTACATGGAGCGTTTTCATTCAGATTAGAATTTTAAACTGACTGTAATCGGAATACAATGCTCCGGATTAATGCACCAAATGAAGACCAATGGTCTTCATGGGTTCCCGCAAACATCTTCTGCAACTACATCACTGTAGTACAATGCTCCGGATAACATCACTGTAGTTGTAGCTCTGTTCTAATTTGATATTACATCTGGTCTCTACCTATCTGGTCTCTGAATTGCAGAGGAGATGCTCACCTCCTGAGTGTTAATACAACAATATTGTGGTTGCTTATTTATGAAAAGAAAAGGCACAGAAAACAAAAATACAAGAAAAGTATACTTTTACTGTATTTTTGTTTTCTGTGCCTTTTCTTTTAACCAACCTGGTCTCATTGTGAAAATGTACCTCTGGCAACGTTTTTGCAAACCGCCAAAATACGTACCAATAAGTACATATCTCTGCAGTTTCAAAGTGAAATGAACACTAGAGGCAGTAAAACAGCAAGCACTTTTTATCGTTTTTTTTTTTTCCATGTAAATGAATAAATTTTGGAGTTTGCGTCACTTAATCTGCTCCATATGCTCGGCTTTTTTTATATAATAAGTTTGCTCAGTAGCTCAGCTGGTACAGATTTGTACTTGTAATAATGAAAGCTCAGGTACGAATCCCGTGAAAGACAAGTCATGATAAAAGAGCTCAAAGATGAGTTCACACAAGCTTAACAAGACATGGTTACTATTGTATTTTTGTCACATTTGCTTTTGTTAACACTATCGGTTAGGTTTAGGGTTTAGTGTAGGTGTACGTTAAAAAAACAATGTCACAAAACGTCAGATTGACGCTCATCTGTTCCGGGAAAAAAACGAAGCTTTTGGCGGCACCCAGTGGACACATCACTTTGAAACTGCAGTGATATGTACATATTGGTACGTATTTTGGGGTTTGCAAAAACGTTGCCAGAGGTACATTTTCGCAATGAGACCAGGCTGCTTTTAACACAATGTAGCAACATAACTGACCTTAGTGCTATTTTGTTGACCTTAGTGCTATTTTGTATTTTGTTGACCTTAGTGCTATTTTGACAAGTTTTACTTGCCAATAGGAAATTGTTAATTTTGAGGGAGTAATGAGTCTGTCTTTGTTGCTTAGATCTTATGATTTTTCTAGTAATTCTATTTGTTTACATTTCAGATGCAGTGAGGTGAGCTGGTCAGTGATGTAATGTTCCTGGCAGCCAAGTTTACTCCATCAAAAGAAAGTGATCCAGGAAATGTGTGAAAATGAGGATGTCCATGATTCATGTTATCTAAAACTAAAATTCAAAAGCACTTGACAACCTCTAAGAATGATAAAATAAACTAGTTAAAAGTAGTTTAATTATAAAACTTATCTTTGCTCTACCTTTTTGTTGTTATATATTGCTGTATTTTATATTTTTGTTTCTCTGGATTTGTTTTGTAATTGCATAAATGAAATGTCATAACTATATTTTATTGTAATATTTGGACCAAAAGGCTGTACAATAAAAATATAATTAGTGAACTTATTATTTACAATCAAGATTTGTTCTTTCATTTTGCAAAATCATCAAACAGCAAAGTACAGACTGAATTAAAATGGTAGTTTTATATTTATTTATTGCAGGTTTGAGTGGCACACATTAATTTTAATGCAGTTCAAAAGAAACTTGCTTATTGTAAAGACAGTTTTGCATAGTGATACTAGATCATACATCTCCATTTTTGCATCCAGTAATCATAGACTAGCCAGCTTCAGAGAACTCTTCACTCCTTTAAGTCGTCCAGCTGCTGCCAGCTCACCCAGGTAACTGAAGAATAAAAGAACAAGTCAATAATAAAGCAATTTTTTAAGAATGAAATATATATATATATATATATATATATATATATATATATATATATATATATATATATATATATATATATATATTTTTTTTTTTTTTTTTTTTTTTTTAAATGTGATTTGATATTGTAATTTGTGATATGACATTATTATCATCTTTTTTTTCTGGATTGGAATGGAGTACTGTTATTTTTATGTAACATCCTGCCATGGGACTACAGATGTAAATGAGCTTTTAAGCTAACTCACACAACAACTGTGATGTGCATGGTCACTGTTAAATAAACTAAACATGTATACAGTTACTAGACTATAAAACTAGTAAAAAAAAGATAAACTGAAAATAAAAACCGGATAAAAATACGTATACTATATAGAACAAATGGAGCAGAGCGTAAAACCTATTGAGTGCTTCTGCCCTGAGGGCAGCACGTTAAACACTAATAATAACACAGTGATACAAACCTATTGAGTGCTTCTGCCTTGAGGGCAGCGCGTTAAAGGTCCCATGGCATGGCATTTTTCTATCATTTTATAGTTTTTCCTGAGGTGTACTTATATTGTTAGTATGATTTTTACATCATAAAATGTCATAATTTAGAAATAAAAGGCATTTTGTCTATACTGCTGTTTGCCCTGTGGCTGACTGCCCTGTTTCAAGAGGCGTGTCTGCTGTGAGACTTCAGTAAAAACGCCCACTGTTGTGATTGGCTGACATCTTTGCATTTGCGGAGGGGGCGTGGTTTAACGAGGTCTACGACGCACGAGCTGCTGCCAGAGAGACGGATGGACCTGAGTTCACTTCTCATCAGTTCTCTCAGCATGTCTCAGTTCAGGGTGAACTGTTGTAGTTACTAGAATATACTTCAGGTTATTCGTTTATTTCTAGTCGGAGGGGCTGTCACTCATGTCAGAAAGTTAGTAACTTTAGTAAATTATGGATCAGCGCTGACTCGAGACGCGAACCGTTTAGAACGATTCAGTCCGATTTGGTGAACTGGTTCGGTTCACTAAAAAGAACCGATTCAAAAGAATGATTAGTTCGTGAACCGGACATCACGGAGACGGAGCGATTGCTAACAAAGTTATTTATAGTAACTACTGAGTTGTGAGAGCGCTGTCTGTCAGCGCGAGTTTATTGTGTTTGTATCTGAGAGTTCTGAATAAACACGAGTCCCAGTCACGCCGAGTCCATCTTCATCATTATTACCAACTTTGTAACACATGCAATGTACCATTACAGCGAGATGAATGAGTTAGTAAGTTTGATTAAAGCATTATTTCTAGATATGTTCCAATCATATGAAAAGCGTCGGTGACGCGCATTGAGTAACTTACACAGCGCAAACAAAGACACAACAGCAGTAATCGAATGTAATCCAGTTTATTGTGGGGAAAGCTGCCTAGCCTATCCCAGATACCCTCACGCTTACCCCCCTTCTGCTTAATCTCGCGCCGCGTTTGGTGCCTCCGCTGTGGGCCAGATGCAGTACTGGGGGTCGGGGATGTTGAAGGCCGAGCTTCGGCGTGCGCGAGGTTTATCTCTAAAGATGTGGCTCTGCCGATGTTAAGCAGAAACTCCCGACTGTATGCACATTTAAGAACAGATAGACGTGACGAGGACGTACAAAAACACTGACTCACAATATAGAAAACACGAAAACACCGCTCTGTCGGGAGAGAGAGAAGCCGCAGTGTGTGCATGAATAATAAATAATTAGCTACACATAAGAAATCACTGATCACAGATCAGAAGGAACTGAAAAAAGACTTCTGTTTTCATTTGTACATCCAAACACTGAGAAACTGCCAGCATCCACTCGTTCACAACCCATGATCTCTCGAGCGCTTGCATGGGCGTGCCAGATTCTCTGGGCGGAGGAAAGGGAGGAAACCGTTCCTGCTTGGACGTCAAACCAGGAGACTTCAGGATTGGCTCGTCTGGCCTGTCATTTTCTCAAAGGCAGAGAAAGACAGCCAGAACTCGGTTTTACACCGATCAACATTTCTATCCACTTGGGGACAATATTCAGGCTAGGGGAACTCATATTAATGTTAAAATACCTCATAAAATGAAAATTTCATGCCATGGGACCTTTAAACACTAATAATAACACAGTGATACGAACCTATTGAGTACTTCTACCCTGAGGGCAGCGCGTTAAACACTAATAATAACACAGTGATACGAACCTATTGAGTACTTTTGCCCTGAGGGCAGCGCGTTAAACACTAATAATAACACAGTGATACAAACCTATTGAGTGCTTCTGCCCTGAGGGCAGCGTGATGAACACTAATAATAACACAGTGATACAAACCTATTGAGTGCTTCTGCCCGGAGGGCAGCGCGATGAACACTAATAATAACACAGTGATATGAACCTATTGAGTACTTTTGCCCTGAGGGCAGTGCGTTAAACACTAATAATAACACAGTGATATGAACCTATTGAGTACTTTTGCCCTGAGGGCAGCGCGTTAAACACTAATAATAACACAGTGATACAAACCTATTGAGTGCTTCTGCCCGGAGGGCAGCGCGATGAACCCGGCAGCGCGTTGATCGGTGTAAAACCGAGTTCTGGCTGTCTTTCTCTGCCTTTGAGAAAATGACAGGCCAGACGAGCCAATCCTGAAGTCTCCTGGTTTGACGTCCAAGCAGGAACGGTTTCCTCCCTTTCCTCCGCCCAGAGAATCTGGCACGCCCATGCAAGCGCTCGAGAGATCATGGGTTGTGAACGAGTGAATGCTTTAACAGGGCTTAAAAACGGAAAAAAATATCAATCGGTTCATTCCGAGCAGAATCGATATTCTAGCGTTTCCGTTTTTGCGTTCCTCAATAAACATTACTGTTCCGAAAACGGTTTGATATGAAAAAATACTGGTTAATAACGTTATTTTAATTTAGCCTATACTTTAAACAAATATGTATAAATAGACTTATTTTCACTCAATAACAATATAACGCATGGTAATTAAACTTGAATATTTATTTCATAATATTTTTAAAACCAGAAATACATGCATTAATTACAAAGCATAAACAGCAGACCTGTTTTAATGGAGCGTTAGACAATCTAAAGCCCTCTTGTGCCAAATTATTTTCAGAAGAGTGATAACATTCTTTGTACATAACTTTTTTTCAACACAACTTGTTTTAAAAATTGCATGAATAAAGAATAAATAAACTGGATAACCATTGCTCTTTTAATGCACCGTCAACTGCTAATTTCAAAGCAAACACTGCGCAACACGTCCTTGCATCACATAATCAAATTCAGTCAGCTAATAAAGCTTGATCATTTAATGCAATTTAACATACCATTTAATACGAAGCATCAACCGTCTATATAGAAAACATTGACCTGTCCTGTATTGGCAATCTGAAAGACTATAGGAAAAATGTTTGATAGATGCTAGTAGCCTGCTTGGACAGGCTTAAACAAAATCCATAAACTAGCCTAAATCAGTCTATTTGAGTTTAGAGTCCGTACTGCTTATTTAAACGTTCGAAAAGAATGTCCTCCAATACCTGCACATTCATAGTAGACCTCAGCGGGGAAAGAAATGTACTTGAGGCATGAAAATGCGCGCTCTATACTGACTTGCGTACTGGTAGATTCATAGATGACTGCTGCGCGGGCATTTCACTCACGCTTGATAAGTCAACGTCACATGCCGTATTCATGATTGGTCACTGCCAAATTAAAATATTAAAGAGAACGATAAAATAATGTTATTAACCGGTTAATGGTAATTTCAAATTAACGTTTCTGTTCAGAACGATTCAAATTGATTTTGATTTCGTTTCCGTTTTTGTTCCTCTTAAAATTTCGTTCGTTTCCGGTTTTCGTTTTCGTTCCTTGAACCGGTTCAGAGCCCTGATAATAACACACTGATACAAACCTATTGAGTACTTCTACCCTGAGGGCAGCGCGTTAAACATTAATAATAACACAGTGATACAAACCTATTGAGTACTTCTACCCTGAGGGCAGCGCGTTAAACACTAATAATAACAGTGATACAAACCTATTGAGTACTTCTGCCCTGAGGGCAGCGCGTTAAACACTAATAATAACACAGTGATACAAACCTATTGAGTACTTCTACCCTGAGGGCAGCGCGTTAAACACTAATAATAACACAGTGATACAAACCTATTGAGTACTTCTACCCTGAGGGCAGTGCGTTAAACACTAATAATAACACAGTGATACGAACCTATTGAGTACTTCTGCCCGGAGGGCAGCGCGTTAAACACTAATAATAACACAGTGATACGAACCTATTGAGTACTTCTGCCCTGAGGGCAGCGCGTTAAACACTAATAATAACAAAGCGATACAAACCTATTGAGTGCTTCTGCCCTGAGGGCAGCGCGTTAAACACTAATAATAACAGCGATACGAACCTATTGAGTACTTCTACCCTGAGGGCAGCGCGTTAAACACTAATAATAACAGCGATACGAACCTATTGAGTACTTCTACCCTGAGGGCAGCGCGTTAAACACTAATAATAACACAGTGATACGAACCTATTGAGTACTTCTACCCTGAGGGCAGCGCGTTAAACACTAATAATAACACAGTGATACGAACCTATTGAGTACTTCTGCCCGGAGGGCAGCGCGTTAAACACTAATAATAACACAGTGATACAAACCTATTGAGTACTTCTACCCTGAGGGCAGCGCGTTAAACACTAATAATAACAGCGATACGAACCTATTGAGTACTTCTACCCTGAGGGCAGCGCGTTAAACACTAATAATAACACAGTGATACGAACCTATTGAGTACTTCTGCCCTGAGGGCAGCGCGTTAAACACTAATAATAACAAAGCGATACAAACCTATTGAGTACTTCTGCCTTGATATCATCTGCATTTTTGCATCAGCTCCACAGACAGCGAGCAGTTTTGGAAAAGCATTTTTTACTGCAGTGACACGGTAACACTTTGCATTAGTTAACATGAACTAACCGTGAACAACATCTCTGTTCAGCATTAGTTCATCTTTGTTAACGTTACTTCATAATATCCAGCTGTTCATGGTTTGTTCATGTTAGTTCACAGTGCATTAATGTTAGTAAGATTTTAATAATGCATTAGTAAATGTTGAAATTAAAATTAACAAAGATAAATAAATGCTTTATAAGTGCAGTTCATTATTAGTTCATGTTAACAAATGTAGTTAACTAATGTATACCTTATTAAGTGTTACCAGTGACACCATAAGCAGCTTTGATGTGGTCGAGCGATGAAGCAGTCAAATTAAAATGCATGTGATAGGACATTTAGACCAGTGTTTCCCAACCTTTTTTCAGACATGGCACCCTTTGAAAATGTTCTCCATTTTGTGGCACCCCCTCGCATACGTTACGTTAGGGGTGTAAAGGTACAGTTTGCTCACGGTTCGGTTTGTATCACGGTTTTAGGTTCACGGTTTCGGTACGGTTCAGTATTTCCTATGTTCAGGGAAAAAATAACTACTGTCAAATAAAAATAAAGAAAATAATAAGAACAAATAATTTAAATACAAGCAGCAGCACAAATAAATACTATTGAGCAAAGATACTAATAAAATAAACTATGCTTTTCAGGTTTTTCAGGTAGGCCTATATCTATCATTAGTTTTCAGGTACAGAAATTGATCAAATGTAAAATAACATAGCATATTTGACTGTATAAATGAAAGATTAATCCTATTAAACTTACAAAAGCTATTCAATCAAGAGCAGTGAGTGATGTCCTTGTCTTTTGTTGTTTGACATTAAACAGACAGCAGTAAAGGCTACTGCCCCTTTAAGACTGCCCCTTTAAGACCTAAAGCTCGGATATGCGTCGTCTTTCTCGACTGTATAAAGTTTACTTAAGGCATATACAGACTATGTCTGCTAGAATACTCATCAAGATGGACATGTTGACATACTTAGTTAACTAATTTATACCTTATTAAGTGTTACCAGTGATACCATAAGCAGCTTTGATGTGTTCGAGCGATGAAGCAGTCAAATTAAAATGCATGTGATAGGACATTTAGACGATGATTATTAGCTCTGTGCATTTCTAATGTTCGCTAATTATCTTAGTAAACGTTGGAGGATGTTGAAATTTTAACAAAATTGAAAGTAAATACACTTACCTTGTTATGAATGCATTCTCTCCAGATCAGCGATAACGGCTCAGTCTGGGGGATTCCCTCCACACGTACAAAACTCTTGGCCCGCCTCTGCTTCAATTTCATTGGTTGAATCTGTAAACCAATCATTTTCCTTTCTGCCCTCAGAACATGTTTGAGTAAGTAAAACTCCCATCTGCTGTCTGGACTGCCCACCAAGGCCCTTAGCAGACTCCAGTATGTCCAGAACTCAGCTGCCAGGGTTTTAACCCACACAAAGCCCTGGCAGCATATCACTCCCATCCTCAAACAGCTCCACTGGTTGCCAGTCAAGTCACGCATTGCCTACAAGATCCTCCTGCTCACCTACAAATCTCTCCATGGACTCTCACCACAATACCTGACAGATCTCCTCCACCCCTACACTCAGTCGCGTTCCCTGCGGTCCTCTGACAAGGACCTGCTGGCCACCCCCCGCACCAGGTTGCGGACTTTTGGTGACAGGGCTTTCTCTGTCAATGCTCCCACACTCTGGAACACTCTACCGCTCCATGTCCGCTCTGCCCCGTCCCTGCCCATGTTCAAAAAGCACCTCAAAACATTCCTTCTCACTAAGTCATTTGACCTCTAACCCCCCCCCCCCAGCCCCCATAATTTGTTAAGCGACCTTGGGTATCATGAAAGGCGCTATATAAGTCTAAGTTATTATTATTATTATTATTAATAATAAATAAATAAAATAATAATATTATGCAAAAACTATTTTTCTTTAGCTTTTTTCCTCTTTATGGCTTTAAAACTATTTGATGCAGAGTAGTTTACAATTGCATATAATACACCATCTAAGATGTTCGATGTTCCTCTCATCCAGTTTCAGAGATGTGTGTGATGTTCTGCCTTTTATATTTTTATTCTGACAGATGTCATAGCAACCATGATCAAGACCTAAATATATAGAATGTCTTACCAATCATAGAAGTGCACAAGCAGTTATTTCTCCAACAATGAAGAATTAACCTATGGTTTGTTTCTGTAAATATGACATATTTCTCTCTTTTGTTGTAATCTCTCTATATTTTGTCCTCCTTTAATTGTGGAACTAGAACTGTGTATTATTCTTTTGCTGTTGAATGTAAAAATATTTTATATGATCCTACATATCTCCAACAAAGTTTACCTCTAGTTTTGTCACGTTATGCTGAAAGAAAACTGAGGTGCGAGGACTCAAGTGCAGATAAAAGGTTTTATTTAACAAAATAACAGAAACACAAAACAAAAACCCACAAGGGGGAAAAACATAAATAAACCAAACAACATACCAAACTAAGTCAGGGAGCGGAACACAGGGAAGGGAGACGTAGACATTACAACGATACCACAAAGACTGCAAACACAAAGGAACTTATGAAGGGGACAAATAAGGCAGGTAATGAGGGAACACAGGTGGAGGAAATCAAACACTAATCAGATAACAAGGGGGAGGGATCAGACAAAGACATGAGCACAGCCCAAAACAACAACACACCACATGTGCTCCACAAGACAGGACAGACATGTGACATTACCCCCTCCTTAAGGAGCGGCTACCAGACGCTCCACAAGAACAGGGCTGGACCGGGAGGACAAACCAGGTAGGAACAGACCAGGGTGGGACGGGAGGGACAGACCTAGGGCGGGACGGGAGGGACAGACCAGGGAGGGACGGGAGAGACAGACCAGGGAGGGAAGGGGGAAACAAAAAGTTCAGGAACCAGGGCGGCCCGCGGAGTTCAGGCGGCCAGGGCGGCACGGGGAGTTCAGGCGGCCCGCAGAGTTCGGGAGGCCAGGGCGGCGCGCAGAGTTCGGGAGGCCAGGGCGGCCCGCAGAGTTCGGGCGGCCAGGGCGTCCCGCAGAGTTCGGGAGGCCAGGGCGGCGCGCAGAGTTCGGGAGGCCAGGGCGGCCCGCAGAGTTCGGGAGGCCAGGGCGGCCCGCAGAGTTCGGGAGGCCAGGGCGGCCCGCAGAGTTCGGGATTTGATCGAGTAATCCGAAACAGACCTCTCTCCCTGACGAAGCTCGGCGAGCACCCTCGCCGCCTCTCTTCCGGAGACCGCACGGTCAAACACCCGCTTCATGACGGCGGAGAGTGCCTGGAACGACTGACAGCATGGGTCCTGGTTCTCCCACACCGCCGTTCCCCAGAGTGCTGCTCTCCCAGTCAGTAGCGAAAGAACAAATGCGACTTTGGATCGCTCATTGTTGAAAGTTCTCGGTTGTAGAACAGACCAGGGAGGGACGGGAGAGACAGACCAGGGAGGGAAGGGGGAAACAAAAACCCACAAGGGGGAAAAACATAAATAAACCAAACAACATACCAAACTAAGTCAGGGAGCGGAACACAGGGAAGGGAGACGTAGACATTACAACGATACCACAAAGACTGCAAACACAAAGGAACTTATGAAGGGGACAAATAAGGCAGGTAATGAGGGAACACAGGTGGAGGAAATCAAACACTAATCAGATAACAAGGGGGAGGGATCAGACAAAGACATGAGCACAGCCCAAAACAACAACACACCACATGTGCTCCACAAGACAGGACAGACATGTGACAAGTTTATGTGTTCTAAAACCGAAAACGTGAAAAAGGTCCATTAGTTTAAATACATTTCTCAGTAGTGAACAGGAGCATCGCTAGATCCTTTGTACTGTGGCACAAACCCCAGTGAAATACCTCTGTGCCCCAGTAAATAAATCCTTGTCTGACAATGAAGATTACTGTATACCACTTTGTTGACATACGTCACAGTCATGTGCTGTCGGCGCTGCCTCAAGTCGGAAAAAATTTATAACCGGTATAAACTGCTTCAAGTCAGCCGCCAATCGGTCTGCGCATCGCTGCGTGAAGTCGAACAAGCCTATTACATCACACCAAACATGACAACACAAGCACATGACCAGCAACAATAAATACTAGTCATGTGCTCACTCAAAACAAGACAGACCAGTAAGTGTCAGAGTTCTGTCATAAACCAAGAAATACTAAACAGAAGTGACAGAACCCTGACAATTTTGTCTGCATCCATTGTGCTCATTGTATAACGCGCCATTTTACTTCCATTTCCGGATCAGAACGTCTTGGGCTGTTTCGCCAGTGTATAGTGTAAATGCAAATATCGGATACGGGTTGCTTTTAAAAGATGATGTAAGCGGGTCTCCAAAAAAATCGTATATATATTGTCACCAAATCGGATCTGCAGTGTAAATGCTGCCTTTATAGCTTTATAGCTGACAAATGATAAAAGACATTTCCTACAGTGGATAGTATGTAAATATCACTTTTTTGTTTTTTGCCTTATCAAATATCCTGTTACTAATTTGGTGTGAGAAATCGGTGAAAATTGTTTAGTGCATGAGTGAATTGTCCAAATGAATCAAACTGAACTGTGAACAAACTCAAAACTTTTTGCAAATCCGTTCATCAGATATAGAGTATAGAGTTATTTATTTGTGATCTGCCATCATTAGTTCTGATTGTAAACTGTGAATAGAAAACACACACAGCATGATTGCTGAAATATTATCAGGGAAAATGATTCTCTGATTGGTATACAGTAATCTCCATTATCAGACAAGGATTTATCAATGATTTATTGGGGCACAGAGGTATTTAACTGGGGTTTGTGCCCCAGTACAAAGGATCTAACGATACCCCAGTTTACCTAATTTATTTAAACTAAAGGACCCTTTTCACGTTCCCCTTCATGGGAACTCGAGCTGCGTCACCGCTTTGGGAACACCTCTGCGTGATTGCGTCGTGAAGCACGTATGTCATCAGTCCAATAGAGAGACGGAACGTCATAGGGGGGTGACGTCATCGACCGGAAAGTATAAAGCATCCCCGGAAACACACGCCCATAGCTTCTGTTGTCTTCAGCAAGCGCTCTGTGTCTCTGCTGGGCGCTCTTTGAGGAGGGCGTCCTGGTTCGCACTCCCCGCGGTTCGCACTCCCCGCTCGCGACGTGGGGTTCGCAAATGGATCTGTCGGGTGGGTTTGAGGCGGGCCCGCGCTATCTCAGCCTTCTCCCGTCAGATCCGCGGCCGTTTCTCTGGGTTCGGGAGCCCGCGCTGCGGTTTCTCCCGCCCAGGGGGCGGCCTCGGTGCTGCAGTTATCATCCTCTGAGGAGGTTGATATCTGCAGTATCGATCCGGGGGTTGAAGATTTGCCACTTCAATCCCCCGCGAGTGAGGAGCTTGTGGAGGTTTTGAGCAGAGCGGTGGCCAGATAAAACATTGACTGGCCAGCGCAGGATATTAATCAGGAGCGCGCCTCTGTTAAAAGTAGGCTCGATGAGCGCTTCCTGCCAGCCCGCTCTGCTCAGCCTCCGCGGTGGAGCCTTCCGTTCTTCACTGATCTCCACACCGAGGTGTCGAGATTGTGGAGGCGGCCCATGTCAGCGAGAGTTTTCAGTCCCCATACATCAGTGTATAGTAACATCGGGGGGCTGAAAAGACATGGGTATGGTTCGGTGCCGAGGGTGGAAGAGAC
Organism: Gobio gobio; assembly: GCF_949357685.1. Taxonomy (NCBI): domain Eukaryota; kingdom Metazoa; phylum Chordata; class Actinopteri; order Cypriniformes; family Gobionidae; genus Gobio; species Gobio gobio. Next base: position 33,154,431 of record NC_137118.1, on the reverse strand, counting down.
GCTTGCGAGCCATCTCTCTCCCGAGTCGGCATCGACCATTAAGGCTCCGTCACTACCCACTAAGCCACTCAGAGTCACCTCAGCATTAGTGGGTAAATCTTACTCGGCAGCAGGTCAGGCCACCGCATGTCTGCATACTATGGCTATAGTGCAGGCATACCAGGCTGACCTGCTGAGGGACCTGGGGGAAAGCAGCGAGATCGGGGCTGATGTGATAAGCGAGCTCCGATCCTCATCAGATTTAGCCCTCCGTGCCACCAAGGAGACGGCCAGATGTATTGGTCGTTCTATGGCAGCCCTGATGGTCATGGAGAGACATCTCTGGCTAAATCTGACCGAGATTAAGGAGAAAGATAAAAGTTTCCTGCTTTATGCTGTAGCAACAATGAGTTCCGGGGAATAATTCATTCAAATGGTATAACTATTCATGAGTCTATGAATATGATTTGCTTGTTGTACAGACAATATTACGTATAACGGAACCTTTAATCATTTAAAAGTAACCTTGATCCAAATTGATTTCTTCATCAATTATCAATCTTACAAACCTTAAGAAACATTGATCTGTTTGATCAGGACAAATAATATCTCTTATATTTGTACAATTTGTATTACTGAAGTTGTAATACAGGAAAATCAAGCTTAAATGGGTAGCTAAAATCTTACGTCTCATTGACTTCGATATTTGTGAGCAAAACAATACGGATTCAATTTAATGCAATCATTGGGTTTTAATAAAACAACTACAGTTTACAAAGCTATGATTCATACGGGGAAATATGCATATATATGTAGGAGAAAACAAACAATATGGTACAAACAAGGAAACATGAAACTTAACGAATAATATAAAGGGAAGAAGAATGATGGGAAGAGAGAATTAACAAGGGAGAGAGAGAGAGAGAGAGAGAGAGAAAGACAGAAAGAGAGAGAGACAGCTTCACAGTCCTTTTGCAAGAGCCCTCAAGAAATTCATATTCCCGTGAACGGGAATTATTCAGACAACCTTTTCCAAGCAGTTTGATTGTGAAATAGAATACTTGCATTACTACGGCTTCTCGTGTAAGTGTCTGAGTTCGAATCGTCGGGGAAGTTCGCTAAGGATTTGCGGGTCCAGGAGAATTTCTTTGAAGTTTAGGAAAGTCACTCCAGAAGTCTGCCGGTTTCTCTCTCCGTGCGGGGAGGCCTTCTCTCAGGGTTGGGAAGACCAGGGTTGGTCTTCCCTTCCATGGCGAAATGCCAAGAGGTCCGTTCTTTGTGGTGGCGAAAATGCAAAGAGTTGATGGTCGTTCCTGTTCTTATAGAGGGGATGGCCGATGCCCAAAGAGTTCAACGCTCCAATCTCTTGCGGCTCCACGATGACGCCTCGGATCTACTCAGCGTAGATGATTACATCAACACACAGGCCCTTTGTTTACGTATGATTTGATTTGAAAAGTCACGAGGGCTGTGAGGTGTTCAGACTTTGGCCTTCCTGCCAGATGAATGATTGAATCATTACTGTTACAGTCCCCCTTTTTGTCGGATGATGTCCTATGGTCATTATCGGACAACCCCCATCACAATGGTCGGATGGCAGGTGAATCGGGACGGTTGGATAGCAGGTGTTCGTTATGGCTGAGGAGCCAGCTCGATGAGGTTCGCATCTGCTTCTGGCGTGGTACCCTCCCTCCAGGGTTTCCATCGGAGACCTCCAGACACAGCTGTCGTGAGATTGGCTGTAGAGGTTCTCATCTCATTGAACTTCCTGTACAGGAGAAAGGCTATGCCCAGGGTTAGGGTATTGCCGTTGATCATGGAGATACATAGCGAAGTGTCAGCTGCGGTCCAGGTTTGGACAACAGGCGAGGTATTCAGGATAGGCAATCGGGACAATGCTTGGAGGGCTGTGTCGAGGGGAGCAATGTCAATGAGCTGAGGCCCCCCTTTTTCAATCCACCGTTCTAGTTCTGGATCTAGGGTGAAGTTGTGGTCCTTGAAAAAGGCTGGGATTTCTAGCTCTGACTGATACTCTTCACTCTGAAGATGGTACAAAGCCAAATCGTCCAGGTGGAGGATGGCCCCTCGCGGTACTTGGATCCACATGCTCTGGTCAAGCAAGTTGATACGGGTGGCGGTGTCATGCTGGTCGTAGATCAGCGTAGCGGTACGCACCGGAGTGTTGACAAGCCAACTGTCACCTACGATCTCTGCCTGCGTCTCGGTGACTTGGGTACGAGGCGTGGCGTCGGTAGGGCAGCGGGTGTTGCTGATCATCGGTTGCAATCCGCAGATAGTGAATAGTGAGGTAGTGAATGTCTTTAGTCAGGGTACACATGTGCAGGTTCGGGGCTAAGTACAGCTGTGTATCGCTATCGTGGTAGGCGACCACCTCGGGAGTGCGCACCTTAACACTAGAAGTCCCAGGGAGCAGCCATTTGGCTTTTCTACCTATAAAACCCGCAGGACAGCCGATGGGCTGGAAGGCTTTAGGCTAATATCCTTAATCAGCTGTGAACAGTTGCTTTTGTTATGTAAACAAGATGGGGCCATGCTGAGCCACTTCAAGGAAACTTGTGTTTCACTTTGCCATCTTAGGGAGAAATCAACACACATGTTTTTTTTTTCCTTTGTTGCTGAGATTTATTGATAAAAACAGTACAAAATAAAATAAAAAAGAAACCAACCATTTGTACACATATTTACAAATAATATTAAAAAGTGAGTGAGTACATTCCAGCAATCACTCACAATCCTGGCACTGCCATGGTATCTCCCGTCTGCATTTACCACATGTGTATCTGTAGCAGTGAACACATCGCACAGTGGCATGATTGTTCTTGTATTGGTGTTTGGTGTTCCGGCTAAGAAGTTTATGCGCAAGTGACAGCGATGTGAAGAAATTGTCCGTGGTTACATTTCTGCCCTTGTCTAGGAATGGTTCCATCAGCCTCATCACTACATTTTCAGACAGTCTCTCTCCACTGGGACGACTAGGGTCCTTGCCAAGATATGGGAGGACATTACAAATGTACTTGGATTTTAGGTCGCAAGCCACCCAAAACTTGATCCCAAACTTGTCAGGTTTAGTTGCAATATACTGCAGGAAACAGCAGCGAGTCTTTGACGGGAAAAGCTGTTCATCAACAGTGATATGTAGACCAGGGTTGTAGGACGTGATGCAATTGGTGACAAATGATCCCCACACACTGGAAATTGCAGCAAACTTATCAGTCTTTGCTCGATCACTCCGGGTGGACCTGTCATCAAAAGCGTAGGTGTCGCATGATGTCTTGGAAGCGGTTTCGCGGCATTGTTCCAATGATATGTGGGTTTCTCAGGTTTGCTGACCAGCAGTCACGTAGTGATGGAACCTTGGTAAGCCCCCGGAAGATGACAATTGCAATAAATGCCATTAGTTCAGGGAGGGCCATGAAGCAATGAACATGCTGCCTTTCCTGTGCATGTTGAATAGTCCATTCTTGAGTGCTATGAAGCATGTCAAGAGTGATGAAACACAGGAAGCTCTGAAGGCGACTCGAGATACTTTTCCTGGCCTTAGCTGTTGGCTCTCCATCTGCAGCGTACGCTTTGATTGGGGTGAAAGGGAGACGCGTCCCCACCTGTTCTTCACGCCACACTGTGCCATCTTTCCTTGTCTCTGTCAGGTTAGTCCCGAAACGGGCTCTCTTTTTTTGGTTGAGGAGCAGTCTCCTCATCTGCAGTGTGAACAAATTCAAATTGTGAGCAATGGAAAAGTCAAATGATATCACAAATGCATGCATAGATACTAATAATAATTCCAGTATCTCCTTCTCTGTATCGGAATAATGTCTGAAATATCTTCCTAAATAAAAAGATACAACTAAAGCAAAGAAACAACTAATAATGTTTTGCACTTCAGATGGCAGTGAATGTCTGCTAAGTAGTACAAACAAAAAAGTGGACTAAGAGAAAAACACAAAAAAAGCAGAGTGGAGTGACATAAATATTTACTTTTTTGTATTGTCTGGTTTGAAATGAAATAGGAAATAATATGAAATGAAACTTAACCTGAAGACAGATCAGACAGCTCTGAGTCCGAATCCGGCTGAAGTTCTATGTCTTCTTCATCTGAGTCACAAGGGTTTCCTTCACTCAGGATAATTTCCAAGGCCTGCCGAGTGGTGAGTCTTGTTAGCAGCCCTCCCTCCCCCACACATACAAATAAGCCACCAGCAACCATTCACACACACACCCCCAACCCCCCTGCAGATTGCTCAGGTAATGAACACATTTACACATGAATTGATGCTAATGATAGCCAAAAGACTAGCCAGTTAGCTTCCACTTGGCTAAAGGAGGGGTAAAAATCTCTGGGACTTCTAGTGTTAAGGTGTGTGTTACCCTTTTAAAAGCCCACATTGATAGTGTCTTTGAGTCTGTAGATTCGGCTCGACTCGATGATGGGTAAGTTAAGAAGGAAGCCCATCTCCTTCTGCTCGGGGTCCACATAAAGGGGAATGGCGCTACCCAGAGAGTAGGAGAGGTGTACTTGCAGAGGGTCGTGGGTGTGTTGATAGTGGACGCCAGCACACTTTGCACCAGGCTTACGGGTATAAGGTAAGGTGGGATTCTACCAATGGCTAAGCTGTCGATGGAGGAGCTTACTTCCCGTTGCATGTCAGTCATTAAGGTTGTGACCAGCTGCGTTTGAGCAAAGTAATTCTGAAAGACTGTAAACAGCTGTTTCATGGAGTTCACGGTCTGGTTCAACAGGACACTGTGGGTGTTTAGAATTACCACCATTCCTCTCAATGTTTTGCCGACAGTTTGTAAAGCTGCACTCTGTGTGGTGAGTTGCTCTTTTAGATGTGGAAGTTCAGTCTGAATTTCAGCCACATGCTGAAGATCGAAATTTTATTGTTTAATGTTATTTTTATTTAGTATTATTATGTTTTATTATTTTTCATAATTATTTGTATAATGTACAATGTAAGTCAGACTGTGTTGAACATTGTGTCCCAAGGAGAGACTTGGATGAGCTATATTTGTTACAGGAATGTGTATACTTATAGAACATGTTTCCACTGATGCACACAGTAGCATGCATCTGTTCTATAATGTATTGTCAACTGATTCTTTATAAGGAAAGTGGATTGTGCAACTGATGTAAGCATGATGTATACGCTCTATTTTAAACATAGGACGCATGTTTCTCTTCCTTCTATGGAAGTCTCTTCCAAGTGAGATCCTCTGTTAGTAGTATATATAATATCCAAATTAAGTGTTCGGGCTCAGAGACGGGGAGAGACGAGACGAGGAGAGACGAGACTCAGAGGAGAGACGAGACGAGATGAGGGATGGACAAGGAACGAAGGGAGGATGAAGAAGGGAGAGGGGAGAGAAATGGAGGAATGGAGAAACATATAGCTGGCATAAGACAATAACTTTTCAATGTCTCAACTATGTCTGATATATAAAATAATAAAAAGAGATCTCTTGGCAAATTACTGGTATTCCGGTCCTGTGATTCGATCATAACGGGGACAAAAGCTGAATTTTCAGATCTACAATTGGCGTCACACGAACAGGATCTGCATTTCAGGCATTTATCATCAGGTAAGACATTTTCTTTTTCTTAAAGATTCTAAGTCTGCCTGATGATATATAAACTGTTGAGACAGTGACTGAAACTGCTAAAAAGAACTGTGTTATTTTGAAATACCAGTTTTGTTGCCAATGAATATGTGTCAGACATAGTTACATTTTAAGTAATTTAATTTGATGTGATTTATTTAAGTTATTCTGATCAGCATTCTGACCTCCAAAATATTGAATGAAGCTGGGTTTAAAGTGGATTCTTTTGTGCAAAAGACTACTTTGTCAAATTTTCGGGAGATTAATCCGTAATGCGATTTAGCAATTAGTTCGTTGTGACTGTAAGGTGGTCGGAACACGGCGAGACTGCAGTTTTGTTTTATTTTAAATTTTGTTATTTTTGGGCAGAGAAAATCTCTAATGTGTCCTTCGGGCCTTAGAACCGTGCTTAGAAGAAGTACGGGGAAGTGCAACGAACTGTGAGATTAAAGCGGTTTAAAGTGGCGGGTCTGCGCTAAAGGTTGCGCAGCTTTAGAAAGCCCTAAAACGTTTAAACACGCTAAAGGTATAAGGCGCCTTGATGAATAAAAGTGGCTAGAATCGTTGGCCTTCTGATTTTGACAGTAAAGCTGTTCAATATTTGGGGAGGAGACTGATCTGAGTTCAACTGAAAAGAAAAATGAAAAGAAAAAAAGAGAAAAAAAATGTATTTGAGTTAAACTGAATTTTAAAGTAAAATACAATTGAAAATATATGAGTTAACTTTTAACTGTTTGTTTTTCCTTTCCTCAAGTTTCTCAAGTGTTCATAAGGGAGAGCAGCCCCTCCCTTTGGAATTCACCCTGTACCCTCTTCTCTCTCTCTCTCTCTCTCTCTCTCTCTCTCTCTCTCTCTCTCTCTTTCTCTCTCTCTCTCTACACACACACACACACACACACACACTTATAAATAGATAGCCTGCTGTTTCTCTAGTTCACATAGAGAAATATACAAATTATTTTCAAAATGGCTGCAAACAAAGAAAGCATCTGCAAGATACATTTCTAGATGAGATCAAATGACAGAAATGTCTGGTGTTAATATTATATATATAAAGAAAATAAAAAATAAAATAAAAAAAAGGAAAAAGAGAAAAGACAAATATAAACAAAGATGCAATCGATAACATGCAATTTCTGGTTAAGCCAGAGTAAAATTGTAGTATGAAACTATGTTAAAAGTTTATGAAAATGCAGTCCTGGGGTATTGTGGACTTTGCCTCAGTGGGTTCTCTCTCAGTCATAGACAGCTGAATGCTATTTGAGCCTGTGCTATGAGTGATACGTTATTTATAGTAAAGCACAGTGTTTCAGTTGGAAATCATAGACACGGAGATGTTAAAGAAATAATACTAGGCAATTGGTAATTAAATGTTTCAAGCAAAACTCATTCACTCAATCTTTTAAATGAATACAGACCTTGAATGATATAAGTGATCATTTTGGATTAGTTACTCTATGACCAGTAACTTCTTTGTCTCATCTTTGTCTTCACCATGTACAGGACAGATGGCTCCGGTTACAGATGAAGCAGAACTTTACTTTGAACGGATTGTTGTAATAACTAATTGATTTAAGTTATTAATAGTGCTGTTATTAATCTGTCTCCATGTTTTGAAACTATTAGGCATTCCAAATGGTTCTGATGGCTCTTGAATGCAATTCCTTGATTCTGTTGAAGAAAATGCCTGTCAAAGGTTTCGTAATGGAAAGAGTGGTTACCAGTGAGCATGAGGTGATTTCTCAATGACGGATAAGATCCTCTATGGCCAAAAAGGGGACAATCTAAGGCAGAGATTTTACCGCCGCTACTGGGCATCTCCTGAAGGGAGGTGTGATTGTGAGATGTGTATGAGAGTGAGAAGATGTTTGTAAGGCCAACAGCATCATTGAAGGGAGAGCTGTGAGAAGTTACAGTAGTCTGCCCTAGAAATGGGAACTCCTCCATACCAGATCACCAGCAACCACATTCCTTGGATGGTGTGACTATGCCAGGGGGACACCCTGGGAAAGATGATCATTCATAAAGAGATAAGGGGAATGGGTTTTCAAGAACCAGCTGAGACCATGAGGGATTGTAATTAATTACTTTGGAGACCATAACATAAAAACTTCTTAATTTATATTAGGAACATGAAGTTGGTTGCCTTATGTGCAATTATTGTTTAGAAGTTTAATTCCAAGACATGGTGGTGGTTAAAGATGAAGACTGCTTTTGCTGATTTAAGAGAAGTTCTGGATAAAAAAGGTTAAGTGAATTTAACATTTTTAACTAAGAAAACCTTAGCAAGATCTTAGCATAAGTTATTTTAGATTGTTGGAATCATTCCAATACAAAACAACTGAGTTGACTTTTCTACACAAATGAATAATGAACAGACATGTTTCAAGACATGCTTTGATAAGAGGTGAAGATAGATTTTATACTTACAAAACACAACTGACAAACAATCAACACCTGCTTACTGATTTACAACCCCAAGGGATAGGATTCTTTAATATCAACGTTTCTTTTAGTTTGTTATTTTGAACCAGGAACTGAAGGAATTCAGGTATATTTACTGAAAAGTTCAGGTACTGGCGAAGATTTTATTAATGTTTCCTTTCTTAGATGTATGGGGTACATTTTAAATGCATACACATAGATGATAAAAGACACATAGTATGCGGGGACATATCATGGGTTTGGGTTATTTGTTTTGTTTGTTTTCTGTTTGTTGTTTTCCTTTCTTTTGCCTTTCCTTTTCTTCACTATTGCTCCACTAGATGGCCACTGGAGGGGTGACGGTGTGGAACTGACTGTCGTAGTTCCAGAGGAGGGACTGAAGATCGAAATTTTATTGTTTAATGTTATTTTTATTTAGTATTATTATGTTTTATTATTTTTCATAATTATTTGTATAATGTACAATGTAAGTCAGACTGTGTTGAACATTGTGTCCCAAGGAGAGACTTGGATGAGCTATATTTGTTACAGGAATGTGTATACTTATAGAACATGTTTCCACTGATGCACACAGTAGCATGCATCTGTTCTATAATGTATTGTCAACTGATTCTTTATAAGGAAAGTGGATTGTGCAACTGATGTAAGCATGATGTATACGCTCTATTTTAAACATAGGACGCATGTTTCTCTTCCTTCTATGGAAGTCTCTTCCAAGTGAGATCCTCTGTTAGTAGTATATATAATATCCAAATTAAGTGTTCGGGCTCAGAGACGGGGAGAGACGAGACGAGGAGAGACGAGACTCAGAGGAGAGACGAGACGAGATGAGGGATGGACAAGGAACGAAGGGAGGATGAAGAAGGGAGAGGGGAGAGAAATGGAGGAATGGAGAAACATATAGCTGGCATAAGACAATAACTTTTCAATGTCTCAACTATGTCTGATATATAAAATAATAAAAAGAGATCTCTTGGCAAATTACTGGTATTCCGGTCCTGTGATTCGATCATAACGGGGACAAAAGCTGAATTTTCAGATCTACACATGCCGTCTTATCGTGGCTATGTTTACGGCGTTGACACTGGACATGCCAATGTTAAACAGAGTTCCAACGGCGGCGGCGGCTCCAAGCAACGCTCCCAGGAACCGTTTGGAGCGGCGGTTGTGTCCACCTAACTCCGCTTGGGTGACTGTCATCTTCTCCAGTTGGTTGAGCATGTGCTTGACATCGGCCTCTGCATGGAGGAGAGAGTCTTCTGTCCACCGGGCACCGGCCCAGCTGTACTGGGCTACTGTGTGGGGGTAGTGTGCTCTGTAGACGTTGCGAGGGTCGAGTCGAACGTACACTTTCTGGGTGTGCGTCCGGTAATTGGTGATCAGGAGGTGTGCTGTGGTTTGGGCGGTGTCGTTGGGTGCTGGCAGGCACTCTACCCATTTGGTAAACTGGCACACCACCGTGAGGAAGTACTTGTTGCCTCTTGCGGACCTGGGCAGGGGTCCCACCCAGTCGATTTGTAGGTCTGACCACGGGAACGTGATCCCTCTGCGTTGCAGTGGGGCTCTGTGGTTCGGGTTTGCTGGTTGGAACTGGCAGCAAACCAGGCACTCTCTGACATACTCTGCCACATCTTGTTGCATCCCGGGCCAATATTCCACATGTTTCAGTGTGTCATTTGTGGCCCTGGTGCCATGGTGTCCAGCACATGGTGTGTCGTGGGCGTACATTAGCATCACCCCCCTTTACGACAGTGGCACCACAAGTCTTGGCGCTGTGCTGTCATCGGGCGCAAACCACAGAATGTTGTCCTGTATACGCAACATGTGTCTGGAGTTATGTAGGTGTTTGAGGCCTGAGTCATCAGTGAGCTCAGAGTCAGTGATAGGGTGGCTGGAGGGGTCAGAGAGGTGGTCAAGAAATTGAGCGTCAGCGTCAGTTCTGGCAGGCCAAGTAGTCAAGACGCTGCTAACGCTATTGGTAACAACACTGTCTCATCAGCTGATTTGCATCAGCTGTTTCAACTCCCCTCGTTACTAATGGCTACGTTAAAAGCAGGGCGCCTATTTAAAGCAGATCCAGTTCGCTCTTACTACTAGCTGCTCGCTGCTTTGCAACCCGCCACCTCCCCAACTCCTCCTGTCGTGTATAACGTGGCATTTGTTTATGTCATCGTTGCTGCTCTGTTCATAGGGGGAATAGTTAAGCTCTCCCAGTCCTAAACTGTGTGAGCGTTCCCTAATGCTGCTGCTGTCCTCTGACTCTCTGCTATTTCATGGTGCTCATGAAAGGTCAGAGGACTCCCTGAACAGAGCCATACCACCAAAAACAAATTTAATTCAGAATTCATCAACTGATTGCAATTCAATAAAAATGTCTAAATCATTTTTATTGTCATGTGTGTTCTTGCCTCAATGGACCTGACAGAATTGTCTTTATTGCAGTGTCAGAGGCTTGCATATCCGCAATGTCGTTGTTGGACATCTGCGGAGTTAGCGATAGAGGCTGCGAGGCGGGAATTGTAGCCGGGGCTGGTCGCTTGCTGTGGGTTAGCATTGCAACGTTGGGGCTGGATGTGGGGTTTGGGGGTGCCCACATGTCGCCGTGTAGTGCGCCCGTCTTGGCGAGGGCGTCAGTTTGGTCATTTAAGTCTTTGTCGAGACCTGGTAGCTTCGAGTGTGCTTTTACCTTCTTCCAGTACACTGTCAGGTCATGTGTTCTTGTGATGTTGTCACATTCCTGGAACAGGTGTTGGTGTTTGACTGGCTTGTTGTTAGCGGTCTTGAAACCATTCTGTTTCCAGCTTGGAAGGTGGCACACGAAACTGAGTCTGGCATAGTTAGAGTCTGAGCGGATGAGCAGTTCTCTGATGTCATGTGCTGATGCAATCTGTAGGGCTATGAGAATAGCTGCTATCTCTGCATATTGCGATGACTGAGGACCCAACTTGAAGTGTTGTGGTGGGCACGGCTGATCGTTCACCCACAGCACTCCTGCATCTGATTTGAGGACGCCGCCGTGGTTGTAGGAGCACCCATCGACGTAAGCCGTGGGCATCCCCTGGCACGCATTCGGTTCAAAGTATCTGTGACAGGTCAGTTGTTGTTGTTGGGGTTCTTGTGCATCCGCTGCAGCAGCAGGCGTGTTATCAGAGCAGTTTTGGCATGCAGCCAGGCCATTGCCCAGTGCAGACTTGTGATTCTGTGCGTACCGTGCCTCAACATTGCGTCCCTGGAGGGCCATTAACCATGTGGCTATACGTGAATTAGGGACAACGCCATCTCGGATGCGTTGGCTGTTGAGGAACATTATGGGCTGGTGGCAAGTCTCTATGATAACTTTCTGTGCCCCAATGTAGTTGTAGAATCGCTGAATGGCCCACACCGTGCAGAACAGAACTTTTTCACAGTCTGAGAACTTGTACTCTGGTGGGAGAAGCGTCTTGCTGGCATATGCGACCACCTTCTTGTCTTGGTCATGTCATTGATATAGGCCAGCACTGAGACATTGGTCGGAAAACCCGGCTTCCAGGTAGAATTCCTTCTGTGGATCGGGGTAAGCAAGGCATGGAGCTGTGCATAAATGTCTTTTTAGTGCCGTCATGGCGTATTCTTGAGCGTCTGACCAGACAAAAGGGCAGTCTTTCTTTAGCAGGGCTGTTAGAGGTCTGGCCATGTCTGAGTAGTTTTCAATGAACTGTCGGGAGTAATTGCATACCCCTAGAAAACTGCGCAGGTCAGAGACGTTAGTAGGAGGCTTGATGTTTTGAATGGCATGAATACGGTTTGACTGAGGTTCAATGCCTTGGGATCCGATTAGCAGGCCCACGTAGTTGACCTTGGTCCGGCACCACTGTCCTTTGTGGAGGGCGATCTTGGCACCGGCTGCGGATAGTTGGTTCAAAACATAGTCTCTTTCTTTCAGGTGGACGGCCACCGTTGTGCTCTTCATGAGAACGTTGTCTACATAGATCAGGTTGGTCTTGAGAGGTGTAGCAGGTTCATCAGTCTCACCGACAGGCTGGTGGGAGACTGTGTATACTGCGAGGGGACTGTCCTCAGTCAGCTCCGTTCGGCACACCTGGTCTTTGGTCATCGGCATGACAGACGTGATGGCAATGAATTTGAAGGGTGCAGTGAACAGCGTGTTATCTGTACTCTCTTCGGGTATCAGTGCAGGTGGAATGGGCCCAATGATGGGTAGTACAAGTTCAAAGTCATGAAAGTCATGGCTCACTAGCCATCCCAGCCGGTAGGCCTTGGGAATGTTGATGTCAGTTGCTGTGCAGTTGTTGAAGAGGATGTAGACTACACGAGATGACACTTCAGTGAGGGGTGTGGCTTCAAGTGTGAGTCCGAGTTCCACACATTCAGGTGAGGGTTGGAAGAAACCCAGTTTGTGGTTTAAGGTTTGGCCACATCGCATGTTGAGCCGAACAGCGACCCCTTTGGTGTATGCTGGTATCACCGTTCCCTGTTCGTTGACTAGGGTGCAGACCTCCGGGATGGTCTGTCCTGACATGAGGTTGTCATGACTGATGGAAACGTGTGGCTGTAAAGTCAGTGGGGTTTCAAGTCGACCTTGCTTGAGGTCCACAGCAGCGATTAGCCCCTGGTCTGATTCTGGAGTGTTCACGAATTAAAGCTCGTCGTAGCTGCCAGTAGTCTGCTTTGACAGTCTCTGGTTGACGGTCTAGAAAGCTATGTACGTCCCGGTTAGACGTGATTCTGAGTAGGTACAATCTGTCCCAAGTGTTCACGCTAGCGACAGTCTGTAGGTGAAAGTCTATGTCTTGCAAGTAGGCGTCAACGTCGTCCTTCTCCTGCAGGGTCTGGGCTGAACGTAGGGATATTTCTGGCCAGCTTGTCAAGGTCTTTATGAGCTACGTGGCTGCTGACCCTGACTTCCTGGAAGGGCTTCCCTTCCTCCACCGCTGGCGGGGGTTCGTGGAGGCTAGCGGGTGACAGTCTGAGCAGTGGGCTGTCACCCCCCTTTCTAGCTCTTGGTTCTTGGCTAAAAGGTGCGGACCAGCTGTTCGGGGGAAACTCTGTGTGGTGCGTTCCCCCTTACTGGTCACTTTGCAGTTTATAGGAATGTTTCAGTTCTCTGTGAACAAGGTCAAGTTCATCTTTGAGCTCATGTCTTTGCTGGACAAGCTCATTGATCTCGGCTCAGGCAGCCTGCAAGTGGTTTTCAGAGGCTTTGGCTTTAGCATCTCTGTCTTTGAGTGCAGTGTTGGCTCTCTCTAGGAGAACTTCGCCTCGCCAGAGCTGTTCGTTGAGTTCTTCCCTGGTGTCTTTCTCCGACTGCTCTCTGCAGTCTGTGTCCAGACGCAGATCTTCCAGGGCCTTTTGAAGTCTTTCTACTTCTTTCTCTCGTTCTGTGTCCGTTTCACCCTCTTTCTCGGTCTCTAGAAGTAGCTGATCTAGATGACGCTGGGTGAGGGCCTGGTTTCTCCGGGCCTCCTCGGCTTGGAGCTTTAATGTTGCCGCTTCCTGTTCTAGGTCGGTGTGGCTCTTTTCTCTCAGCCGTGCCTGGGCGACAAGGTTGTGGACGAGGCTCCCGAGGATCTTGGCCAGTTCTTTGTGAGAGTAACTCTGCATCGGGTCATGTGCCGTCAGCTTGTCTAGCTCTGTGTCCAGTTCCTCCTGGCTCAGCTGTTGCAGATCACTGGCGTCCTCAGACAGAACAGTGCTCGTCATTGGTACAGCCATACCACTAGGCGATCCCAAGGGACAGCGGGACTGGATGAACGGGATATACTGGTTCACTGTGGGCGAGAGAAACACACACACAAAGAGGCCAATGCAAGTTTGTTCTAAGGTTAACGAGCACTTGTACGAACTATGCCGTCGACAAGAATTTTGGCTAACTGATGTAGACAGTTAGACAATTAGGCGGGCCAATTTTGGGTCGACCTGAAATAGAGATTTTGACAGGCGGTAGCCCTGTGGGTCACCTGGTGACGCCGGCTGCTCGGTTGTCACTCTATTACTTAGCTTTCCTTGGGGTCTCTTGGTGAACTGAGAGAAACAAGATTACGACAGTCCGGACAGTGGAGGTAGGAAAGAGCACAGTGAAAACAAACACAAAAATGAATTGGTCTGCAATAAAAAGGAAAATAAGCGCGAACGCTGGGAGTGTTAGAGAAACAATAAAGGGGCTAAGCCTGCTACCTTCCGTAAGAGTTTCTGATAGGGCCTACAGCATGTGTGGCTATCGGGGTAGGAAACCTAGGAAGAGGGTGCGGCTTAGAGAGGAAAGGTGGGCCAAACGTTTAGGCTATACTCGGGGGAGTATCTAATATTCGGCTTATAATGTGGGTTTTATCACATTTAGTTTATCCGGGCAAATTGAGGTCGCTTAGGTGGAAAACCAGCGGCGCAGTCGGCCTTCCGGGTGTTCCCAAACACCCAACTGCCGTGTCCTCGGTCCTTCGTTACTCTGTATCGCGTTACGCCCACTCAAACAGCTTATGACTTTAAACACAACCTGACAACACCAACCCGTCAACCGCCAGCCAGCACAGCAAAATTGGCACATTCCCTAGAACCCTCTTTTTCAAGAGTGGTCCCCTATTAGACCATGGTTTAGGTACAGGTACCAGAAATTGCCTTGTGTCTGTCAGCTGAACTGGTTGACTGGCTTTGGAGTGCTGATGTCGCCACTGCGCGCAACGGCGGACAGAGGTAAAAGAAACCGAGATTCACACGCAGGCGGTGCTGGTCACGTCGGTTGGACAAGCTTGCTCGTGGAGACCAGTTTGAGAAAACTCTCAATTCACCACAGATGCTTGTGAGCCCTACAATAAATACACAAAGAGGGTAAACAGGTGAAATCAAAATGAATTAAGACTCTCTTGTTTACCGGATCGAGTGATTTATGGTTGCAGGCGAAAATGAAGTGGAAAAGAGAGAGAGAGCTGTAAGCTGACTTAGCAGGGTACGGCCACACGGTGGCGTCCTTCCTTCCAAGTGGACTGTCAGTAACTTTAAGAACCTAATTTCAATTTAAGTTAGAGGAAATTGATTTTTCCTTTTAAACTCAAATTCAAATAACTGTGTTTAATCAGTGAGAACGGAGACCTGGTTGCTGCCTAATGCTAGTAAAATTGCATAAATTAAAACATTTCTAACAGTAATCAATAAACAATTCACATGCTCTACTTAGGAAGGAAATTAAGTTTGTTAAAACAAAATTAATAGCGGAGAGTAGAACTATCCGAAAATGCCCACGAGATGGCGCAGTCGAGTCCACCCAGACTAGAGTTAGTTAGGAGGAACGCTCACCAGATGGCGCTGTTGCGCCCGGTCGGGATAAAGTTTTGGTGATGTGTAATTCGAGAGCTGTTAGGTCGCGCCCTCTGGTGTCTAGCACGCATAGTTGCACCTGCTCGTGTGACTGAAGACCAAAAATCAAATGATGGCCGCGCACACCCACAGAATTAACACAAATCACAATTACTTTTAGACCACGGCGGATCTTTTTGCGCTATATTGGCACAAACAAATTGGCAGGATTCATTCACTGCACAAGAAAATGTGGATACAGGAATTACCGTCTGTTAACGTCACATTTACAAGAACTCCAATAGACATTTATCAAACTTGCTGACGGTAAGTCAGCATTTATGAGTCATGTTTTAGGTCTCCGATTTGGGTAGCTAAGCCAATGTTAAACCAGGAGTTTTATCGTTTATCTTAACGATTTAATATTATTTTTTTTTCGGCGTTGTGCCTTAGTCAGTAAGTGAGTTCGCTTTGCGCGATTTGTCTCACAGTTCAAACAAACGAACGAAAACGCGTGTGCATAATATTAATACCCAAAAATACATATGAATATGAATATTAATATTGCTCACAAAAAAAAAGTTTGAAACGGTCCAAAATATCCTCCACCAGAACTGTAGCAACAATGAGTTTCGGGTAATAATTAATTCAAATGGTATAACTATTCATGAGTCTATGAGTATGATTTGCTTGTTGTACAGACAATATTACGTATAACGGAACCTTTAATCATTTAAAAGTAACCTTGATCCAAATTGATTTCTTCATCAATTATCAATCTTACAAACCTTAAGAAACATTGATCTGTTTGATCAGGACAAATAATATCTCTTATGTTTGTACAATTTGTATAACTGAAGTAGTAATACAGGAAAATCAAGCTTAAAATAGCTAAAATCTTATGTCTCATTGACTTCGATATTTGTGAGCAAAACAATACGGATTCAATTTAATGCAATCATTGGGTTTTAATAAAACAACTACAGTTTATAAAGCTATGATTCATACGGGGAAATATGCATATATATGTAGGAGAAAACAAACAATATGGTACAAACAAGGAAACATGAAACTTAACGAATAATATAAAGGGAAGAAGAATGATGGGAAGAGAGAATTAACAAGGTAGAGAGAGAGATAGAGAGAGAGAAAGACAGAGAGAGAGAGAGAGAGAGAGAGAGAGACAGCTTCACAGTCCTTTCGCAAGAGCCCTCAAGAAATTCATAATCCCGTGTGCCTCCGAGTGCCGGGGCATGGAGGGCCCTCGCGAGTCATCCGAGGATGGCCCGCCCCCTCCGAGGAGGGAGGTGGCGCTGTCGTGCCAGTTGTTCCATGCCGGTTCGCCGTTTCAGGGCGCTGCGCTCGCGGTGCAGAGTACATCAGAGGCCAGTCTCGTGAGGCTGGTACCCTTAGTAATTTTTTTGTGTCAGAGTGTGAGAATCTGCCAAATATATCTCGTTGGGTCCTGCGGTTCATAAGAATTGGGTACGCCATTCAGTTCAGATGTCGTCCTCCCAGTTTCAACGGGGTTCTACCCACAGTGGTGGGCCCGAGCAGGCTCTGGTTATGTCTCAAGAAGTACAGACTCTGCTGCAAAAGGGGGCTATAGAGAGGGCTCCCACCCCCCCAGACAGCGAGTCAGGCTTCTACAGCCGGTACTTCATAAAGAAGGATGGAGGGCTGCGCCCTATCTTGGATCTTCGCGTCCTGAACCGGGCCATAGCGAAGCTCAAGTTCAGGATGCTCACACTCAAACAGATCGTGTCTCAGATCAGGTCCGAGGACTGGTTTGTCACGATAGAGCTCAAAGATGTATATTTCCACTTCTCCATCCTTCCGCAGCACAGGACGTTTCTGGGGTTCGCTTTCAAGGGAGAAGCGTATCAATATCGGGTGCTTCCCTTCGGTCTAGCTCTTTCACCCCGCACGTTCACGAAGTGTGTGGACGCTGCGTTAGTCCCCTTGCGTATGCAGGGGATTCGCATTCTCAATTACATAGACAACTGGCTGATCCTAGCACAGTCAGCTCGTCTCGCGGCTCAATATTGAGATGTTGTGCTCGCGCACATGAGGAGGTTGGGGCTGAGGCTCATCTCCAAGAAGAGCATTTTTTCTCCGGTCCAGAGAATAACATATCTAGGCGTGAGTTGGGATTCGGTCTCTATGCGAGCCCGCTTATCAGAGCCTCGCATAGGGTCGATCCGCTCGGCCGTGAGAGGGGTGAAGCTAGACCAGTCGCTTACTGTAAAGCAGTTTCAGAGACTGTTGGGTCTCATGGCAGCAGCGTCCAATATCATTCCGTGCGGCCTGTTGTACATGAGACCGTTACAGTGGTGGCTCAAAACCAGAGGATTTTCCCCGAGGGGAAATCCCTTTCAGGTGATCAAGGTTTAAAGGCGATGTCTCCGCTCCTTGGTCATGTGGAAGGATCCTTGGTTTCTGGCCCAAGGCTCGTACTGGGGGCACCGTGCCAGCGGGTTTCTCTGAGCACGGATGCCTCCCTTACGGGTTAGGGGGCCACCATGAGTGGTCGCTCGGCCCAGGGCTTATGGCAGGAACACCATCATTCGTGGCACATAAATTGTCTAGAAATGCTGGCAGTGTTTCAGGCTCTGAAGCACTTCCTGCCGTATTCCAGGGGCCATCATGTGCTTGTTCACACAGACAGCACATCGGTGGTCTCCTATATCAACCATCAAGGGGGTCTGAGGTCTCGTCAGTTGTACAAGCTGGCGCACCTTATTCTCCTTTGGTCCCAGGAGAAACTACTCTCAGTGAGGGCTATGTACATTCCTGGGCGGTTGAATGTGGAAGCAGACATCCTGTCGAGACAGGGGCTGAGGCCCGGGGAATGGAGACTTCACACCGAGGTGGTGGAGCTCCTTTGGGAGAAGTTCGGCAGGGCCCAAGTGGACCTGTTTGCAACTCACAAGAACACCCATTGTCATCTGTGGTTCTCCCTAACACCTCCAGCTCCTCTCGGACTGGACGCAATGGTGAAGGAGTGGCCGAGGCTGCCCCTGTACGCTTTTCCCCCGATCGCTTTGCTTCCGGGAGTTCTTGAGAGAGTGCGCCAGGACGGGGCCCGTCTTCTGCTAGTAGCCCCGTTCTGGCCGGGCCGAGTGTGGTTCTCGGACATTGTGTCTCTCCTCGACGGCTCTCCCCTGGAGATTCCGCTCTGGGAGGACCTTCTCTCTCAGGCGGGCGGTGTTTTCGTACACCCTCGCCCAGAGTTGTGGAAGCTGTGGGCTTGGCCTCTGAGGGGGCCCAGCTCATAAGTTCTGGTCTCTCAGCTGAGGTTGTGGAGACCATTTTATACTCTAGAGCTCCCTCCACGAGGAAACTGTACGCTCTGAAGTGGAGACTCTTCACCGTATGGTTAACTGCCCTGCGAGTGCGGTGCTGGAGTTCCTGCAGGAGAGATTCTCCTCTGGCTTAGCTCACTCCACACTGAAGGTGTATGTGGCGGCCTTAGCTGCTTACCACACTCCTTTGGGTGGTGTTTCTTTGGGGTGACACTCTTTAGCAACTCGTTTCCTTCGTGGAACCTTGAGGTTAAGACCTGTTGTGCGCACCAGGGTGCCAGCCTGGGATTTGGCCATTGTCCTTCAAGGCCTTTCCGAGGCTCCCTTTAAGGCCACTTGAGGAAGTTTCAGAGAAATGTCTTACTCTTAAGACTATCTTTCTGCTTGCTATTTCTTCTTTGAAAAGAATTGGAGATTTACAAGCCCTTTCGGTGGCACCCTCGTGCTTGGAATTTGCTCCCGGTATGGCCAGGGCCTTCCTGTCTCCTAGGCCAGGTTATGTTCCTAAGGTTCTCCCTAATCCAGTGAGACCTATTGTACTTAAGGCTTTCTGTCCTCTTATTGTACTTAAGGCTTTCTGTCCCCTTTGGGACGTCAGACCAGGAAAGACGTAATCTGCTTTGCCCTGTTCGTGCACTAGATTCTTATGTCCACAGAGCTGCCCTGTGGAGGAGATCTGAACAGTTGTTTGTGTGTTACGAGTCACCTTCTAGAGGGGGACCGGTTTCTAAGCAGAGGATGAGCAAGTGGGTGGTCGAGGCCATTTCACTTGCTTATGTGGCAGCCGGGCAGCCTACTCCTTTGGCTGTCCGGGCCCACTCAACTAGGAGTATGGCGGCCTCTCAGGCTCTTTTGGCAGGGGCTTCCCTGCAGGATGTTTGTGATGTGGCGGGATGGTCCTCGCCGCTCACTTTCGTCAGGTTCTATGAACTAGACATTAACACTACTCCGGGGGCTCGGGTGCTCACTTTGTAATTACACAGGCGGGCATCCAGCTCCTATGGGGGCGTGGGTAGTCTCGTTCCAAAAGCAGTGACGCAGCTCGAGTTCCCATGAAGGGGAATGTCTCGGTTCCGTCTGTAACCTTAGTTAGGTAAGCTATGGGCGTGTTTTTCCGGGGATGCTTTATACTTTCCGGTCGATGACGTCATCCGCCTATGACGTTCCGTCTCTCTATTGGACTGATGACATACGTGCTTCACGACGCAATCACGCAGGTGTTCCCAAAGCGGTGACGCAGCGTCTCGTTCCCCACTCAGGGAACTAAGGTCAGAGACGTAACCAAGACTTTTTCGTTTTTGGAACATGTAAACTAGAGGTAAACTTTATTAGAGGTATGTAGGATAATAGCAAATATTTTTACATTCAACAGTAAAGAAAAATACACATTTCTGGTTCCACAATTAAAGGAGGACAAAAGAGATTACAGCAAAAGAGAGAAATATGTAATATTTACAGAAACAAACCATACGTTAATTCTTCATTGTTGGAGAAATAACTGCTTGTGCACTTCTATAATTGGAAAGACATTCTATGTTTAGGTCTTGATCATGGTTGCTATGACATCTGTCAGAATAAAAATATAAAAGGCAGGACATCACAGACGTCTCAGGAACTGGATGAGAGGAACATCAAACATCTTAGATGGTGTTCCAATATTTTTAAAAGCAACAAACAAACAAAATGTTTTTACATATATTTTTACTTTCTCCATTTTCTATTAAGAATGAATGAAACTCTTTTTGTACTTTTGTTAAAACTATACTTTGATCTTTTCCATTTTCATCACCTGCATGTTATAGACGCTGTCTGCATCTTTCTGCCATTTTCATTCATAGGAGCTTTTTTTCTGTGCTTATATGAGTACATTCAGGCAATAAATGAATGCATGTTTTCATCTGTATTAACTGTATTTTTATAAAATATTTGTGTTTATATGTTAGGAGCTGGGTGACTGAAAATGGCAAGTGGCAATTACACCGTGAACAATGTAGACAGCTTTATAATCACTGGATTTGATCACCTGCAGAACCAAAAGCTCCTCGGATTCCTCATCTTAATAACCTACATGCTCATATTGCTTGGGAATGGCATCAATCTGTGTATTATCTTGACTGACAGACATTTACACAAACCAATGTACATATTAATCTGTAATCTAGCTGTTGTTGACATAATGTACTCCTCTACCTGCAGCACAACCATGATCTCAGTGCTTCTGGCTGAGATTAAAACTGTGTCATACTACTCTTGTATCTCAAGGATGTTCTTCTATCATCTTGGTGATTTCACAGAGTGCATGGCTCTGACATTAATGGCAATTGACAGACTTCTTGCAATTAGGCTTCCTTTAAGGTATCACAGCATTGTAACAAATTTAAGAACATTTATTTTAATTTTTCTTACCTGGCTCATTGGTTTCACTGCATTAGGTTTTTTGACATCTGTGGCAGACAGTCTCCCATACTGTCAGCCTGTTATGAGATTTGTGTTCTGTGGATATGCTTCAATGGTCAGAGCAGCTTGTGTTGATGCTGAACCATATTTTACCCCATCTACAATATTAGGTATGTTGGCATTGTGTGGTCAGTTTCCTTTTATTATGTGCACCTATGGTGTTCTGGCATATAGTGTGACTAAACTCTCCAATAATGCAAGCAGAAAGCAAATGATCAACACTTATTTGAGTCACCTCATTGTCTTGTTTAGTTTTTATGCACCAAAGCTGGTCACTTATTTACTAACTCAAATAGGAGTTGTGCTTACTTTTACAGAGAAAAATGCATTATTGATAATTGCCTCTATAGTTCCTCCCTTAATAAACCCAACTGTTTATTGTACCAGGACTAAAGAGATCAGAAAACGATTAGTAGGTGTATTCTTTTACAAAAAAATTGTACCTAATCATTAAAATGCAGGTTAAATATATTGATCATGATGGATTTAAAATGTTAATTCTTAAATTGGGATGTTGTTGCTGTTACATGTGTTTTGTGATGATCTTGCTGTTCGAGACTATAGGCCAAATCATATGCATTTATTTGTTAGAAAAAAATCAAGCTCAGCTTATTTTTGAAATTACAGTATTAGAAGAAATTAATGTGATATAATGTTAAACAGAAAACAAAAATATTTGTTGATGCATTGTGTATTTCTGCCATGTATGTGAAGCATGAATCATATTAATAAAGTTAATCAGCATAAAATAATGTCTCTTTTCCCTCAGTCCCAGCCGATACTGATTCTATTAAAGCATATGTAAGAGAATTACATAAATATATTCATATAAATTGGCTTTGAAATACAGGGTCAAGTTGCTTTATATCTGACAAATGATAAAAGACATTTGCAGGTTTTGTTTCCTAGAGTGTATTGCATGTAAATATCTCATGCAGCACTCTTGTTGTAATTCGTCTTATAAAGTATCCTGTTACTATTTCGGTGTGAGAAATCGCAGAAAACAATTCAGTGTGTGAGTGAATTTTCCAAAAGAATCTGTATTGTGAACAAATTCAGAGCTTTTTGCAAACCCATTCATCAGATTAGATCAAAAGAGTTATTTATTTGCGATCTGGCATCATTAGTTCTGATTGTCAAGAGCGAATAGAAAATATACACAGGATGATTTCTGAAATATTATCAGAGGAAATCATTCTCAGATAGGTATACAGTAATCTTCATTGTCAGACAAGGATTTATCATTATTTTTTTACTGGGGCACAGAGGTATATCACTGGGGTTTGTGCCACAGTACAAAGGATCTAGCGATGCCCCTGTTCAT
Organism: Gobio gobio; assembly: GCF_949357685.1. Lineage (NCBI taxonomy): Eukaryota > Metazoa > Chordata > Actinopteri > Cypriniformes > Gobionidae > Gobio > Gobio gobio. The sequence continues at coordinate 33,132,015 of NC_137118.1, read as the reverse complement.
TACTGAGAAATGTATTTAAACTAATGGACCTTTTTCACGTTTTCGGTTTTAGAACACATAAACTATAGATAAACTTTGTTGGAGATTTGTAGGATCATATCAAATATTTTTACATTCAACAGCAAAAGAATAATACACAGTTCTAGTTCCACAATTAAAGGAGGACAAAATATAGAGAGATTACAACAAAAGAGAGAAATATGTCATATTTACAGAAACAACCCATAGGTTAATTCATCATTGTTGGAGAAATAACTGCTTGTGCACTTCTATGATTGGTAAGACATTCTATATATTTAGGTCTTGATCATGGTTGCTATGACATCTGTCAGAATAAAAATATAAAAGGCAGAACATCACACACATCTCTGAAACTGGATGAGAGGAACATTGAACATCTTAGATGGTGTATTATATGCAATTGTATACTACTCTGCATCAAATAGTTTTAAAGCCATAAAGAGGAAAAAAGCTAAAGAAAAAGAGTTTTTGCATAATATTTTTATTTTATTTATTTATTATTAAGAATGAATGAAACTCTTTTTGTGCTTTTGTTAAAACTATACTTTGATCGTTTCAGTTTTCACCAACTGCACAATACAGACGCTGTCTGCATCTTTCTGCCATTTTCCTTCATAGGAGCTTTTTTTCTGTGCTTATATGAGTACATAAAGGCTATACATGAATTCATCTTTTTATCTGTATTAACTGTATTTTTTAAAATATTTGTGTCTATATGTTAGGAGCTGGGTAACTGAAATGGCAAATGAAAATTACACCGTGAACAATGTGGACAGCTTTATAATCACTGGATTTGATAATCTGCAGAACCAAAAGCTCATTGGATTCCTCATTTTAATAATTTACATGCTCATATTGCTTGGGAACGGCATCAATCTGTGTATCATCTTGACTGACAGACATTTACACAAACCAATGTACATATTAATCTGTAATCTAGCTGTTGTTGACATAATGTACTCCTCTACCTGCAGCACAACCATGATCTCAGTGCTGCTGGCTGAGATTAAAACTGTGTCATACTACTCTTGTATCTCAAGGATGTTCTTCTATCATCTTGGTGATTTCACAGAGTGCATGGCACTGACATTAATGGCAATTGACAGACTTCTTGCGATTAGGCTTCCTTTAAGGTATCACAGCATTGTAACAAATTTAAGAACATTTATTTTTATTTTTCTAACCTGGATCACTGGTTTTGCTGCTTTTGGTTTTTTGACATCTGTGGCAGACAATCTCCCATACTGTAAGCCTGTTATCAGATATGTGTTTTGTGAATATGCTTCATTGGTCAGAGCAGCTTGTGTTGATGCTGAACCATATTTTACCCCATCTACAATATTAAGTATGTGGGTATTGTGTGGTCAGTTTCCTTTTATTATGTGCACCTATGGTGTTCTGGCATATAATGTGACTAAACTCTCCAATAATGCAAGCAGAAAGCAAATGATCAATACTTGTTCAAGTCACCTCATTGTCTTGCTCAGTTTTTATGCACCAAAGCTGGTCTCATATTTACTAACTCGAATAGGAGTTGTGCTTGCTTTAAAAGAGAGAAATGCATTAATGATAATTGCCTCTGTAGTTCCTCCCTTAATAAACCCCACTGTTTATTGCACTAGGACCAAAGAGATCAGAAAACGATTAGTAGGTGTATTTTTTCACAAAAAGAATTTACCTAATCATTAAAAGGCAGGTTAAATAGATTGATTGTGATGGATTAAAAAAGTTAATTCTTATATTGTGATATTTTTGCATGTGTTTTGTGATGCTCTTGCTGTTCGAGACTATATGCCAAATCATACACATTTATTTGTTAGAAAAAAATCAAGCTCTGCTTATTTTTTTAATTACAGTATTAGAAGAAATTAATAATGTAATGTAATGTTAAACAGAAAACAAAAATATTTGTTGATGCATTGTGTATTTCTGCCATGTATGTGAAGCATGAATCCTATTAATAAAGTTAATCAGCATAAAATAATGTCTCTTTTCCCTCAGTCCCAGCCGATACTGATTCTATTAAAAGCATATGTAAGAGAATTACATTAATATATTCATATAAATTGGCTTTGAAATACAGGGTCAAGTTGCTTTATATCTGACAAATGATAAAAGCCATTTGCAGGTTTTGTTTCCTAGAGTGTATGTAAATATCTCATGCAGCGCTCTTGCTGTTTTTCGTCTTATAAAGTATCCTGTTACTATTTCAGTGTGAGAAATCGCTGAATTTTCCAAAAGAATCTGTATTGTGAACAAATTCAGAGCTTTTTGCAAACCCGTTCATCAGATTAGATCAAAAGAGTTATTTATTTGCGATCTGGCATCATTAGTTCTGATTGTAAAGGGCGAATAGAAAATACACACAGGATGATTTCTGAAATATTATCAGGGGAAATCATTCTCAGATCGCCACAAGAGTGATTCGAGAACAGCCGGCTGGTGCATTTTGCGCAGCTTCTACAGAGCACGAGCTCTGATGACGTCACAGCTGTTCCACGATCACATGTGTTTCGTGTTTATTCTAAAACCTTCGGTTCCACTAATGCTCGCAAATCATTTTTTTATAACAGTAAAACCTCTTTTCATGTAGTCGCGATGTTATACTGTCACGTTTAGCAAAATAGAACTGATAAAAACGTAGACCCCACTTCATTGATAGTGTAGGCTTATATGTTAAACTTTATTCTTGTACAAACAGACGCTGTATTAAGCAGTACATTAAAGTATTGAATTTTTTTTTATCTGAAACATCTGTGTATTTTATAATTATTGCATTTATTTAACTTCATCTGTGATAAAAACAGCGCGAGCGTTACTGCAGGAAGCAGAATGTGTCCTCTCCGCCTGCACGCGGCTACTCTCTGCGATCGGTTGCATCCAGCCGCAGCCGATGTCTAACACACCTGTCATGTCTCCTGTCTATTGTCTAACCCCGCCCATCTTGATGATTATTGATTAATTTGCCCCACCTGTCCTCCCTCATTACCTGCCTTGTTTGTTCCCTATTTAATCTACTCGTGTTTGCAGTCCTCTGCTGAATCGTTGTCTTTTGTTCCTGTCAGTTGTCCCCTGCCTGACGTTTTGTTCTCCTGATTCCTTGTATGTATTTCAGTTTTTTTAATTTTCCCCCTCGTGGGTATTTTGTTTGTGTTCGTTTTATTTTGTTATTTAATAAAACCCACCCTTTCTTCTGCACTAGAGTCCTCGCTTCTTCTCTGCACCCACAACCGTGACATAACGATCCAGCCATTTAGAGGACTCAGCAGAAGATGGGCATCTTTCTTTTTCCATCCTTCCCAACTGAACCCTCCAACCACCTGCAGTTAGCTAGACATGTCAACTCTCGAGTTGACCATCTGGACCATACTGAGGCGGTGGTTAAGGAGGTGTTTAATCACTGCTTGGACATGCCTCTCAGCCCTGGAGAGGCTGGGGAATTTTGGTTTCTGGGACTTTGTAGACCATCGCTGCGTCCCAATTCGCATACTATCCGTACTAAATAGTATTCAAAAAAAGAATTAGTATGTCCAAAATCGTAGTATGTTGAAAAGAGTATTCCAAAGATTCCTGGATGGTCTACTATTTCCGGTCAGAATCCGAAGTGCAGATCAATGCGCACTCTAACGGCTGATATTGCCCACAACCCATTGCGAGATGGACGAGGATTCGATTAGAACTACAAACGCGGCTAAAAAGTATTAAAAAACTACAAACATGACGGTTACGCGAGTCTGACGGTTAAGTAGAGAGGATAAGATAAGAGGGTTTGAGAGAGCAATTATCAGTATTTAACCTGACAAAAAGATATTTATTCAATGTTAGCCACATTATATTTCACCTGCAGCAGCATTGTGAACTTCTGTAATGATACGTTTGGCCATTAACTTTGCAAACACATGAGAGGAGTCTCTGCATTAAAGACCCAAGAATGGCAGATCAACGTGTTACTACATTTCTCTCCGATACGGTAGGAAATTAAATTGAATGTGGAGGATTTTAACTGTGACAATGATTGACATGGCAGTTTAAACGGTGACGGGACGCACGTAACTAAGCAACAGAATCTGTTAAAGATGATGAAGTAGTATGTCCCAAAGCTTGCATACTCTTCTGCTACTCACTCAAAAGTATGTACTTTTTCTTCACAAAAAGAGTACATACTTTTAGGACGTAGTATAAGTAGGCGAATTGGGACGCAGCACATGTTTACCATCTTGGAGAGCCTGAACATTCACGTCTAGCAGAGTCCCAGCCCACTGACTGTTCCTTTCTTCCATCTACAGTCAGTGGAGGCCCCAACCTTCTGGTGCGAGATCGCCACGCACTGCCAGAGAGAGAGAGAGACGGGCTGCATGAGGACCAGAGAGACGCAGAGCTGGATAAAGATTGCTGAGAAAGTTTTATTGTACCGTGTTGTTGAGAGCGCAAGTTTATTTTGTTTGTATCTGAGAGTTCTGAATAAACATGAGTCCCAGCCACGCGACCTGTCGTCTTCCTCTTTATTCTACCAACTTTGTAACACGTGGAACCCCTCTAAACACCCTAAACTACTTTTTTTTTACCATCACAGCTGTCGAGATGAACGAATAGTCAAAGTGTTGACTATAAGTGTTGACTAAAGGCCCCAACCTTCTGGTGACCCGGAGAAGGAGGAGGAAGAAGAGGTCCACCTCCTCGGTTACCTCCACTGAGGAGAACCCTACTTCGGGGGATGCTAGTCCGGTGGTCCAGGAGGACCAGACCGTGGAAGTTCCAAGTCCGGTGGTCTGGGAGGACCCGACTTTGGTGGAGGACCTGATAGTAGTTATCCCAAGCCCGGAGATTGTCCGAGATCCTGCTATCAACCTCGAGGGGGTTCCCGTCAGTTCGGACACTGTCAAGGGGGCTGTGTTTGGGTTTTATGTGATGGCTTTCGTGCGTGCTTGGAATATGCACAGGGCTTCCTCCAGTCCTTCAGGCACTTCTGAGGTCATCCCAGAGCAGCCCGTGGCCGTCCAGGAGGTTGTCCCAGAGCTGCCCAATTGCATTGCTTTGCCATGGCCCATCCTTGACCAGCGTCCAGAGATGGCTCCAGCCACTGACCAGCATCTAGAGATGGCTCCAGCCACTGACCAGCATCCAGAAATGGTTTCAGCCACTGACCAGGGTCCAGAGAGGACTCCGCCTCCTATTTTGAGTCCAGAGAGGAGTCGGCCTGAACTGTGTACACTGCCGTGGCCTCCTGAACGGTGTGCGCCGCCGTGGCCTCTTGAACAGTGTGCGCCGCCCTGACCTCCTGAACGGTGTGCGCCGTCCCTCCTGTCCCTCCTGTCCCGCCCTGGTCAATCCCTCCCATCCGACCCTGGTCGTATGCTAGGGGTTTTGATTGGCCAGACCAGCCCTGGTGCCTTTCTCCCTCCCTCCAGTTATGATGTATGTGTATTTATTTTCCTGTCTTTTGCTTTCGGTTCTGTTTCTGTCTTGTGCTTTGTTCCTGTTGTAACGACTTGGTCACATATATTATTAAATTAAATTTAGCTCAATAGGGAATTATGGGTATTAATATTTAGTGATTTATGATTAATCATAATAGGTTATATTCGAATCATAAATCTCCAAAATCACCCAAAAAGGGGAATACCTAACCTAGGTATTTATGCAATATATACACTCACCTAAAGGATTATTAGGAACACCTGTTCAATTTCTCATTAATGCAATTATCTAATCAACCAATCACATGTCAGTTGCTTCAATGCATTTAGGGGTGTGGTCCTGATCAAGACAATCTCCTAAACTCCAAACTGAATGTCAGAATGGGAAAGAAAGGTGATTAAAGCAATTTTGAGCGTGGCATGGTTGTTGGTGCCAGACGGGCCGGTCTGAGTATTTCACAATCTGCTCAGTTACTGGGATTTTCACGCAACTACTATTTCTAGGGTTTACAAAGAATGGTTTGAAAAGGGAAAAACATCCAGTATGCGGCAGTCCTGTGGGCGAAAATGCCTTGATGCTAGAGGTCAGAGGAGAATGGGCCGACTGATTCAAGCTGATAGAAGAGCAACTTTAAATGAAATAACCACTCGTTACAACCGAGGTATGCAGCAAAGCATTTGTGAAGCCACAACACACACAACCTTGAGGCGGATGGGCTACAACAGCAGAAGACCCCACAGGGTACCACTCATCTCCACTACAAATAGGAAAAAGACGCTACAATTTGCACAAGCTCACCAAAATTGGACAGTTGAAGACTGGAAAAATGTTGCCTGGTCTGATGAGTCTCGATTTCTGTTGAAACATTCAGATGGTAGAGTCAGAATTTGGTGTAAACAGAATAAGAACATGGATCCATCATGCCTTGTTACCACTGTGCAGGCTGGTGGTGGTGGTGTAATGGTGTGGGGGATGTTTTCTTGGCACACTTTAGGCCCCTTAGTGCCAATTGGGCATCATTTAAATGCCACGGCCTACCTGAGCATTGTTTCTGACCATGTCCATCCCTTTATGACCACCATGTACCCATCCTCTGATGACTACTTCCAGCAGGATAATGCATCATGTACCAAAACTCAAATCACTTCAAATTGGTTTCTTGAACATGACAATGAGTTCACTGTACTAAAATGGCACCCACAGTCACCAGATCTCAACCCAATAGAGCATCTTTGGGATGTGGTGGAACGGGAGCTTTGTGCCCTGGATGTGCATCCCACAAATCTCCATCAACTGCAAGATGCTATCCTATCAATATGGGCCAACATTTCTAAAGAATGCTTTCAGCACCTTGTTGAATCAATGCCACGTATAATTAAGGCAGTTCTGAAGGCTAAAGGGGGTCAAACACAGTATTAGTATGGTGTTCCTAATAATCCTTTAGGTGAGTGTATATATGGTTAACAACAATTTATTGCAATTAACTACGGATATATATCTATGATAAATAACTACAGAATAACCTTAAAGGTCCCATGACATGGATTTTTTTTTTTATTGTATAATGTTTCCTGAGGTGTACTTATATTGTTAGTATGGTTTTTACATCAAAAAATGTCATAATTTAGAAATAAAAAGCATTTTTCTATACTTATATTAGCCCTCTGGCTTGAATGCTCTGTTTCAAGGGGCGTGTCTACTGTGAGACTTCAGTGAAAACGCCCACTGTTGTGATTAGCTGACATCTTTGCATTTGAAAGGAGTATTAGATTATGTGGCCGGAGGGGGCGTGGTTTAGCGAGATCTCCACGCACTGCCAGAGAGAGAGAGACGGGCTGCATGTGGACCAGAGATACGCAGAGCTAGATAAAGATTGCTGAGAAAGTTTTATTGTACCGAGTTGTTGAGAGCGCAAGTTTATTTTGTTTGTATCTGAGAGTTCTGAATAAACACGAGTCCCAGCCACGCGACATGTCGTCTTCCTCCTTATTCTACGAACTTTGTAACACATGGAACCCCTCTAAACACCCTAAACTACGTTTTTTTTTTACAATCACAGTCGTCGAGATGAACGAATAGTCAAAGTGTTGACTATAGCATTATTTTATGATCTATTCCTATCACATGAAAAGCTGCAGTGATGAGCATTGAGTACACATGCAGTCTTGTTGGTCGCGTGAATGCAGTGATCTCGTCATTGCAGCGCGTTTTCTCTCACAAAATGCTTTCACCACAACTAACAGCAAACACGACATCGACATGAATACAGTAAGAGCTTTGTGCAGCATAACAGCGTCATTCATTATAACGGCAGTTTGGGCAAGTGTACAGATACACTCACGACGTGTGATTGACAGATCCGAACATTATAAAGAGTGTTCTTTGATCGCTCTCTAGTTTAATCATTTAAATAACAGATTTGTTTCATGCTACTAACAGAAACTATGTGAATTTGATCATTTAGTCACTGGCTTGATTCACTGATGCATAAACAACAGTATTAAATGATTTCGAAAGAAAGTCTGCGTGAACTTGAATGATTAGCTACACATCAGAAATCACTGATCACAGATCAGGCATTAATGAACACTGTTACTCACTGTTTGTGGCGGTGCTGTCGAATCCATATGGTAAAAGTCTGTTTGTAAAGCCTGTGCTGACATCGTGACTGATAAACTGAATCCATTTTCTCCTAATTCTCTGGGCGGGCAAAGCAGAGGAAGGGGAGGTAACCTTTCCTGTTATGACGACATAACAGGCAAGATTCCAGATCGGCTCGTCTGAGCTCTCATTTTCTCAAAGGCAGAGAAAGACAGCCAGAACTCGGTTTACACCTATCAAAGTTTCTAGCCACTTGGGGACCATATAAAATTTTTTTAAAATTTCATGCCATGGGACCTTTAAGGAGTTGATTCAAAATTACTCTGATCCGTTCCGTTGAATGAACAAGCAGTACAATCCTTTATCAACTCACAAGGTCTATTCTTTCTACCCAATTTTCGGGAAGTTTATCCTTAACCTTCCGAAACAATTAGGATATTAATTAAAGCATTCAAAGATACTTATAAGAGCTTGTAGATTAGATCTGACATTAACCCCTAGGAGTCTGAGCTGTTTTGGGCCCTTTATAAGTTTTGACATGCTCTTACATTTGTGCTTTTTTCAGTTGCTTATAAACACATTAATGGCAAAAGTATAATTACACTGTATTCAGCACAAACTGGGCTACCGTAATATGTGAGCAACATGTATGTACATGCTTGTATTTTTGAGAGAAAAATGTTTATGCATGATTTTTGAAAAAACAAAAAAATGTGCTTTAAAATGAAGGCCTCAAAACACACAATATATATATGTCCACAAGACTTTTGAAAAATGGGTGTTGTTGCCAAGAGTTTTTGCTTCAAATGGATGTGAGAATCATTGAGCCAACTCATTCACATAAAACAATACACTGATTTAAAATTTGTAAGACAATTTTTCTTCACAAAGCCAGTATGCAAGGAGGCGTGATATCTAATGAATAATGATGAGTATCACCTGAGCGGACAAAATCACATAATAGCCCGCATAATGAGCTGCATAATGAGCTGCATAATGAATGAGCTTCACACCTGACTGAGAGAGCAACAAATGCTCTTCTTATTTAGTTGAATTTGTACGTATCTAGTAAATGCATCTTGATTTAAGAATGTTTAAATATTTAGAATAGAAACAAGACAAAAATTACTAAGAAGAGCATTTTTTAAGCTCTTAACCGGAATGAGGGCGCATTCGTCCTTAAGCTTTATTTGTTTAAATTAGCTCAAATGAATTGAAATTTGTTAATATGTGTCAGGAGTTATGAATATGAAAAGCACGTTGGTACCGTTTGATTGTAATATGAGCCTCAGCTGCTCTCATTCATAAAAAAACTCCTCTATTCTCGTCACAAAGACGACCTTTTAGTTCAAAAGTGTGCAGATGAGGAGAAATATTGATAGATTCTCATATGTCTGTGTCAAATTTCTAAACAGAGGAGTATTTTTTATTCAATACTTCCTCAAAATTGCCAGATGTAGCCTAATCATGAGCGATGGAGACTCTTATGTGTTGTTTTCAATTCATACTAGCAGCCGGAGGGCGCTCTGTCCACATGTAGTCCATATATGGTACAGACAGACGAAGAAGATACCATGTGCCATAATAAAAGTCCATAATAATAGCTTCCTGAGATCGCTAAAGATGCAAATAGAGACATTTGAAGACAATAAACACACAATCGCGACGATGTATGGTTTGTCTGTGTTCTTTATACCATGTTGGGTGTATTCATAATAGATTATATTTATAATGCAATGCTATTCGACATAGCTTTTATCAATATGCAGAATATTGTAAAATGATATATTTTCTGTCTGATTTTTTGACCCGAAGCCAAATGAGACCACAGAAGGTTATTTAAAACATCCCACTTGTGATATAAAGTAATTTTGGAGAAAAAACATGGTTTTAATCTTTAATGTATTTTGATTGTGTGCTAAGCTAACATGCTAGCTAGCCAATGCACCTGCCACCTGGGCAAATACGTTATTTTTATTAATAATTTTGAATAGTCTGAAATGAAAAACCAACTGAAATGTTTCTATTGTCAACAACGGCATTTGAGGCACTTTAGAAGGTGAAGTGAGAAGTTTGATCAAAGAAATTAGGTTTGAATAGAACAATTTGAATAGAGAGTCGTCAGTGATTACCATTAATACAAAAGAATAAGATATTTAGAGCCATAACCTGGCCAGAGGGGTGTGAAAGTGTTCTGGGGAGACTGAAACTGAATGGGCAGTTTGCACCTCAAAACAATAGAGAGAATAAACTGAATTGTAGCTCAGAAGAGATGGCAATAAACATCAGTTAACATTTTAGAGAAATCTCAAAATAAAATCATATGACATGATCTTGAAAAACATTTAATAAAATTTAGAGTTTTAGACTTATCATCTTCAGATTTGAAATATAACATGGTCAGACATGTGGCTTCAGCTGTAGTGCACTTCTAGATTGTCAAAATCCCAACTTCAATTTTATTTTCATAAAGATATTTCGTACAAATATATTTCTAATAACTTTACAAAACTTTGAAGCTTATTATAGCTATTTTTGAAAATAATTATAATTTTGAATTTACAAATTCTAAAAAAAATTGTTGCTCTCCAGCTCCATGAACACCTTTCTTCTAATGATTTATATGAGCAGTTCCAATCAGGTTATCGTTCTCATAGTGTTGAGACTGCACTTGTAAAGATCTCCAATGATCTATTACTAGCTGCTGATTCTGGTCTTTTATCGATACTTGTACTTCTCGATCTTAGTGCAGCATTCGATACCATTTCCCACAGAATTCATTTAAGTAGATTGGAATCTATTGGTATCACTGGTATGGCTTTAAGTTGGTTTTGTTCTTATCTTAACGACCGCATTCAATTTGTACAACTTAAACAGTTTAAATCAAAACCCACTTATGTTTCCTCTGGTGTGCCTCAGGGTTCTGTTTTGGGACCTCTTTTATTTATTATCTATCTTTTACCAATTGCCACTATTTTCAGGAAATATGGCATCCAATTTCACTGTTATGCTGATGACACCCAGCTTTATCTGTCTTCTAAACCTTCCTTAAAGTTTCCCCCATCTGCTCTTTTTGAATGTTGAGATGAATTAAAAATTTGGTTTTCAGGTAATTTTCTCAAGCTGAATAATAGTAAAACAGAGTTCCCTTTCAGTCGGTCACGTTCGACGTACGTCGGAACTGACCGACGAATTGGGATCTGTTTCCAGAGACCGACCTACTTCGAGTGATTAAAACGAGCCAATGGACATTGGCATGCGGTTCACACATTCCACGCACCGCCCCGCAGCGCGGGTATAAATACGGAAGTGGAATACCGCATCATTGCTTTTTAACTTCGGAGCCGAACGGTTTGCTGTATCAAGCTGTTTCTACGAAGAGTGTTTAGACGAGTCTCGAGGAGGATCGCTCTCTTACCTGGGTGCTGGTGTGACGGCGCGAGTCAGTGAGTGGCCGCTGCAACATACACTTGTTCCTGTGTTGGTTGGCTGGGCGTTTCCGTTCTTTGAGTGCTCACATGCAGGCTTGCAATCGGACTGCTGTGAGCCGCGGCCATCTCCCTGAGTGCTTCAGCACTTCTAAAAGAGCATTTCCTTCTAAAAGAGCAACACGGTTTGACCTGCGTCTTTTTCAAGATGTCACTCAAACCGTGTGTTTCTGGATGCAGTTGTTTCCTGTCCTCATTTGACGGCCACGATCTCTCTCGCATATAAACATGTGAGATTGCTTTCGTGGGTGATCCATGCTCTCTCAGGAGAGCATGGTCACGTCGGCGCGTTGTTCGTCTCACCTTTCTCGTAAGGGCTGAGCGTTCAGCGCGCCGTGTGCCGTCTCGCGCCGGCTGATAGCGGGGGTTGTCACGGCAACCCAGCGCGTCACTCGGCGCTCTGATGCGCGGTCGAGACTATGAAACCTCAAACGGGGTTGAGTCCCTTCACTTATTCCCCGATCTAGTTTCTTTTCTGGGGCTCCAGAAAAGGATTACTTTGGCTAATAAGCGCTGGTGACCTGAGGATTACAGTGGGGCTTCCCCGCCGAGTACATCTCTTCGGGCCCCCACTCCTCTATCGCATCACGAGCGTGCTGAGACTTTGTTTGTGACCACGTCGGCGCGTTGTTCACCTTGCTCTTTCATAGGGGCTGGATTGTTCAGCGCGCCGTGTGCCGTCAAGTCTGACGGCCACGCTCATTGTCTCACATGCCTGCTGGTAGCTTACAGATGGGATTGCTGGTCCTTTAAAAAAAAAAAGAAAAAAAAAAGGGGATCTAGCGTTTCATTTGGCGCTCTGGCGGAGGACAGATGTCAATTGCTGCATCGGAGAGAGGGCTGTTATGCGCTGGAAATGATAATGCTGAGTTTCCCACTATAATGGTGTGTGCTCGTGCTGTCGCCAAGGGCGCCACCCTGCGTCCGCCTCCACCCAGGCAGCAGGTGGCCGGGCGCAAGGGAGGTGCCCAACCCGTCCAGGGTCCCGCGAGCCTGCTAGCAAGCACAAGGGCAAGCGACCCTGAAACGGGCAGCCCAGCGAGAGAGGAATTGCTCGGGGAGACGGTGTCCGCACCCCTCCCTCCCCCGGAGGAGGACCGGGGGGAGAATATATATTTTTTTGGTGTCGGTCCTGCCGCTGGCTCCCCGGAGTCCATTCTCAGAGCAGTTCTTCCCTCCCTGAGCCCAGAGAGGGACAGGTTGGCAGTGTGCGATGCCCCCGGGCCTTGCCACTCCTTTCCTCCCCTCTCACCCCTCGCCAGGGGGCAGCAGATTGGGCACCGAGGACGCCTCCGGGCCTTCTCACCCACTCTCTGCCCCACCTGGAGTATTCAGACAACACTCCGGGCCGCCTCCGGGCCTCCCGAGTCGGGTCTGAATACTCCACCTCGCTGCCTCACCCCGGGTACGTCTGTGGTGCCGTTGATCCCGCTAGTTCGGTCTCTGGGGGCCTGGCTAGGTCTCCCCAGGCCGTCTCGCTGGCTCATCCGTACCATCAGACTCGGCTATGCGATTCAATTCGCACGCCGGCCTCCCAAGTACAGGGGCATCCTCTTCACCTCCGTGCGGAGCAGCGATGCCCATGTCTTGCGGTCCGAGATCGATGTCCTGCTGGCGAAGGGCGCGGTCGAGCCGGTTCCTCCTGCCGATATGAGGTCGGGGTTCTACAGCCCCTACTTCATTGTACCCAAGAAAGGGGGTGGGTTAAGGCCAATCTTGGACCTGCGCATTCTGAATCGGGCCCTGCACAAGCTTCCGTTCAAAATGTTAACGCAGAAACGCATTTTCCAATGCATCCACCCCCAAGATTGGTTCGCAGCGATCGACCTGAAGGACGCATACTTTCATGTCTCTATCCTTCCTCGACACAGACCGTTCCTGCGCTTTGCCCTCGAGGGGAGGGCATATCAGTACAAAGTCTTGCCCTTCGGGCTGTCCCTGTCGCCTCGCGTCTTCACGAAGGTCGTCGAGGCAGCCATTGTTCCGCTCAGAGAACGCGGCGTTCGCTTACTCAACTATCTCGACGACTGGCTCATACTCGCCCAGTCTCGGGAGCAGTTGTGCGAACACAGGGACATGGTGCTCAGTCACCTCAGCCTGTTGGGACTTCGGGTCAACCGGGAGAAGAGCAAACTCTGCCCCGCGCAGAGGATCTCTTATCTCGGTATGGAGCTGGATTCGGTCAGCCGGACAGCGCGCCTCACTCCAGAGCGCGTCCGGTCAGTGTTGAACTGCTTGAATACGTTCAAAGGCAGGACAGCGGTCCCACTGAAATTATTTCAGAGGCTCCTGGGGCATATGGCATCTGCAGCCGCGGTAACGCCGCTCGGATTGCTTCATATGAGACCGCTTCAACGCTGGTTGCACGACGAGTCCCGAGATGGGCGTGGCAGAGCGGTCAGTACCGGGTCCTAGTTACTCCTTACTGTCGCCAAACCTTCAGTCCGTGGTCAGACCCCTCGTTTCTCCGGGCCGGAGTGTCCCTAGAACAGGTGTCGAGGCATGCTGTGGTCTTCACGGATGCCTCATCCACGGGCTGGGGGGCCACGTACAACGGGCACGCAGCTTCGGGTCTGTGGACGGGGCCCCAACTGCGTTGGCATATCAATTGCCTAGAGTTACTGGCGGTACGTCTTGCCCTGGCCCGGTTCAAGAAACCGCTTCGGGGCAAGCACGTACTGGTCCGTTCGGACAGCACTGCGGCCGTTGCATACATCAACCGTCAGGGTAGTCTACGCTCCCGTTGCATGCTCCGGCTCGCCCGCCATCTCCTCCTGTGGAGTCAGAAGTTTGTGAGGTCACTTCGTGCCATTCACATCCCAGGTGCGCTGAACCAGACAGCCGACGAGCTCTCTCGCCAGTCGACACCTCCGGGCGAATGGCGACTCCACCCCCGGAGCGTCCAGCTGATATGGGACCACTTCGGAGTTGCACAGGTAGACCTGTTCGCTTCTCCGGACTCGACCCATTGCCAGTGGTAATACTCCCTTACCGGAGGTACCTTAGGCATAGATGCACTGGCGCACAGCTGGCCCCCGGAACCTACGCAAGTATGCGTTCCCCCCAGTGAGCCTTCTCGCACAGACACTGTGCAAGGTCAGGGAGGACGAGGAGCAGGTCTTGTTAGTTGCGCCCTACTGGCCCAACCGGACCTAGTTCCCAGAACTCACACTCCTCGCGACAGCCCCTCCCTGGCTTTCTCAGGGGCGGGGCACTCTATGGCACCCGCGTCCAGACCTCTGGAATCTCCATGTCTGGTCCCTGGACGGGACGCGGAGGTTCTAGGTGGCCTACCACAAGCAGTGGTACTACTCTCTGAAGTGGAACCTGTTCGTCGAGTGGTGCTCTTCCCGCCGGGAAGACCCCCGAAAGTGTTCGATTAACATTGTGCTTTCCTTCCTGCAGGATGGGTTGGATCGAAGGCTGTCTCCCTCCACCCTCAAAGTGTACGTCGCAGCAATAGCGGCGTATCATGATGCAGTAGACGGTAAATCCTTAGGTAAGCACGACTTAATCGTCAGGTTCCTCAGAGGTGCGAGGAGACTAAATCCTCCTCGTTCTACCTCGTTACCCTCTTGGGATTTAGCCCTGGTGCTCAGAGCACTTCAGGGTCCTCCATTTCAACCTTTGCAGTCTGTTGAGCTAAAAATCCTGTCCATGAAGACAGTTCTCCTGATTGCATTGGCTTCGATCAAGAGGGTAGGGGACCTGCATGCACTCTCGGTCGACGAATCGTGCCTAGAATTCGGGCCGGCCAACTCTCACGTTGTCCTGAGACCCCGGCCTGGATACGTGCCCAAGGTTCCTACCACTCCCTTTCGGGACCAGGTGGTGAACCTGCAAGCACTGCCTTCGGAGGAGGCAGACCCAGCCCTAGCTTTGTTATGTCCCGTCCGCGCTCTTCGCGCTTACGTTGACCGGACTCAGAGCTTCAGATCCTCACAGCAGCTCTTCATCTGTTACGGAGGCCAGCAGAAGGGAAAGGCTGTCTCCAAGCAGAGGTTGGCCCACTGGATAGTGGATGCCATTGTCTTGGCTTACCGGTCCCAAGACGTACCTTGCCCGTTCGGGTTGCGAGCACACTCAACAAGGAGTGTTGCTTCTTCCTGAGCGTTGGCTCAAGGCGCCTCGCTGACAGATATATGTAGAGCTGCGGGCTGGGCGACACCTAACACGTTCGCTAGATTTTATAGCCTCCGTGTAGAGCCGGTATCTTCCCGCATTCTCGCCCCCAGTGGCCAGCAGCGCTAAGTGCCCGTTCTAAGTGTCGGCTTGCATACGCCACTGGGCCTGATACGTGCGTCTATTTGCTCCAGTCGTGTTCCCCGAAAATCGGCTAACCTTGTGAGTTCCTCCGTCACCCCTCCGGTGTCAGATGTGGCGGCCGTCTGATGCCAGGCCTGCACCCGTATGCTTGTGGAACGTGTGTGTAGGCTGGGTTCCATATGTTGCGGTCCCCTCTAGGCTACCCCATATGTGTATTTCCACGGTACCAGCTACCCTACTCGGCTAGCCCCGTGTCTTTCCCTCGACAGAGCTTCCTCTGTCGTCTCTGGCTGTGTTCTTCCCCCCCTGGAACCAGGTTGGGTCCACCCCAGAGACTGCCATTTGTTGCACTACCCTGTTAGGTTAGTCCTTATGTGTATTCCACCTCTCCTTCCATTGAAGGATGTGGTCCGCAGCGTACCATCTCCCGAGACGGGCACGCTTTCCCAGCGTTATCCAATAGTCACGCTGAGTGGGTCTTGCAGGAACAGCAGTGACTGTCCTTCCCTGCCCGGAGCCCTGACTCCCACTCTAACATAGGAGTGGTCCAGCGAGCTCAGGCAGGACGCTGGAAGGGCCAGCCTCCTGGCGTGTTGGTAGGGATCCCAATTCGTCGGTCAGTTCCGACGTACGTCGAACGTGACCGACTGAAAGGGAACGTCTCGGTTACGTATGTAACCCTCGTTCCCTGAAGGAGGGAACGAAGACGTACGTCCCGTCGCCAGGTGCTGTGCTTCAGCTGAAGGCCGAGTCACTTATCTCGGCTCCTCAGTTGAAAAGCAATGATGCGGTATTCCACTTCCGTATTTATACCCGCGCTGCGGGGCGGTGCGTGGAATGTGTGAACCGCATGCCAATGTCCATTGGCTCGTTTTAATCACTCGAAGTAGGTCGGTCTCTGGAAACAGATCCCAATTCGTCGGTCAGTTCCGACGTACGTCTCCGTTCCCTCCTTCAGGGAACGAGGGTTACATACGTAACCGAGACGATTCTACTCATTGGATCAAAACATTCAATAGCTAAGTCAAACATTTCATCTGTTACAATAAATAACTGCTCTGTTCCTCTGTCTAATCATGTAAAAAGTTTGGGTGTCATCCTTGACAGTACTCTGTCTTTTGAAGCACATATTAACAGTGTTACTCGTTCTGCATTCCATCATATTAGGAACATTAATCGGTTGCGTCCTGTTCTTTCACTCAAGAGTACTGCTACTCTTGTGCATGCTCTTGTAACATCATGAATTGACTACTGTAATGCCTTGTTTTATGGGCTTCCTTCAAAATCTGTTCACAAATTACAGTTAGTACAAAATGCAGCTGCTCGAGTTATTACCAGAACATCCATTTCAGAACATATTACTCCTGTTTTACAAAATTTGCATTGGCTTCCAGTTAAATTTCGTGTGAATTTCAAAATTTTACTTTTAACTTATAAAGCACTTAATAATTTGGCTCCTCCGTATCTTGTCGATCTTCTGCATCTATACATACCTTCTCGTACTCTAAGATCTGCTTCTGCACTTTCACTGGTTCTTCCACGCACTAGGACAACTACTATGGGGTCACGAGCTTTTAGTTATGCGGCTCCTCATTTATGGAACTTGCTTCCTGTAGAAGTTCGTAACAGTACAAGTCTTCAGGTTTTCAAAACTCGTCTTAAAACTTATTTGTTTAGGCAGACTTTTATGTGATTTTAATGTTATTGTCGTCAGTTCTGTATTGTCTTTATTGTTTGATGAAACTTTTATCTTTTGTGTGAACTTTGTAAGGTGTCCTTGAGTGTCATGAAAGGCGCCTATAAATAAAATGAATAATAATAATAATAATAATAATAATAATTTTGAATTTACAGTAAACTGCCAAGTGTCTGCTTTCAAATTATGCCATACTTATGATTTTAGTGCAAAGGAATCATTAACTGTAATGGTTTTAGTCTGATTATGCCATTTCTTAGGAAAGCGGGGGTGCAGGCTAACAGGTTAAAAAACCTTTTTGTACTATTTTTTATGTTTTTGAAAGTAGTCTCATGCTAAAAAAAATAAAAAATAAAAAATTAAAATTAAGATACAATTTATACAAAACGAACTTCACTTTAAAGAAAGCAATTCACTTTCTACAAAACAAAACATTCACTTTCTACAAAACCAAACTCCAGAATCATTTATTTAGAATGTAGTCAACAAAGGCCTATTATATTTTAAATGATCAAAAGATTTGACTACAGTTAAAAAATGCCCTTCTTATTTAGTTGAAATTATTTATAGCATATAAGCAGACATTTACGAATAAAAGCTTTATTGATGTGACACTAGGCTCTTTTACAACAAACACATTATAATCTGTCCAAAACAAGCCAAATAAATCTTGTCTAAACAGTCTTGCATGTATGACAGGTAATGTTGCAACAGGATTCATATTTAAACTGTTTTTTTTTTTCATTTAATATTCACAGATGCTAACAGAATAAACTGATGTTATAATCAGCGGCGGAATCCTTTGCTCTTAGAAATGAACAGCTTTTCATGGGCAGAATAAATCCAGGATTATTCCTCAACGTCTCAAAACGATGTAGCCGAAGTAACGTTACAGTGCTTCACTAGATGCTTGTATGAGTTGATGTGTGGGCGTCGACTCAGGATTGTTAGTATTTGAATCTCAATAGAACGTGCAATCCGTGGGCGTGGTTGCATTAGCGGATAATGAAGTGGGTGACTGACATCTATCGCTTTTCATACAGATTACAAAAACAGAATATTTGTTTTTTATTTGGTTTGCATTGTTTAAAACCTGACATCTCAGCGTTTCTTAAGACATATGTCTCATGTTTGTGAGACAATTATTCACTAAGCTCCTTTTCTGAAGACTATCTGAATGAACTTCTTTGACAGAGAGGTCATGTTTGTTTTCTTTATTTTGCAAAAAGCAAAACATTTTATTTTTATTGTGACTGTCCACAAAAAAATAGAACCTTAACAGATTATAATGATGTATAACACTTGCCTTAATGATAAAAAAAAAAATACAGAGTTATTTGAGTCTCTTGGGCACTGATCAGAAAAAAAGAGAGCCGGTCACGCCGACTCAAGGGCGTTAAAGGGACTCATGTTTTGTGAGCGGCACAATGACAATCAAAACGTGGATACAATGGTTTTAATAATTGATACTATGATTACATACCACTAAATAAAGAATACATGTATATACAGAATAACGAAAAGTAACAAAAGAGAGAGAGAGAGAGAGAGAGAGAGAGAGAGAGAGAGGGCAGAGGAATGGCAATTTCATGAGCAAGTACCCTTGCAAGCCAGCAAGGAACATTAATCACCTTAAACAGGGGTACAATATCTTAACGCATCTAAATTTCGATAGAATTTATACTTGCATGGTTGTGTTGAGTATAAAATAATGTGTGTGAGTCCTGCTGAGCTCCCTTGAGCTGGAGTGTTCCATTAGCTGGGGCGTTCTCCTTCAATTTCCCCAGTCAGGTTCCCGATCCGCGGGAAGCTTGAACGTTGGTGCTTCAGAGTGAATGTTGCCGGGTAGCGAGGAAGGGAAAGTTCATCTCGTTCGAGCTGAGAAGGTTCCTCATGCACGGTGATGGAGAGCACTCTGATGCGCTGATCTGGGTGCTGATCTCTGATGCGCTCTGAGCGCGCCAATCTTCAAAGGAAACCAATGGCTGGGCTGAACTGCCCACACTGAGGCCGAAGCCCCGCGAGCCGCGATGACGTGATGGGAGGAAGATGCGAAGACAAGAGAAGGAAGCGGAACTCTGTTCCGTGTGTTGAGGAGCCCTAATCCACGCCTCTCCTTGGCACTTGACCAATCCAGGGGGTGAATTCTGAGCGGGTAATGTTTTTCTTTATCTCTGTTTAAAGACCCACTTTGCATGTTTTATGATGTGTCAAAGTTAATGCAGTTTTACTTCCAAGTTTGCTAACTGTATTAATCATACATTTCATATTCATATACTGGGCACCACTGATTAAGACAAAGAAAGAGAAACATTTACATATCAAACACGCTTTGGTTTAAAGGCTAAAGGCTATACTTTACAGAGCAATTTCAGCATTTAAGATGACTTTAAAATCACACAAACACATACATATATACTTTGTGGTCAACATTCATATAAAAAGGGATCATCATATATATTTCTGGTATGGTTTAATTACAAGTTACATAAAGAGAAATGTGTGTGTGTGTGTGTGTGTGTGTACTTGTCTACCTATCTAACAGGGGACCTTGGTGTCGTAACACACTCACTAACAGGGGACCTCTGAGCCAAGAGGGGACATTTTTCAGGTCCCCTGTTGGTCATGCTTTAAATCATGTTAAAATCAAGTAAAAACACTAAAAAAACGCTCTGGTGATTTTTTTTACTTTTGACCAAGTGGGGACCTACAAGTGTGTGTGTTTAAATCATGTGAAAATTAAGTAAAAACACTCTGGTAATTTTTTTAAAACTTATGACCAAGTGGGGACCTAAGTGTGTGTGTGTGTGTTTAAGGTCATACTCAGCAGCTCCCCTGTAGGCTGGAGCAGGAACTGTAAGGGCTCTTAAACACACGTCGTTCACACACACTCCTCTATTGTTTGAATGGCCTGCTGTCCCAGAGAGACTCTGCTGTTTAACAGGCTGCTTACTAAAGGAACAAGCATTACATCGCTTTACTAGATACCCTGACTAGTTTCAAACTTTGCATTACTTTACAATTAAATTCTACACAGAATCCAAGAAAAAAGGATTTAAATATCTAAACAACCAGAATGTAATTAGAAGTTTTGTTTTTGTATTTTTTATTTTAACATTTTAATGACAGTAGCCTATATTCATTGAATATTATTGTATTTATCAAAATAAACAGAAAATAGTACAAACTTTACTATTCTTTTAAACAAGTGTTAAGACATTATTAAAAAAAAAACATTTTAGCTCAAGTATTTGTATAAATAATGCGTGACTTTTGCCCCATGTAAAATGGGGTGTAAAAGGCCCAACTTACCACCTTATACATTTTTGAGTTTTTTTAAACAAACCACTTTTGATTTATTTATGATTTACACAATGACTCGGTCCCCTGTTAGATAGTAAATCACGACACCAGTGTGTTTAATTTGTCATTTCTTGCCATAAACACACTGTGGAGATTTAGAGTTTTTATAGCAATAACTGAGTTTTAAGAGTTAAATCAAGCAGAAATATTTCTCTAATGTATTAATTGCAGATCCTCTTTGAATAATGATTATGTTAAACACAATGACTCGGTCCCCTGTTAGATAGTAAATCACGACACCAGTGTGTTTGCTTTGTCATTTCTTCATCTCAAACACACTGTGAAGATTTAGAGTTTTTATAGCAATAACTGAGTTTTAAGAGTTAAATCAAGCAGAAATATTTCTCTAATGTATAAATTGCAGATTATCTTTGAATAATGATTATGTTAAACACAATGACTCGGTCCCCTGTTAGATAGTAAATCACGACACCAGTGTGTTTGCGTTGTCATTTCTTGCCATCATAAACACACTGTAGATATTTAGAGTTTTTATAGCAATAACTGAGTTTTAAGAGTTAAATCAAGCAGAAATAGTTCTCTAATGTATTAATTGCAGATCCTCTTTGAATAATGATTATGTTAAACACAATGACTCGGTCCCCTGTTAGATAGTAAATCACGACACCAGTGTGTTTGCTTTGTCATTTCTTCATCTCAAACACACTGTGGAGATTTAGAGTTTTTATAGCAATAACTGAGTTTTAAGAGTTAAATCAAGCAGAAATATTTCTCTAATGTATAAATTGCAGATTATCTTTGAATAATGATTATGTTAAACACAATGACTCGGTCCCCTGTTAGATAGTAAATCACGACACCAGTGTGTTAGCGTTGTCATTTCTTGCCATCTCAAACACACTGTAGAGATATAGAGTTTTTATAGCAATAACTGAGTTTTAAGAGTTAAATCAAGCAGAAATATTTCTCTAATGTATTAATTGCAGGTCCTCTTTGAATAATGATTATGTTAAACACAATGACTCGGTCCCCTGTTAGATAGTAAATCACGACACCAGTGTGTTTGCTTTGTCATTTCTTCATCTCAAACACACTGTAGAGATTTAGAGTTTTTATAGCAATAACTGAGTTTTAAGAGTTAAATCAAGCAGAAATATTTCTCTAATGTATTAATTGCAGGTCCTCTTTGAATAATGATTATGTTAAACACAATGACTCGGTCCCCTGTTAGATAGTAAATCACGACACCAGTGTGTTTGCTTTGTCATTTCTTCATCTCAAACACACTGTAGAGATTTAGAGTTTTTATAGCAATAACTGAGTTTTTAAGAGTTAAATCAAGCAGAAATATTTCTCTAATGTATTAACTGCAGATCCTCTTTGAATAATGATTATGTTAAACACAATGACTCGGTCCCCTGTTAGATAGTAAATCACGACACCAGTGTGTTTGCTTTGTCATTTCTTCATCTCAAACACACTGTATATATTGAGATAACTCAATTTTATGGTGACTTGCATTAAAATGTTTATCCGTCTCAATTAAATTATGTGAACTGAATGACTTTTAACATTGACACTTTAGTTATTTAACCAAATGATGATTTTCAAGTCAGCAATCAACACACAACTGAGTTTTGACCTCCAAAATCTTATTATAGTGTATTTTTATGGTAAGTATTGGTGTTTTATGTTTTAAATCAAGCAGAAATCACTCTTTAAGGAAACAATTGCAGGTCACACTTTATACAGTGAACATTGGATGGTAAAACACAACGCCTGTTTGATTGCTTTGCCATTTCTTGCCATCACAAACACACTGGAGAGATTTTGAAGGTCAGAACTAAATTTTTTGGTGACTTGCATGAAAATGTTCATCCGTCTCACTTAAATTATGTGAACTGAATGTCTTTTAACATTGACACTTTAGTCGAAGATTTTCAACTCAACAATCAACACACAACTGAGTTTTGACCTCCAAAATCATTATACAGTGTATATTAAATTTAAATAAAAAATATAAAATTTCTTTACAAAACAAGTTTGACTCAAGTTTGACTCTCTACTGCTTATTCATTATTGTTTATGTTACATGGTCCATGTTTACATTACAGTATAAAATTGTTCCTAAGTTTTCCCCTTTTATATAGATGGTAATGACTAAATATCCTCGCACACCGAAATTTTCACACGTAAAAAAAAAGATCAAGCACGTTTACACACAGCCTCTGAAACTTTCCTTCATCAAAAAAAAAAATCTGATCAGGTTCAGTTTTCTGCATTTTTCGCATCCATAGCAAGCATTTAAATAGGGGTTTCAAATTTCTGTGTTATTCATTTTTGTGTTAAAATTTTTAACATAAGTTGAACAGTTTAAAAAAGAAAGTGTGAACCTTCAAATTAGCAATTATAGTTCATAAAGTTTTGCTGGCGTTTGTATCTAATTGAGAAAAGAATGAATGTAAATTGAAAGATGTCGTCATTGAATGCATTTTGTGCCAAAGCAAATAAATGATCCACAGTTTAGCCACATAGGCTGATGTGATCCCTGAGTGAAGAGTTTTGAAAAAGTGATGAGTATTCAGAAATGTGTCCTAGCAGATGTTTAAAAAACCCTGTAATATCACTATTAGTAAGGGATCACATTATAATATCAGTCTATAAATGTGAGATATTTAAAGTGAACCTAAAGTATACTTGCAATAGTGTGATTTTAGCACAATTAAATATACTTAATGGATGTTTCGCAAAAGCGTTGTTTAGTGATATTGCGTCCTTGTGTTTCTGCTGTACGTCATCAGCAACTGTCGAAGTTCAATTACAATACTCAAGAACACATGTACAGAGGATGCACAAAAGTAGATCACATAGCAAGACTGGTCTCCACGAAAACACAAGTCCCTTCTTTGCATTCCCAGAATTGCGAAACAGCCATCATTAAGAAATGTGCATTGTGCAATAAAGGAGTACTCCAAGAATAATTATAATATTTATACCAGTACGTCTCACGCAGGTCACGAGGGTTTACAATATTTGATGCTTTAATACTATCCAAAAAAAATTGTTACGGCCATTTCACACTGAACGCGACAAAGCTAGGTGAATCATTGATGAATGAAGGTTTAACACCGAACGCCACTCAAACCATCATCGAGGACTTGCTATAATTATATAATAGGCAGACATGTATTATTTCTAGTGATTTATGATTGTAATATAATTGACCGATCCAGAGCGAATGCGATCTCTGACTCATAACACTCACACACGTGGAAGAAAACGGACAGTTCTCTTCTGATAGCATATAATTCAGTGGAAAAAGAAGTAAACTTGAGAATTACATATGGCATATCTTGCTTTATTATGCTGAGATTGATCGAGCCTGGTATAAATAAATCCATACAGATCTATTGTTTTACAAAAATAATCTATTGTTTACAAAAGGAGAAAACGTGTGTACTTTAATGTAAACTTGGACCATGTGACATAAACTGAAGTTAACAGCAAAAAAATATACTATAATGCTGACTGTTGTTAGTGTTTTTTGTTGTAGGAGTTAAAAGTGTATATGTTGGGTGAATCCTCATTGTGTTCTGGAAGAATGAGTTGATTTAAGACATCAATGAAGTGTTTTGGTAGTTTTAGCACATTTTGAACGTGAAATTAACTGCTTTGCTTTGAAAGGTGTCCTAGCGATTGTAGCTGAGAGATAGACGTCAAACAGACTCAAACAAAGACCCAGAATTCTGTGGTGTTACAGCACTGTGGCTGCTGTAAATGGCTGCTGTAAGGTTTCTTTATGAAATAACAGGCACATTGGCAAAGATATTTCTGCAAAAACTCCAAAGTAATGTTCGGTTGCAGTGAGAAAGTCACAAGAGACAACTGAAAAAACTCATGCGTGTATTTAGCCTAGTGTAGATCAGCTTGCTTACACATCCCCCAAACTCCATTTACATATGAATACAGGAAAGGCCAAAGCCATTGTCTCACAGGTGAGGAACAAGCCTTACAGAGCTGTGAGACCCATGTCACAGACACAAACTTCTCAAACAAACTAGAGAAAACGCTGGGATTTACCTGGGAAAATTAAATCAATGTACACTTTTTCCAATCCCTACGACACATTTTTCAATACTTGGGTCACTTTTTTAAAACTCTTCACACACTTTTTCACACAAATTCACACAACTGAATTTCAGCTTGGCACAGCAGTTATTTTAGTGTTCAAAATGCACTAAAACTACCAAAAAGGATTCTGAGGATTCAAAGGAATCACCCAAAATTTCAATATGGTAATACTGCTGAAATGTAGCAAATTGTTTTTTTTTTATTTATTAATTTTAGTTAAGTTTTGAACATAAGTTAGGGAGTTTTGAAAAGAGAATCAAAAAATTTTCAAATTGGCCTATACAGTTCATAATGTTTTGGTGGTGTTTGTGTTGAAGTGAGAAAATAATTCTTATAAATCGAAAGATGTCGCCATTGAATGTATTTTATGCCAAATCAATGATAAATTATGACTTTAGATGGCCCCACTTTATATTAGGGGGCCTTAACTACTATGTACTTAAATAGGTACAATGTACTTTGTAATTGTGTTCATATTGTGTTGCAAAACACTTTTGCTGATATTGAGGTGGGATACGGGTAGGGTTAGGGACATGTGTGGTTGTATTGGTAAGTTTAAAGGTAGGGTTAGATGTAAGGGAAGTGTCAACAGTGTAATTACAAATGTAACTACAGAAATTAATTACAGATGTAATTACATGCCGGTATATTTAAAAATGTAAGTACAATGTAAAGACATGTATGTACACAATAAGTGCATTGTATCAAATGGATAATTAAAATGTTAGTACATAGTAGTTAAGGCCACCTAATATAAAGTGGGTCCCTTTGGATTTTAAGATTTTATATTTCAGTATAATTCCTGCAGAAATGAGTTGATCATCGTTCTGACTTGAATGTGTTTGATCAGTTCTGAAAGCAGCTACAGAAGCAGAAACTTTCGTTTCACAACTCGTGGTCAGTCTACCTCAGATGTTTTAGACATTATGGCTGATAATCTAAATCCTTATGGAGAAAAATCAATGGGAGTTTTACTTCCTGTTTGCGTCTGTAGATTTCTCATAAATTCATCAAAAGTTTACATTATAAATGCAATCGCAAGCGATCGCTGTCTGCACCCTGTCATCATCAACACAAAGCTCTCGCTCTTCTTCACCAAATTCTGCCTCATTAGCAATTGGCAAAAACTGTAATCGACAACTATTTTGATAATCGATTTGTCGGCTTGAGTAATTTTTTAAGACAAAAGTAAAATTCTTTGATTCCAGCTTGTTTAATGTGAATATGTTCTAGTGTGTTCTCTCATATGTGACAGTAAACTGAGTTGTGGACAAAACGAGACATTCGAGGACGTCATCCTGGGCTTTTGGGAAACACTAATCCACATTTTTCGGACATATTATAGACCAAACAACTAATCGATTACTTGAGAAAATATTCAACAGATTAATCGACTATGAAAATAATCCCAAATCTAATCATTATGTACAAGTGCATTGCATTGGAACCCCTGGATATAAGCCTCCCCTCTCTATCTCTCTTAAATATTTTTGTTCTCTCTGAGAACAATAGCTATCATCAGGATACGCTATACACTGGTAGGCAGTGGCCCACCTTACCGTGACCACGATGCGGTCACCCAGAATTGATAGTTTACCCACCTCTTTTTTTACCACTACACCTCTGGTTTTAGTGCATTTTGAACACTAAAATAACTGCTGTGCCAAGCTGAAATTCAGTTGTGTGAATTTGTGTGAAAAAGTGTGTGAAGAGTTTTAAAAAAGTGACCCAAGTATTGAATAATGTGTCGTAGGGATTGGAAAAAGTGTACATTGATTTAATTTTCCCAGGTAAATCCCAGCGTTTTCTCTAGTTTGTTTGAGAAGTTTGTGTCTGTGACATGGGTCTCACAGCTCTGTAAGGCTTGTTCCTCACCTGTGAGACAATGGCTTTGGCCTTTCCTGTATTCATATGTAAATGGAGTTTGGGGGATGTGTAAGCAAGCTGATCTACACTAGGCTAAATACACGCATGAGTTTTTTCAGTTGTCTCTTGTGACTTTCTCACTGCAACCGAACATTACTTTGGAGTTTTTGCAGAAATATCTTTGCCATTGTGCCTGTTATTTCATAAAGAAACCTTACAGCAGCCATTTACAGCAGCCACAGTGCTGTAACACCACAGAATTCTGGGTCTTTGTTTGAGTCTGTTTGACGTCTATCTCTCAGCTACAATCGCTAGGACACCTTTCAAAGCAAAGCAGTTAATTTCACGTTCAAAATGTGCTAAAACTACCAAAACACTTCATTGATGTCTTAAATCAACTCATTCTTCCAGAACACAATGAGGATTCACCCAACATATACACTTTTAACTCCTACAACAAAAAACACTAACAACAGTCAGCATTATAGTATATTTTTTTGCTGTTAACTTCAGTTTATGTCACATGGTCCAAGTTTACATTAAAGTACACACGTTTTCTCCTTTTGTAAACAATAGATTATTTTTGTAAAACAATAGATCTGTATGGATTTATTTATACCAGGCTCGATCAATCTCAGCATAATAAAGCAAGATATGCCATATGTAATCCTCAAGTTTACTTCTTTTTCCACTGAATTATATGCTATCAGAAGAGAACTGTCCGTTTTCTTCCACGTGTGTGAGTGTTATGAGTCAGAGATCGCATTCGCTCTGGATCGGTCAATTATATTACAATCATAAATCACTAGAAATAATGCATGTCTGCCTATTATATAATTATAGCAAGTCCTCGATGATGGTTTGAGTGGCGTTCGGTGTTAAACCTTCATTCATCAATGATTCACCTAGCTTTGTCGCGTTCAGTGTGAAATGGCCGTAACAATTTTTTTTGGATAGTATTAAAGCATCAAATATTGTAAACCCTCGTGACCTGCGTGAGACGTACTGGTATAAATATTATAATTATTCTTGGAGTACTCCTTTATTGCACAATGCACATTTCTTAATGATGGCTGTTTCGCAATTCTGGGAATGCAAAGAAGGGACTTGTGTTTTCGTGGAGACCAGTCTTGCTATGTGATCTACTTTTGTGCATCCTCTGTACATGTGATTTTGAGTATTGTAATTGAACTTCGACAGTTGCTGATGACGTACAGCAGAAACACAAGGACGCAATATCACTAAACAACGCTTTTGCGAAACATCCATTAAGTATATTTAATTGTGCTAAAATCACACTATTGCAAGTATACTTTAGGTTCACTTTAAATATCTCACATTTATAGACTGATATTATAATGTGATCCCTTACTTATAGTGATATTACAGGGTTTTTTAAACATCTGCTAGGACACATTTCTGAATACTCATCACTTTTTCAAAACTCTTCACTCAGGGATCACATCAGCCTATGTGGCTAAACTGTGGATCATTTATTTGCTTTGGCACAAAATGCATTCAATGACGACATCTTTCAATTTACATTCATTCTTTTCTCAATTAGATACAAACGCCAGAAAAACTTTATGAACTATAATTGCTAATTTGAAGGTTCACACTTTCTTTTTTAAACTGTTCAACTTATGTTAAAAATTTTAACACAAAAATGAATAACACAGAAATTTGAAACCCCTCTTTAAATGCTTGCTATGGATGCGAAAAATGCAGAAAACTGAACCTGATCAGATTTTTTTTTTTGATGAAGGAAAGTTTCAGAGGCTGTGTGTAAACGTGCTTGATCTTTTTTTTTACGTGTGAAAATTTCGGTGTGCGAGGATATTTAGTCATTACCATCTATATAAAAGGGGAAAACTTAGGAACAATTTTATACTGTAATGTAAACATGGACCATGTAACATAAACAATAATGAATAAGCAGTAGAGAGTCAAACTTGAGTCAAACTTGTTTTGTAAAGAAATTTTATATTTTTTATTTAAATTTAATATACACTGTATAATGATTTTGGAGGTCAAAACTCAGTTGTGTGTTGATTGTTGAGTTGAAAATCTTCGACTAAAGTGTCAATGTTAAAAGACATTCAGTTCACATAATTTAAGTGAGACGGATGAACATTTTCATGCAAGTCACCAAAAAATTTAGTTCTGACCTTCAAAATCTCTCCAGTGTGTTTGTGATGGCAAGAAATGGCAAAGCAATCAAACAGGCGTTGTGTTTTACCATCCAATGTTCACTGTATAAAGTGTGACCTGCAATTGTTTCCTTAAAGAGTGATTTCTGCTTGATTTAAAACATAAAACACCAATACTTACCATAAAAATACACTATAATAAGATTTTGGAGGTCAAAACTCAGTTGTGTGTTGATTGCTGACTTGAAAATCATCATTTGGTTAAATAACTAAAGTGTCAATGTTAAAAGTCATTCAGTTCACATAATTTAATTGAGACGGATAAACATTTTAATGCAAGTCACCATAAAATTGAGTTATCTCAATATATACAGTGAATATCTACAGTGTGTTTGAGATGAAGAAATGACAAAGCAAACACACTGGTGTCGTGATTTACTATCTAACAGGGGACCGAGTCATTGTGTTTAACATAATCATTATTCAAAGAGGATCTGCAATTTATACATTAGAGAAATATTTCTGCTTGATTTAACTCTTAAAACTCAGTTATTGCTATAAAAACTCTAAATCTCTACAGTGTGTTTGAGATGAAGAAATGACAACGCAAACACACTGGTGTCGTGATTTACTATCTAACAGGGGACCGAGTCATTGTGTTTAACATAATCATTATTCAAAGAGGATCTGCAATTAATACATTAGAGAACTATTTCTGCTTGATTTAACTCCAGAGGTGTCAAGTAACGTAGTACAAATACTTCGTTACCTTACTTAAGTAGGAATTTTGAGTATCTATACTTTACTGGAGCAATTATTTTTCAGCCTACTTTATACTTCTACTCCTTACATTTTCAAGCAATTATCTGTACTTTCTACTCCTTAGATTTTTATAATAGTCTCGTTACTCCTATTCCATTTCGGCATTTTTCTATTCCGGCTTGTCTTAAAAAAAAACTATCCAGATAAATCGTGCCATCCGGACAGAGTGAATTTGATTGTGGTTGGATGAGAAGGATAAACACAAACCATTCCGACACCCTATTGGGTTGTACGCGATCAATCACGCCTGCACCTGCACACATCACACACCATGCTGCCAGATAGGGCGGGTTCTCGCCGACGAGCCCGCACTTTCAGCCAATCAGCGATCAGCAGGCAGACGTGCTCATTCATGACTTTAGCCGGGTTTTTAGCGCAATGACTCGTAGCTGTATATTCCAGTGATCGCTATGCCAGTGGCATAAATATACAGTAAGTTGTATCTACAGTAAAGAGTGGGAGAGTGACTCAACTCTCAAACGTGAATTACACCTGTGACTCGAAGACTCTTTATAAATATAACCATGACTCCAGTCCATCATCATATATACACACACTTAGGACATCTGCAACTCAACCCCGACAGCTGCTGAAAGAGGTTTAAATCAACCATTAATCCGTTCTGACTGTGCGTGTGCCATGTACTTCACAAAAGACATACTGTAGTTTTGTGAACGCAAAGTGCAACACAATGGTAAACGCATTGTTATTTTTTGTTGGCGGATTATTGTATAGTATCAATGAATTACGCATTTTGAAAGTGGTGTGAGCATTAACGTGTGAAATGCCTGTTTATTACATTGCTTTTTCCAATCTCTATATTGGGCACTTTTTGCACATAAATTGTGTTTTTTCTGAGGGAATGCCGTTTTGACAGTTTCTACTTGGACATATAGTCATATTTTATCCGTTTTACTGGGAAATAGATTTTTTTATCATCAATGTTATGTTTTAAGGAGATAAAATGGCAACTTATCAACATTGATTGGTATGGCAATAAAATAATAATATCACATTATTTTGGCAGTTAAAGTTTTGGGATTTTTCTTGGAGTGACTAGTTGCTTATAAGTATTGTAAAGGTGCAAAAAGTCAAAATTCAGAGGCATGTTATCAATAACCATTTTTTGCATATAAATGTACATTTGGTGAGTTTTTGGGCTGGAAATTGTCGACCCAATCTGGCCACACTGATCACACATTCAAATAATGGTTATTGATAACATGTCTCTGAATTTAGATTTTTTGCTCAGTACACATATGGTTCTTTAATGTATTTGCATTGTCCTAAAATGCGTTCATTTTCAATGGGAATATATGCAGCTGAAACAGGTAGCCTATACATCTAAAACATTTCAACATTAACTTTTTAATATAACATTATAGTCATTATGGCCTTTAGAAACATTTTTTTTTTTGAGGAGGTGGGGTATACACTGTGGCGCGGCCTAATATTTTGTCCTTAAAGGGATACTTCACCCAAAAATGAAAATTCTGTCGTCATTTACTCACACTCAAGTTGTTCCAAACCTGTATGAGTTTCATTGTTCTGAAGATATTTCGAAAAATGTTTGTAACCAAGCAGATAGAGCAACCATTTACTGCCATAGCATTTTGCCCCTACTATGGCAGTCAATGGTTTCTCTATCTGCTTGGTTACAAACATTCTTCAAAATATCTTCAGAACACAGAAACTCATACCTGTTGGAAGTACTTGAGGGTGAGTCAATTATGACAGAATTTTCATTTTTGGGTGAACTACCCCTTTAATGGCATTTTTTTCCCCTTACATTACTTTTACTTTTATACTTTAAGTAGTTTTGAAACCAGTACTTTTACACTTTTACTTGAGTAAAAAGCTTGAGTTGATACTTCAACTTCTACAAAAGTATTTGTAAACCCTATGAATGCGAATACTTTTGGCACCTCTGTTTAACTCTTAAAACTCAGTTATTGCTATAAAAACTCTAAATCTCTACAGTGTGTTTATGATGGCAAGAAATGACAAATTAAACACACTGGTGTCGTGATTTACTATCTAACAGGGGACCGAGTCATTGTGTTTAACATAATCATTATTCAAAGATGATCTGCAATTTATACATTAGAGAAATATTTCTGCTTGATTTAACTCTTAAAACGCAGTTATTGCTATAAAAACTCTAAATCTCTACAGTGTGTTTGAGATAGCAAGAAATGACAAAGCAAACACACTGGTGTCGTGATTTACTATCTAACAGGGGACCGAGTCATTGTGTTTAACATAATCATTATTCAAAGAGGATCTGCAATTAATACATTAGAGAAATATTTCTGCTTGATTTAACTCTTAAAACTCAGTTATTGCTATAAAAACTCTAAATATCTACAGTGTGTTTATGATGGCAAGAAATGACAACGCAAACACACTGGTGTCGTGATTTACTATCTAACAGGGGACCGAGTCATTGTGTTTAACATAATCATTATTCAAAGAGGATCTGCAATTTATACATTAGAGAAATATTTCTGCTTGATTTAACTCTTAAAACGCAGTTATTGCTATAAAAACTCTAAATCTCTACAGTGTGTTTGAGATAGCAAGAAATGACAAAGCAAACACACTGGTGTCGTGATTTACTATCTAACAGGGGACCGAGTCATTGTGTTTAACATAATCATTATTCAAAGAGGATCTGCAATTAATACATTAGAGAAATATTTCTGCTTGATTTAACTCTTAAAACTCAGTTATTGCTATAAAAACTCTAAATATCTACAGTGTGTTTATGATGGCAAGAAATGACAACGCAAACACACTGGTGTCGTGATTTACTATCTAACAGGGGACCGAGTCATTGTGTTTAACATAATCATTATTCAAAGAGGATCTGCAATTAATACATTAGAGAAATATTTCTGCTTGATTTAACTCTTAAAACTCAGTTATTGCTATAAAAACTCTAAATATCTACAGTGTGTTTATGATGGCAAGAAATGACAAAGCAAACACACTGGTGTCGTGATTTACTATCTAACAGGGGACCGAGTCATTGTGTTTAACATAATCATTATTCAAAGAGGATCTGCAATTAATACATTAGAGAAATATTTCTGCTTGATTTAACTCTTAAAACTCAGTTATTGCTATAAAAACTCTAAATATCTACAGTGTGTTTATGATGGCAAGAAATGACAAAGCAAACACCCTGGTGTCGTGATTTACTATCTAACAGGGGACCGAGTCATTGTGTTTAACATAATCATTATTCAAAGATGATCTGCAATTAATACATTAGAGAACTATTTCTGCTTGATTTAACTCTTAAAACTCAGTTATTGCTATAAAAACTCTAAATATCTACAGTGTGTTTATGATGGCAAGAAATGACAACGCTAACACACTGGTGTCGTGATTTACTATCTAACAGGGGACCGAGTCATTGTGTTTAACATAATCATTATTCAAAGATGATCTGCAATTAATACATTAGAGAACTATTTCTGCTTGATTTAACTCTTAAAACTCAGTTATTGCTATAAAAACTCTAAATATCTACAGTGTGTTTGAGATGGCAAGAAATGACAAAGCAAACACACTGGTGTCGTGATTTACTATCTAACAGGGGACCGAGTCATTGTGTTTAACATAATCATTATTCAAAGAGGATCTGCAGTTAATACATTAGAGAAATATTTCTGCTTGATTTAACTCTTAAAACTCAGTTATTGCTATAAAAACTCTAAATCTCCACAGTGTGTTTGAGATGAAGAAATGACAAAGCAAACACACTGGTGTCGTGATTTACTATCTAACAGGGGACCGAGTCATTGTGTTTAACATTTTCACTATTTATATATAAAGTGATGACCTGTGATTATTACCTTAAAGAACAATTTCTGCTTGTCCAGTCCTATATTTTTTTTTTTTTTTATTGGTGCAAGAAATCAAATCTCACTCTAAAAATCTCAAAAACAAAGGACATTTTTGGGGATTTTAGAGAGCAGAAACTATGTTTTAATAAAAAATAAATCACACATTGAAATACCTTTTACTGTAAAAAAAATTCAGGTCTCCAATTGAAAATGTTCTAGTGACCGGTCACATCTAAATTTTTCAGTTGGCCAAATTTAATTTCTGTAAATTGATGCACTTTAATTCAATTAAAATTCAAGAAATTCAATTTGGCCAACTAAAAAATGTAGATGAGATCGCTCACTAGAAAATTTTCAATTGGAGACCTGATTTTTTTTACAGTGTTGGTGTTCTTGAAAATAAGCTTAAATGAGAGATGTGGACGGATCATATACTGTAAGTATGAAGACACAACAGAGAATGAATTTCTTAAAGATAATTCTTAATTTTAAGAATTTTTTAATTTCTTAAATTCTTTTCTGTAATGTCCACAACATGGCTTTTTCTCCGTTGTGTGCTCATTGTGTTCCCTGATGCCTGTGTGAACATTATATAATTATATATATATATTAAATAATGAAGACAGACTTGACTGCCAGCTCTCTTCCCTTTCACACACACAGCTCCATTGCAGGCTATGGAGGTCCCCTGTTGGATAGGTAGACATCGGTCAGGTCCCCTCTTGGCATGTTTAAAAAAAAAAAAAAAAATGCTTATTTGAAGTTATATTATGAAAAAAGACCTTAAAACAAAATTTTGTATCTAAGTTTTGTTTCTTCAAAATGACTAGAAACACAGGTCCCCTCTTGGTCAGTGTGGAGTGATGGTCCCCTGTTGGTAATATAGACGTGTATGTGTGTGTGTGTGTGTGTGTGTGTGTTTCACGAGTGTGGACTAGTTTGGCTCTTGGCTGAGTCTCATGACTTGCTGATGAGATGAAGCCAGGGTGTCACGGGGAGGTGAGGTCTCTGTGAAATCCCTGTCTGTTCATGTCTACCCTTACAATATGCTCTTAACCTTGCAGTTTTTCACATATCATGTAAGACTCAATTTCTCCATTTCTTTGCACAAAACTCAGTGCATGCCATTTAATGATTTATTTTTCCAAAAAAAATTCACAGGGGAGCTAACCCCGGACCCCCCTAGGGAGAGCCCCGCCACATAATAAATCCCAATTTAACCACTGCAAATAATCATCAAATATGCATAGACATGAACAAATATGACAGGTAGATTTGAACAAGATTGCAGAAAGATACTTGTCGACAGTTGTGTAGCACTTGTGTAGCACCCATCAGCGAGCAGGTATGGCTGTGTAGTCTCTCAATTCAATCAAGGTGGTGTTCTTGTGTCCCTGCCTACAGATCATAGACAAAAATAACACTCAAAGTCAGCTCTCCAATTGGCCGTCTTTATATTGCAAGAATTGACAAAATGTAAAATGTATACCTTGAATGCAATGTAAGTCGCTTTGGATAAAAGCGTCTGCCAAATGCATAAATGTAAATGTAAATGTATATTAGTTTTCCAAAATACAATCAACCCAATTGGCAATATTTTGAGGCAGACAATAGGTAGTGTGACAGAAATGTCCAAATTTACCTATTTGAATATAACAAGGCCTTTCCGGGTTTCTTGCAGCCTTGTGGTGATGGTGAATCAAATGAAGTAGGAGACGAATTGATGCAGGATCATTGCGGATTCTAAATAACAGCCGTTTATTCAAAATTTTATTTTTCTTCTGTTTATGTTTGTTGACTAATGTTTATATATGAATAAAAGTCTACATTAAATATATTCATCACAAAGCGATCAAGTCTCTTCAGACAATTTGGAGTAAACCACTTCATACATTTGGATTGGTTTTATGATCTCTTTATTAACTTTTTTTTGGCATCAACGTGGTAATTGCGTGAACTGTCAATGGAGGGACAGAAATCGCTCAGATTTAAAATATATTAATTTGAGTTGAAGTTTAGTAAAAAGTATTTTCGGGTTTGGAATGATATGAGGGTGAGAAATGACAATTTTACACGTTTGGGTCAACAAACCCTTTAACTTTTTGCCGTTTAATATCTTGAATTAACACAATGACAGTGATTGATGTGTCATCATGAATCAAGACACACAATCACCCAAGACACGTAAATTCCAGGTCTGAACAAAGTCGGATATTGTGTGGTTGCCCAGTTACATTTGAATTTTTCATGTTCATTTGTAATGTTTTAAAATTTTTACTGCACAATAGTGCACATAGAATAATATATAATGACACTCACAATTCTGGATCATCTTCAGCATTCTGTTGCTTTCTTGAATGGCTTCCATCACTCAGAAGAACAGTGTCATCAGACTCAGTTTGCCATATCACGAGAGGAGCTTCCTTCACTTGACACTGCAGGGGTCTGGGCCAATTCTATTGAAAAAGGATTTAAAAATAATATTTCTAAAATTCAGTAATGCAATACAATTTAAATTACTAAAAAATAATTCTGATTACCCTTAATTTTAATTATACTGAGAGCAGTCTATAAAATATGGGTGTCAAATTGTCAAATTATTTATATTCACACCCTATATGCGTCACAAGCACGCCAGGCTCCACCCTCTCCCAGACACAACGGCTGCGTTCGAAACCGCATACTCATTGAGTAGGTACTCATTTTCAATAAGTACTTACTTAATGAGCTCTAAAAGAGTAGGTACTATATTGCCTGATCTCGTTAAGTATGAATGCGATCCGCACTTTATGCGCCATGTTGACGTTATCATGTGACCTACGACGTTATCTCAAGCGCAACGACTTGAAAGACGAGTGACAGGTTTAATTCATCGATCTATAAATATCTTAATATTGATTCAACTTGCTAATTTTGTGGTCTTGTTGAAGAAACAGCTGCCCATTTATTTTGTGATATTAACCCTACTAATCTGACCCAGTTTTATCCTTACCAAAACCCAAAATCGTGATCTCTTGAATATGTTGTTAATTTCTTTATTTTATATGCAAAAAATGTCATCCACAAGCAAAATTGGCCTATATCTCCTTTATATTTTCCTTTTTCTTGTTAAATTTAACTCCTGTTTCATCAGCTTATGAAATAACATTTTTATTGCATTATGATGAATTATTCAAAGATATCTAACCTTGTTATTGTTTTTTCTTTGTATATAATGTATGCAAACCCATGATATTTGTTTTATCATTATGATTGTTAAAGATACAACCATGTAATTATAAAATAAAAGATATGAGTGACAGGTGCAGTAACAGCTCAAAGCATCAGTAACTCCACAGCCCGACCTGTGCGGTTTCCCTCAGTGTCTGCACAGAGACGTCTTTCAGCTGCTCGAAGATCTCACCTTTGGAGAAAACTGTTAATTTTATACTCGCAAAATGTAAGTACTATTCAAAATTAAGATTACCCCAGAATGAATTGCATTGCTAGGCAACTAAAACACTTACAATAATAATGACAAATGCTGACCAATACTTAATTATATTACTTTTTCTTTTTTTTTACTGAAAATTATATTGTTTTAGTAAAACAAGCCAAATACAACTTGTTGTCATATGACATAGCGATGCATGAATATACACTAGAACAAATGCAGCCGATGTGAATACCAATTTTCAGTCAAGCAATGAATAAATGCAAAAGTTTATACAATTTTTTATTTACTGACAACAATAGGAAACATGAATTAATGAGTAAAAGAATTAATAAAAGTAAACATCACAAATGAATAAGTCACCAACACATGAACGTATTGTTCTAACAAACTATCACATTTACAGGAGGTGAACCCAACATCTGCTGCCATCTCAACACAGCTGTGCCAATTCTGCGGCTTTATATTGATGAAGCAGTTGACCACCGTGAACACCTTCGCCTGTCCTAGCCATCCATCATGTCCCTCCTGAACCCCACAACCTTGAAGCAAGAGTGTGAGAACATGTGTGGGACAATCTCTGACTGCTGATGTCTACTCCAAACATCTGTGTGCCTGCTCTCCATCAGCATGACTACTTAAAACGTTTTAAAAATTCATGTTGTCAGCATCCCATTTCTTGCCATATTTAATTTAATATTTTTACAATGACATGCTATTTGTATTGTAGCTTTATCACTTTTGTGGTGTAGTGGACAAAACACTGAACTGATAAGCCGAAGGTTTCTGCTTTGATCTCCGCAGCCGTCACCACCAGTGTGTCCTTGAGCAAGGCTCATCCACAGGAGCTCTGCAGCAAATGCACAGACATCAAGAATCAGAAAAGTGCTGAAATAACTCTGTTTGAAATTAAAATAAAATACAACTTAAGATTTAAATTGATGTTGTATTAATTTCTGTAGTATACTCAAAGCCTTTGATGACAGCCTTCCTTTATCACCCTCTCTCCAGTCTCCACCAGATAAACACACACGTGCTCTTCTGCCTCTGTAACATCAGACAACTTTCACGTTACCTTGATCTTAAACAACACCTTGATAAAAGCATACACGTTTGTGTGCTCAATAGCCTACTACATTTAAATGTTGAGGTAGTTGCTAATGTGTTAATGTTCCTCAATTCATCAACAGTACTAATGGACAAATAAAAAAGATAACTTATGTTTAGTTACTTTATGTAGATTTATTAACATTACTGACATTCATGTAAACAGTGTTGACAACAGACCTCTACATTAGAGCACACACACATCACTCTGATTAGATGTCTATTTCATGCTGTGATGTCATCAGCAATACTTATCGAAAATGTTCCTGTCAGATGTTAAATAAATATTTTGTAAGCATCTTTATCTTTAATTAGATATTGTTTTTGTAAATCCACTTTGGAGACGTGTGTGTGTTACTGGAGCTCATACATAATAAAAAGTGTTTTTACAGCCCAATCACAACTACACTATTCTTTACACCTTCAACAATTCAACAGTTTACTCTACAGTAGTTGAACAAAACCGTGATTTTGGTTTGTAATACTCACATTTGATCATTTGATTCGCTTTTCTCCGCCTGACCTATCCTTTCCTGTGGCCTCATGGGAAGGCAGGGATAGAAAAGTATCCGACGATGGGTGCTTCACAATCTGGGCGGAATCAGTAGGCCATCCGGGGATTTCTCACGTACTCTTTTATGATTACTGAGGTTTCGAACATACTACTCCTTTCACGTACTCCTATATAGAAGGTAGTAGGCATATTCGAGCGCAACAGTAGTATACGCACGTCCGAATCTCGCGAAAAATAGTCCAAAACCCCGGTAGTTCTTGCCTACTCTTTTATAAATACAAAGGATTCGGACATACTATTCGCTCGCCTACTGCTTTTTACATACTATATAATAGGGAAGTATGCGGTTTCGAACGCAGCCACTGTCCGGTCTCGTTTGCAAATGCTCACGCTACTGCTTGCTTCTACGGACTCACCTGTGTTTACCTACCGTCTCGTCTCGTCTCGTCTCGTCTCCATCGCTCCATCGCCCTGTTGATCCAGTCACCTGAAATCAGATGTACAGTATTACCGATTGACTTTACCATTCCGCTGGACTTCATCTTCTGTCACTCACCTCATCTGCTCACATCCTGGTTCTGTTAATAAACTCTGTTTACCCCTGCCACCAGTTCTCCATGTCACCTCTGTTGTAACAATATGATGCATTATGAGTTACGATGCATGTCAGAACACACAGGAAAAGTATGTTGAGACATGCATCGAATATTATTTTCATATATATTTTTTATCATTTTAGGATCAATTAAATGACTGTTAAAAGTTAATAACCACAAGACCTTGTGCAATGTTCACATGGAGGCCTGAAAAAGTTTACATATTTATTTAATCTTACTATTAAATATATATTTTTTTAATTTAAATGAGTAATGTAGGAGTAATAAGGCATCTTAAAATGAACTTGATATTTTAGAATTTATTTTACCAATAATTTATTAATGGTATTTTTAATGGGAACAGAAAATACAGATTCCTATTATTAAAACACAGACAGATAAATATTTAGGATTTTTTTTTATCCCAAAATAACATGCAGTATGAATTAATTGATAAAGACTGATTTCAAGCTAAAGTACCTGTATGCTCTGCAAATACTTGGTAACGTTAACTGAAATGGAAGACAGACGGATTTACAGATTAGCTTTAACTCACTTTAACGTTAGCGTGTTTGTGTCTTGACGCAGATATGAAGACATGACAGACATGATATGCAGTGCTAAGACCAAGCAACATAGAGATTATGTAATTCACACTAACATAGGGCGAATAAAAGGTTTAAACGCTTCCCCACCTCAGTCTGAGATCACGCACCAGCCGACTCCAGAACAGCTTCTTCCCACAAACAATCAGACTCCTTAACTCTTGACCCATCAGGATCATAACACACACTGGACAGAATATCACTCAGCACAACCCACTGTAGATAAACACACATTATATACACATTTATTTATCATACAGCATCTATTGCACTTTGGATTTCAATTTTTCAATCT
This sequence comes from Gobio gobio, assembly GCF_949357685.1. NCBI lineage: Eukaryota > Metazoa > Chordata > Actinopteri > Cypriniformes > Gobionidae > Gobio > Gobio gobio. Next base: position 33,091,828 of record NC_137118.1, on the reverse strand, counting down.
GTGAATAATATTTTATACTGTACATTGTATATTATTATTACTATTATAGCGTAATGTATATTGTTTAGTGTATGTTTAGTGTATATTGTTTAAAGTATATGTATATTGTAAGTATGTGTATATTGTTTAAAGCTGTGAGAACTACACTCACATTGTGTAAATTATTTATTGTTTATTGTAGAGTTTACTGTGCTGTGAGTAATTGTGGGCGCATCAGTGTAATCTGATGCTGCTTTAAATGTTGTACATGTCATGTCATGACTACCATGTTGCTCGGAACTGCACCTAAGAATTTCACCTACTGTTGCACTTGTGCATATGTAGAGTGACAAATAAAGTGATTTGATTTTGATTTTGATTTGATTTGATTTGCAAAAAGTACTGCATGTTACAAGACACTTAAACACACTGTTAATAATGCGCATGCGTCACACAAACGGAATTCTTAACGCGTTAGTGTATAGCACAGCCACTTTTACCGTTTTCAATGAAAGAACAAAACGTAATGCCACACTTAATGTTTTCAAAACAAATATAAAATTACCATTTTAAGAATTTGCTCATCTGCGCAGAAAAAAAGCACATGTGGATGCTTAGACCTCATCAACTTCAGTGCCACACTCTATACATTAACCAGGCCTCTGCGTGACTGGGGGTGGGAATGCATAATTTCATGAAGGCTGTAAACAAACCAAAATTAAAGAAGCTAAAAGTAACAAATTGTAAACATCCCAACAAAATTATTTTAATTGTAAAATCACCTTCATCCAGTAAATCAAATCGGCATGAGTGTAAGGTGGAAAATAATCAAAGATATTTGAAATAGAAAAAAATCATCTGCTTTGCTGTTAGCAGCCATCCTTGTGATCAAGATATTTGAAATTGACTCAACCCCCTCCCCCCTTAATGCCATCAGAAGGGCCAGTTGGAGTTAGAAGAACAAAAGAATGGCTGGCTGGCAAAATGGTTTTCGCACCTTTGATACAATGAGGGAAGTTTTGTCGGATTGGTTACTTTCAAACGTCTTACGGTTTGGTCTGATTGATCAGTTTTAAAAGAGTCAGATTTGAATTAGGTGACATCAAGGAAAAGGATAAAAGAGGATTTCAACTGTAGCTCGCTCTCTTTTGATTCTCTGTCTTTCTCTAGAGAGAGCTGCTCTTTGGCTCTCTCTTTCTCTCTCTCTTTCTCTCTCTCTCTCTCTCTCTCTCTCTCTCTATCTCACAGGTAACATTTTAGGCAGAGGCCTACTGAGTATAATTAAGGGTTTATGTTTACATCTATTTGAAACTATTTTAAGTGTAACCATAACTAGAATTTGTGTTTCCTTTTAAAAGAGATTTCTGCCTATTATGTGATTGACATTTTACATTTAGTTGATTGTTTATAAATTGTTAAATTTTTGATCCTTTCTGAATTAATCTGTAATTATTAACCATCTCCAATGTGGAAGGTATAATTGCAACAAAGGGTTAAAACGGAACGATTAAATGTATGATTAACCATCAAATATAAATGATCAAACAACCAGTTGGCATTCTCTTCTAAATGCGACAACTATGATAAATGGAGTCAGATAAAGAATATTATAATCAAATCCATTCTTCCAGCTGAAACACTAAATGCGTGCGGCCTTCACCGCGGTTCGCTACCGATCCTTAGAGCGAATTCATGTGGCCTTACAGTTGGTGACCCCGAATATGTGATGTTGCGACTCAGACGAGCAACGTGTTTTCAGCGAAGTATTGGATTTAAAATCAACAAGAGATTTGAGCTTCTCTTTTTTCAGCTGTTCTGTTGATCTTGTGAATGGATTAAAGCTGACCCTCTGACCAGAGAATGAGTAAGTAAACCTTCTTTGCCTTTTAGAATTGTTGAGGGAAAGTTTATTTGCAACTCACACATATAGATACATTTCTAGAAGTGGTCGGTATGCCCACTATAGATCGGAACCGTAGAAATCCGATATTGTGTAAGAATTAGACGTGAAACATGACTTTTCAGGGAAATAACAGCAGCAGTGCAGATGAGGAAATTATGGCAATCTTAGGTGTACAATTACAAGATCTCCTCATTCGATTAAGCGATAAAGGATTGGGCCTGAAATGGAGTAACAACGAAATTATATCCTGGTATTCTGCTAAGGGCGCACAACTAAAATCTGAATCAAAATACAAGAAAATCCCCGCTGCAATTGTTTATTTGCTTCGTAGTAACGATCTCAAGACAATGGCCGAGAACGAACGAACGATAGCAAATATCAAAGAAATTGAAAGATTGCGATCTGACGAATTACAAAAGTTAAGAACAAAAGTCGAAGCGGTCGCATACGAGCAACTAGAGTGGGCTAGGCAGCGTGAAGAAATGGCAACAAAAATTGATCAGTTACAAGGAAAACTTCAAACCGGCAATAATTACATATCTGCTCTTGAAGATTGTTGTGATAATGCAGGATTTCCAGTGGCCGCAGTAAAACAAGCAGCACTGGATGACATTTTTGAACCAGCAAAGCCAAATGATAGTGATGACGATGATGCTGCGTTAGGATACAGGCCACAGAGCGAAACTCGTAACCGAGCCCCTGTGTTAATGCCTGAACAACCAAAACAACGAAGCCCGATAAAGACTCGCACAAAATATAACGACACACCGAGAAATCAGTTAAGGTCGCCGTGCTTAAAACTATGACTAATGCGAACGACGGAATCACAACGGTCAGCCGCCCGTTAACCTGCGAAGAATGTTCTAGACACAAACAAGTCGTTGGAGTAATGCCAAGAAAAGGGGGGTTTCAACCCTACTGGGAAACATTGATGTTACAGGCCACGGTGTATAAACTAGAAGTTAGGGACGTGTGGCAAATAGCACTTCTCACTCTCCCTGAAGAGCTCAGAGCAAAACTAACCGAAGGCATGAAATCGGGCAGCATAATAGACCGAATCCGTGACGAAACCGACGAAGCCAGATATGAACGACTAAAACAGGCATTATTAGACATGAGGGGACCGACACACGCAGATTGGAGCAAAATACTAGAAATCAAACAGGCGAGTAATGAAACATTTGAGACATACGCCGAGCGGTTATGGGTAACGTACAGAGAACACTCAGGATTAGAAAATGCAGATCGAGACCATGACGCGTTATTACAACTTGTAAAAAATAATGCTGGCATCCCAATCCAACGGGCTTTGTCAAATGGCGTCGATCCAGTTAAAACCACATTCCAATCAATAGTAGACTGGGGCTCAAGAATAGAAAATAGATGGAAATCTAAGCTAAATGCTGAAAAGTGCATGACTCCCATAATGCTTAACAGCAATGGGATTAAAAAGCATGTTCACTTCGTAGATGAGATGACTTGCTCTAATGAATCTGAAGCGTTTAGTTCAGAAAATGCACAAGAAAGTGTGCCTATTTCAGCTCTTAAGGGCATGCAGGATGATTTGCAAGCATTCGAGAGTCATGAATATACTAAAACTCCAGGAGAACATAGCAGACAACCCAAAGGCAAAGAGAACAGGTTTTGCAGATCCTGTCAGAAAATCGGTCATGCCGAGAGAAAATGCTGGTCGCTGGGAAGAGGTCGACCTCCGCCCTTATTTTCAGAAAAATAGGAAATTACTTTCTAAGGGTAAAGAACAGCGCTCATTTGCAGGTAAAACTCTCAGTGAGCTAACTGCAGTGTTCATGCAAGGGCTTCAGCTATTAACTTCACTTGCGAGCGAGCTAGCAGCCTCTTAGCAAGGAGTTTAATAGTAAAACATCCAGATTGCAATGATCCTGTTTGTATTTTCAAATTTGTAATTGTATAACACATTGTGCGCATTGATTACACATTATGGGCCCTATTTTAACGATCTGAAACGCAAGTGTCAAAACGCGAAGCGCAAGTAACTTTGTGGGCGGGTCTCGGCGCTGTTGCTATTTTCCCGGCGGGATAAATGGCTCTTGCGCCCAGCGCAAATCTAAAATGGGTTGGTCTGAAGTAGCTTCATTATTCATAGGTGTGGTTTGGGCGTAACGTGAATAAACCAATCCGAGCGTCATCCAACATTCCCTTTAAAAGCAGGTGCGCAAGTTCCATTATGGATTGCTATTATTATGGCGTATTTACCAGGCGCACGCCAGGAGCGGTTCACAGCCGAGGAGACTGATGTTCTTTTAAGAGCAGTGAAAGACAGAGAAGTGAAGTTGTAATGTTGTACATTATGGTAAAGGTGATTTCACAGTCTTTTTTTTCTTTCAGTTTTTTCAGTTTTTCAGTCGATTTTTTTTCCTGGTTCTTGACGGACAAACCAATTTGTCAGATGTCCTTATATACATATATGTCTTGCCACTATTGGGCAAACAGGTCTTATCCTTAATTATTACAATTAGCCTGAATCATTTGTAAGCTAGATTTATGCCTATTTTTTCACATCTTCGTGGCACACCACAATGATTTCCGTCATCTCATGTGTTAATATTTTTTTAGTGTAACAATTTATGATTTGCAAAAATAACTGTTGCATCTGTGTAGATTACATGAGCAAAGTGTATGCGCGTTGTGCACGCTATACATTATGGTGAAAGCATGCGCCCTTAAAATAGCATAATGAACAACGCGCAACGCGCCACTGACTTTAGACTAGGTTTTTTCTGGTCAGTGGCGCAATTGTTTAATGGAACAGCAAAATAGCACCAGGGATTGTTTGCGCCGGAACACGCCTCCTTTTTTGCGCTGAACCGCCCAGGTAGCGCAAGTTCATTCACTAGTTTAGCGACGTGCTTCTGTGGAGGGAAAAGCGCGCTTTGCGCGGGTGCAAAATAGGAATGACACATGCGTCGGTGTACAAAGTCAATTGCGCTGGGTGCAAGATAGGGCCCTAAAGTTGTTTGTGCTACGAGATACACATAGACTAGTCAAGTTTATTCTTTAAAACACATGATTGCTTTACTGTAAGTGTTGAAACACTTATGATAAAGTCCGTAGATGCTGCGCATTATAGACCATGTATCTTGTGTAAATTGGAATAACTTTAATACTGGAATTGTACAGCAATTTCAAGTTGCATGTGTCGATGTTGAATTTGTTTGTCTCCTATAGTGGAAGCTCTGCTATTTTCTATATAGCTGTAGTAAACCATAAACAGGAGCATAGAATTGCCATCTGGCTACAGTGTGATTTACAATTGCATTAACCATGAAAATGTCTTCATCCCAACAGGACTCAATAACTCTGACCTTTGCTATTTCTAAATTGAGCAAGTTCTAATACTTTTCATTGGTTCAATTCCCAGTGCCAAAAAGGAGGGGAGTTGTGCTGTTAAATGTGGCACAGATAATAGAAAACCAATTCATCCTTCACTCAAAATGACTGTAATGAAGTCTCAGATTGTGAAGACTCGACTGCCTGAACAGTCTTAAGTGTTAATACACAGAAACAACAGCAGCAATTAACTGTGTTTCTCTCTAAATTTGTTTCTATCTCAGGATGACAGTTGCAATTCCTTGGAGGACGGACTGCCAAAAGGCCCCCCTCCCCCTGCATCTCAAAACTTGAGATGTGAGAGATGGGTGCGAATATCTTTATATATATTTGATGGGGTCAATCACACCTCACAATATGTCTACATGACCTCCCAGTGAAAAAACTGGAATTAAATTATGCAACACAGATTGATATTGATTAGATTCCACCCATCTCCAAAACATTAACACAGAACACACCCTACACTCACGACAACATCACCTGGAAAAGACCAAATCTATTCAGGCGGAACACTACACATCATAAACGACAAAGATGACATAGGGCCCTATTTTGCACCCAGCGCAATTGACTTTGTACACCGACGCATGTGTCATTCCTATTTTGCACCCGCGCAAAGCGCGCTTTTCCCTCCACAGAAGCACGTCGCTAAACTAGTGAATGCACTTGCGCTCCCTGGGCGGTTCAGCGCAAAAAAGGAGGCGTGTTCCGGCGCAAACAATCCCTGGTGCTATTTTGCTGTTCCATTAAACAATTGCGCCACTGACCAGAAAAAACCTAGTCTAAAGTCAGTGGCGCGTTGCGCGTTGTTCATTATGCTATTTTAAGGGCGCATGCTTTCACCATAATGTATAGCGTGCACAACGCGCATACACTTTGCTCATGTAATCTACACAGATGCAACAGTTATTTTTGCAAATCATAAATTGTTACACTAAAAAAATATTAACACATGAGATGACGGAAATCATTGTGGTGTGCCACGAAGATGTGAAAAAATAGGCATAAATCTAGCTTACAAATGATTCAGGCTAATTGTAATAATTAAGGATAAGACCTGTTTGCCCAATAGTGGCAAGACATATATGTATATAAGGACATCTGACAAATTGGTTTGTCCGTCAAGAACCAGGAAAAAAAATCGACTGAAAAACTGAAAAAACTGAAAGACTGAAAAAAAAAAAAGACTGTGAAATCACCTTTACCATAATGTACAACATTACAACTTCACTTCTCTGTCTTTCACTGCTCTTACAAGCACATCAGTCTCCTCGGCTGTGAACCGCTCCTGGCGTGCGCCTGGTAAATACGCCATAATAATAGCAATCCATTATGGAACTTGCGCACCTGCTTTTAAAGGGAATGTTGGATGACGCTCGGATTGGTTTATTCACGTTACGCCCAAACCACACCTATGAATAATGAAGCTACTTCAGACCAACCCATTTTAGATTTGCGCCGGGCGCAAGAGCCATTTATCCCGCCGGGAAAATAGCAACAGCGCCGAGACCCGCCCACAAAGTTACTTGCGCTTCGCGTTTTTACACTTGCGTTTCAGATCGTTAAAATAGGGCCCATAGAGTCTAAAAGTGTTACTTCACTAAAGATCTATTGTTCATCTTTTCACACTAACAGATCCAGATAGCTACACACACACACACACACACACACACACACACATACACGTCTATATTACCAACAGGGGACCATCACTCCACACTGACCAAGAGGGGACCTGTGTTTCTAGTCATTTTGAAGAAACAAAACTTAGATACAAAATTTTGTTTTAAGGTCTTTTTTCATAATATAACTTCAAATAAGCATTTATTATTTTTTTTTTAAACATGCCAAGAGGGGACCTGACCGATGTCTACCTATCCAACAGGGGACCTCCATAGCCTGCAATGGAGCTGTGTGTGTGAAAGGGAAGAGAGCTGGCAGTCAAGTCTGTCTTCATTATTTAATATATATATATAATTATATAATGTTCACACAGGCATCAGGGAACACAATGAGCACACAACGGAGAAAAAGCCATGTTGTGGACATTACAGAAAAGAATTTAAGAAATTAAAAAATTCATAAAATTAAGAATTATCTTTAAGAAATTCATTCTCTGTTGTGTCTTCATACTTACAGTATATGATCCGTCCACGTCTCTCATTTAAGCTTATTTTCAAGAACACCAACACTGTAAAAAAAATCAGGTCTCCAATTGAAAATTTTCTAGTGAGCGATCTCATCTACATTTTTTAGTTGGCCAAATTGAATTTCTTGAATTTTAATTGAATTAAAGTGCATCAATTTACAGAAATTAAATTTGGCCAACTGAAAAATTTAGATGTGACCGGTCACTAGAACATTTTCAATTGGAGACCTGAATTTTTTTTACAGTAAAGGTATTTCAATGTGTGATTTATTTTTTATTAAAACATAGTTTCTGCTCTCTAAAATCCCCAAAAATGTCCTTTGTTTTTGAGATTTTTAGAGTGAGATTAGATTTCTTGCACCAATAAAAAAATAAATAAATATAGGACTGGACAAGCAGAAATTGTTCTTTAAGGTAATAATCACAGGTCATCACTTTATATATAAATAGTGAAAATGTTAAACACAATGACTCGGTCCCCTGTTAGATAGTAAATCACGACACCAGTGTGTTTGCTTTGTAATTTCTTCATCTCAAACACACTGTGGAGATTAAGAGTTTTTATAGCAATAACTGAGATTTAAGAGTTAAATCAAGCAGAAATATTTCTCTAATGTATTAATTGCAGATCCTCTTTGAATAATGATTATGTTAAACACAATGACTCGGTCCCCTGTTAGATAGTAAATCACGACACCAGTGTGTTTGCGTTGTCATTTCTTGCCATCTCAAACACAATGTAGATATTTAGAGTTTTTATAGCAATAACTGAGTTTTAAGAGTTAAATCAAGCAGAAATATTTCTCTAATGTATTAATTGCAGATCATCTTTGAATAATGATTATGTTAAACACAATGACTCGGTCCCCTGTTAGATAGTAAATCACGACACCAGTGTGTTTGCTTTGTCATTTCTTGTCATCTCAAACACACTGTAGATATTTAGAGTTTTTATAGCAATAACTGAGTTTTAAGAGTTAAATCAAGCAGAAATAGTTCTCTAATGTATTAATTGCAGATCATCTTTGAATAATGATTATGTTAAACACAATGACTCGGTCCCTTGTTAGATAGTAAATCACGACACCAGTGTGTTTGCTTTGTCATTTCTTCATCTCAAACACACTGTAGAGATTTAGAGTTTTTATAGCAATAACTGAGTTTTAAGAGTTAAATCAAGCAGAAATAGTTCTCTAATGTATTAATTGCAGATCCTCTTTGAATAATGATTATGTTAAACACAATGACTCGGTCCCCTGTTAGATAGTAAATCACGACACCAGTGTGTTTGCTTTGTCATTTCTTCATCTCAAACACACTGTGGAGATTTAGAGTTTTTATAGCAATAACTGAGTTTTAAGAGTTAAATCAAGCAGAAATATTTCTCTAATGTATTAATTGCAGATCATCTTTGAATAATGATTATGTTAAACACAATGACTCGGTCCCCTGTTAGATAGTAAATCACGACACCAGTGTGTTTGCTTTGTCATTTCTTGCCATCTCAAACACACTGTAGATATTTAGAGTTTTTATAGCAATAACTGAGTTTTAAGAGTTAAATCAAGCAGAAATAGTTCTCTAATGTATTAATTGCAGATCATCTTTGAATAATGATTATGTTAAACACAATGACTCGGTCCCCTGTTAGATAGTAAATCACGACACCAGTGTGTTAGCGTTGTCATTTCTTGCCATCATAAACACTGCATGAAAAAAGGTGTATCCGGACCAGGATACTCCTGTATACACTGCTGAAATTCGGAAGAATCCAGGAGTATACTGGCCGGATAGGTCAAATTCCATGGATCCGTATATGTCCGTATACATCCGAAATGGTACCAAATCGGATGTATGTTGTGGCCGTATACTCCCATGCTACAGCCATTTGTTGCCATGGCAAATAATCCCATCAAGTTTTTCCCAGGAGACATTTTCACACCTCTAAACAGCTTTGCCTTCCATCCCCTATTGGTCCTTCATCTCAAACTGGATTGGTTGTTTTTTTTAAAACCACTCCCAAAACCCAGACTGCTATTGGATGACAGGACGCATTGAAAACCCAGTCAAGTGACTTTATTGGTTACTTCTAAGGCTAAGGGTGGGCCAGGTTTTGTAGCATAGGGACTTGATTGGTTATAGGCCAGCTATGCAGATTTTGCTCATTAATATATAATATATATATATAAAAAATAATCCCCTCTCCCTCCCAAAAGAAAAATACACACAAAACAATTTGAGAAAGTCTGAAATATTTATTAAAAAGGTATAAAAAAAAAAAAACACATTCTTAACAGCATTACAAACGAACATTAAAACAATGGTGAAACAAAAACAAGTGAACTAAATGTATTTAAAAGGGATGAAAATGTAAAGGAACAAATGTAAAAATATAAACAGTCCAAAGAACATAAATATACGTTAAAATGAATTGGTAAAGAAACAAAAAGGGAAAAAAAAAATGAACAAAATGCATTTAAAAGACAGAGATGAAAAAAAATAAAATACACAGTGAACATAAAAAGGAAAAGAATAAATATACAAATTAAACAATATAAAATGAGAACAATAAATTTATAAGACAAAAAAAGTGTATATAAAATATATTAAAATACATATAAATATTCCAAGTAAACAATATAACCAAATAAAAAGAACAAAGAGCATTATAAACATACATTAAAATGAATGGGGGAAAAGATAAGTGAACAAAATGTTTCTAAAGGAAGGCGACGTAAGAGGAACAACAATACAAAACATGGAGATCAAAAGCAACATGGACATCTAAAAAGGAACAAACATACAAAGTATACAATATAAAACGAGACAAAGAAATCTATAAATTAAAAAGTGTATATAAAATATATGTAAATGTTCTATATATGGGAACCAATAAAAGTATAAGTATATAAACATAGGAATAAAGAAAATATAAAATGGAACAATTGAATATTAAAATTATAATTATAAAATAATTGTGACCAACTCTAACACAATGTTGTTTGAGTTTTGAATTTTTTTTCAAACTGCTGTGATGGGCTGGTGATGTGATGCGTAGCGTGGGTCAGTCTAGTCTGGTTTGTAGTAGCTAGCCTAACCATCCACACTGGCCTTCCATCAACAACAGCATCATCTTCATCTGGTCTATAGTTGCGGTCTTCCACAGGTTCTGTGTTGGTTTGTGCAACCCTGGACCTGGTCTCCAGCAACTGCAAAACATGACAGTAAATTAACCACTAAAACTCAGAGAGGAGTATAGTAACATTCTGGAGGGAAAAAGCTTAACCGGTTTCTTAACTTACCCGTCTCTTTCTCTGACGGTTCTGTGTGATGTTCTTCATAGTGTTTCTTTTCTGGGCCTTTTCAGACTGAGCCAAAGAATACTTCCTCAGCAAAGTCTCACAAAATAAAATACATCTTGCAACCTGCCAAATAAATCATGAATAATATATAATTAATGCCAATAAAAGTAAGTAAAACAATTCAATTAAAATGTATTTGTATAGCGCTTTTCACAATACATATTCAGGGTTTTTCCTGGGTCAAAAATGGTCTTCGGTGGTGGCTGACAGACATGGTCATCCACACACACACACACACACACACACACACACACACACACACACACACACACACACACACACACACACACACACACACACACACACACACACACACACACACACACACACACACACACACACACACACACACACACACAGTAAAAAAAAAATACCCTACCCACTTGATCTGCAAGCGCAATACTGACAATAAATTTGAAATAAATTCAAAGAAAGTTTGTAACTTTTGCTTATCTTATTTTGATACCTTGATGTTTGTTTTTGTTCCTCATTTTTACACTATTTACTGATAATTGTTTGTTTTGGTAATCATATCAATATTAAAAAATAGTATTAAAAAAATGAACAAATAGCCTAATTTTCTGCCATATACAATCAGCTAGCTAACAACAAATATGTTCTGGGTTCACCTCACTCCAGTCTAAACTAAATGATTGTAGGCTATTTATTTTACTACACATTGTCCACATAAATAAGCTGAAAGACTGTTGATAATTAAAAATAATTCTTACTATCCACTCTTGCTAAATTGGGTAAGCACACCTGTATTCTCATTTCAGGTGTTGTTCTGAGTTAATGATTAAACTAATTTGTGAGTTCAGTGTTGGACAGATCAGTTGTTCTAACCAGTCGTTAAAATGATTCGGTTCAAAGGAGTCATTAGGTGGCGAATCGGACATTAGCAGACGCGTTGTGTGTGAATCCCGTCTTTAGAACATCGCAAAAGATTTGTCAACACACAGAAAACACTTCATAACCGGATCGGATTTGTTTCCTGTTTATTTAAAGTATGCTTTGTGTCAGCTGGTCAGAGAATCAGTCAATGTTTTTTGAGCGCATTTCACACCCAGCGGTAATTAAAGGAAGACGTCTGATAGCGCCACGTGCAACATGGATTCGGTCTTCCGACCTTTTGATTTTGATTAACGTAAAATTTGAAACATTAGAAAGCTAAGAATGCTTATTTTGAAGACAGAGAGAGTGCGAGCGAGGGATGAGCTCACTGGTCGTTCTCTCTGTCACTCGGTTAACTCAAGTGCAGCGGTCATCTGTTCTACATCACTCATAAATCACAATAACTGATCAAATAAGGCTTTGGCGGGACAAAAATTTGTTTTGGCGGCCGGCAAAAAATTCTCAATGTAGGAAAAACCCTGATATTGTTTCAAAGCAACTTCACAGAAAATGCATGCGTCTACATTACAGAAAAAAACAGAGAACATTAAAATAATGACAACATATTTAAGATTACCTTTTACACATTCAGGGTCAACATCTGTAAAAGTTCTTCAGGATCATGGATCCAAAACTTCTGGATCATGAGGGGGGAAGAAACATGCACACACACAAATGAATATTAATTTGTTTGATAAAACATTAATATTAATTATCAACTTACGGACATGGACTTGCAAAACATACTCACCAGGCCCATACAAAAACTTTACAGTAGATCCAAAATCCTGGTTTTCCTATAATTCTTCAGAGTCCAAGGATGGTGGATTCCTGTCCTCTCTGCTGAATGAGTACATGATCTCAGATTACTCATTCCAAAGCTCCTTTACATTTTATGACAAGCTTGATCTTAAAACTAGCTGACAGTAGGGATGGGCATTATGACCATATAATTATACATACATGAGAAATTTTATTTTACAATAACGATATCACAAAATATTTATTTTGATGGATATTTTATTAAAATGCTACAGAATAATACTGCTTTAAAAGTCTTCACTGTATGATATTCAATTAATTAATATCACTTAATTCTTAAAGAAGCAGAAGGTCTTCTCTATTATTTTGTTTTATTAAAATGATGACAAAGCTGCAGCCCCTTTAAGAACGGATGCACAGAATGACACGCATCCGGGTTTCCCCATGTTAACTTGAACTGTTTGACTTTACTTAAGACATAACTGACTGTTTAAATCAAGTGAATACCTCACATAATAATTGATTTCGGGATCGCATGCTGTCTGAGAGAGGCTTATTTTAACACATGCATGTCCCGTTCATTATTCTACATTCATGCATGTTTCCTTGTCAAAATGTCAAAAACTTTTAGTACAGTCAGTGCTGCGTTATATACGCTATATTCCCATTCCGCAATATAAAAAGGTAATGTTAAAGTTTACAGCAAAATCGCTAACAATAGTCAGTATCATCAGATCGCCATAACACCCAGTCCTATCTTAACAATATTACAACACAACAAAACACAGAAACAGAATATGTAAGTTAATCACGATTAGCATATGACTTTAATGCACTAACGTTATATCTTGATGAGCAGTAGAAACAATATAAAGGGATTTACGTTACCTTCTGCCGTCTGCTGTCCGCCATTGGAAACTTAGTCTGTTCGTATTCATGTTTTTTCGTTCTCAGTCGACATCCCACAATCAAAATTCGTCCAAAATAAGATTTTAACAGGTTTAAATGGTCCATGCAATGCCATTAATAGACCGACGTGAAGATTAGAAGCCGCGATCGCGTCGCGTCCCCGCGAGCCACGATCAACTCCAACGGCAACGGCAACGGGTGTATAATTCAAACTGAAGGCGCGCACTGTCATTGGCCAGATTTCTGGATGACGTTCAGATTGACCAATCACGCTCAAAAGAACACGGAAAGAAAGCATAGCCTTGCAAATAAAGAAAAAAAATGTTTTAAACCACAGTTAGAAAATGTGTATATTTAGTTTTATTTGCTGTTATATTTAATTAATTGGTCAAATGGTGTTTTGTGGTGTGGGCAGAGGCCTGGAAGTTTCAAACTGGAGAGCAGTGCAGATTTGTACTCTTTAAAAACAATTATTGTTTGATATTTAGTTTGCTATATAGTTTGTTATATTTGTATCCAGAATTGAATGTAAAACCAGTTTGAATGTAAAAATACACCTTCACTGTAAAACAGAAAATTAAAGTAAAATATCTTAATTTAAATAAGGAAAAATCTGTAAACTAATAGTGTTTTCTCTAAAACATTTAATGTAAATTTCTGTGAAGTTTTTTAACTTTATTTGACTTAAGATATTTGACTTTAATTTTACGGTTTTTGTTTTGCAGCTGTAGCTGCTGTTTTTTTAGGTTTTTATTTTTACAGTGTAAATATAAAACTAATAAGATTTACTTTAAAATGACAAAGAATAATGTTAAATTGTTAGTATGGACATAAACATAAACCTTTAATATAATAAGCTAAATATTGTATTACAGTTGTTAATTTACAGATATTGTTTGTAATTTTGCATGAATTTGTTATTTATGAAAACAGAAAAATAATACAGTGATGTTCCTGTATAAAAAAATGAGAATTACTGTAATTTGTCATTAATGATATAATCCTTAAAATAACAGTCAAGTTGTTTATTTAGATATTGTTTGTAATTTTACATCGTTTTAAACATAATTCAAAATTACAAGAAAATACTGTAAAAGTTTTTTTCTGTAAAATTAGGATTATTTTTATTGGTTGCCTTATTTTTATTGGTAACCTTATTGGTTGCACCTACATCTATTGTGAGTGGTGGATTTCAAACCTAAAAACGCCCCTCTTTTGCAGCGTGTTAAAGTTAAGAATCTTGGAGTGACACTTCTTGTTAACAGTTGCAGAGCTGAAAGATCTGCTTGTGTTTCTGTGTTTCTTGAGCAAGTGAATCCCTGCTCTTTTTTATTCCATATTTTTATTTTGAGCATATCAGTTTTTGGTGTTTTTAAAACAAACTTTTTCATTTTCCACATTTCATCTCCTTTTTATTTAATTCTATTATTGCCTACAATTTGTAAAACTTTGCAAAAATTGTTTGGGGATAGTCTAAAATGTTTGGTTAATTATCCTTTGTTAATTCCATTACATTTCTTTGTTTATTTCATTACCTATTCAGATTTTTTTGTGAACGTATATGTTCAGACAGGGTTTTTATTTTGTACTGTTTTTATAAAAAATATTTGATTAAGAGACTCTTTTCATGCAGTGGTTTTAAGGCCCTGACACACCATTCTGATGGTTTGGCCCAGACCCAGGCAACGTGAACCAACCCCACAGTCGGCTTTAGTCATTGCTAGTTCAGTTTAGTGTTTCAGGGCCTTAAGAATTCTTTTTTCTGTGCAAAAAGCTTGTTTGCTGTAGCCTACAGTAGACCAGAGATAATTCTCAATCCTGAAGTCCTCCCCTGCCCCCCCTCTCTCTGAGAACAGCCAGCACTAGTGTCAGTCATTAACATATGAAAGGTCTTCTTCACACCTAACAGTCTTCAGTCCTAGCACACCCAGCAGTGTTTCAGCTGTATATGTCCGTGAAATTTCACGGATTCCTGTATACGTCCGCATACGTGAGGTTTCCGGGTTTTTCTGGAAATATACTGTTCCGTGTTACTCTGATCCGCTTTTTCCCACATACATCCGGTAAACATCAAATTACACAGGAGTATACCATGCCCGGATAGTGCCGGATTTCAGTGTTTTCATGCAGTGAAACACACTGTAGATATTTAGAGTTTTTATAGCAATAACTGAGTTTTAAGAGTTAAATCAAGCAGAAATATTTCTCTAATGTATTAATTGCAGATCCTCTTTGAATAATGATTATGTTAAACACAATGACTCGGTCCCCTGTTAGATAGTAAATCACGACACCAGTGTGTTTGCGTTGTCATTTCTTGCCATCATAAACACACTGTAGATATTTAGAGTTTTTATAGCAATAACTGAGTTTTAAGAGTTAAATCAAGCAGAAATATTTCTCTAATGTATTAATTGCAGATCCTCTTTGAATAATGATTATGTTAAACACAATGACTCGGTCCCCTGTTAGATAGTAAATCACGACACCAGTGTGTTTGCTTTGTCATTTCTTGCTATCTCAAACACACTGTAGAGATTTAGAGTTTTTATAGCAATAACTGCGTTTTAAGAGTTAAATCAAGCAGAAATATTTCTCTAATGTATAAATTGCAGATCCTCTTTGAATAATGATTATGTTAAACACAATGACTCGGTCCCCTGTTAGATAGTAAATCACGACACCAGTGTGTTTGCGTTGTCATTTCTTGCCATCATAAACACACTGTAGATATTTAGAGTTTTTATAGCAATAACTGAGTTTTAAGAGTTAAATCAAGCAGAAATATTTCTCTAATGTATTAATTGCAGATCCTCTTTGAATAATGATTATGTTAAACACAATGACTCGGTCCCCTGTTAGATAGTAAATCACGACACCAGTGTGTTTGCTTTGTCATTTCTTGCTATCTCAAACACACTGTAGAGATTTAGAGTTTTTATAGCAATAACTGCGTTTTAAGAGTTAAATCAAGCAGAAATATTTCTCTAATGTATAAATTGCAGATCATCTTTGAATAATGATTATGTTAAACACAATGACTCGGTCCCCTGTTAGATAGTAAATCACGACACCAGTGTGTTTAATTTGTCATTTCTTGCCATCATAAACACACTGTAGAGATTTAGAGTTTTTATAGCAATAACTGAGTTTTAAGAGTTAAACAGAGGTGCCAAAAGTATTCGCATTCATAGGGTTTACAAATACTTTTGTAGAAGTTGAAGTATCAACTCAAGCTTTTTACTCAAGTAAAAGTGTAAAAGTACTGGTTTCAAAACTACTTAAAGTATAAAAGTAAAAGTAATGTAAGGGGAAAAAAATGCCATTAAAGGGGTAGTTCACCCAAAAATGAAAATTCTGTCATAATTGACTCACCCTCAAGTACTTCCAACAGGTATGAGTTTCTGTGTTCTGAAGATATTTTGAAGAATGTTTGTAACCAAGCAGATAGAGAAACCATTGACTGCCATAGTAGGGGCAAAATGCTATGGCAGTAAATGGTTGCTCTATCTGCTTGGTTACAAACATTTTTCGAAATATCTTCAGAACAATGAAACTCATACAGGTTTGGAACAACTTGAGTGTGAGTAAATGACGACAGAATTTTCATTTTTGGGTGAAGTATCCCTTTAAGGACAAAATATTAGGCCGCGCCACAGTGTATACCCCACCTCCTCAAAAAAAAAAATGTTTCTAAAGGCCATAATGACTATAATGTTATATTAAAAAGTTAATGTTGAAATGTTTTAGATGTATAGGCTACCTGTTTCAGCTGCATATATTCCCATTGAAAATGAACGCATTTTAGGACAATGCAAATACATTAAAGAACCATATGTGTACTGAGCAAAAAATCTAAATTCAGAGACATGTTATCAATAACCATTATTTGAATGTGTGATCAGTGTGGCCAGATTGGGTCGACAATTTCCAGCCCAAAAACTCACCAAATGTACATTTATATGCAAAAAATGGTTATTGATAACATGCCTCTGAATTTTGACTTTTTGCACCTTTACAATACTTATAAGCAACTAGTCACTCCAAGAAAAATCCCAAAACTTTAACTGCCAAAATAATGTGATATTATTATTTTATTGCCATACCAATCAATGTTGATAAGTTACCATTTTATCTCCTTAAAACATAACATTGATGATAAAAAAATCTATTTCCCAGTAAAACGGATCAAATATGACTATATGTCCAAGTAGAAACTGTCAAAACGGCATTCCCTCAGAAAAAACACAATTTATGTGCAAAAAGTGCCCAATATAGAGATTGGAAAAAGCAATGTAATAAACAGGCATTTCACACGTTAATGCTCACACCACTTTCAAAATGCGTAATTCATTGATACTATACAATAATCCGCCAACAAAAAATAACAATGCGTTTACCATTGTGTTGCACTTTGCGTTCACAAAACTACAGTATGTCTTTCGTGAAGTACATGGCACACGCACAGTCAGAACGGATTAATGGTTGATTTAAACCTCTTTCAGCAGCTGTCGGGGTTGAGTTGCAGATGTCCTAAGTGTGTGTATATATGATGATGGACTGGAGTCATGGTTATATTTATAAAGAGTCTTCGAGTCACAGGTGTAATTCACGTTTGAGAGTTGAGTCACTCTCCCACTCTTTACTGTAGATACAACTTACTGTATATTTATGCCACTGGCATAGCGATCACTGGAATATACAGCTACGAGTCATTGCGCTAAAAACCCGGCTAAAGTCATGAATGAGCACGTCTGCCTGCTGATCGCTGATTGGCTGAAAGTGCGTGCTCGTCGCGAGAACCCGCCCTATCTGGCAGCATGGTGTGTGATTTGTGCAGGTACAGGCGTGATTGATCGCGTACAACCCAATAGGGTGTCGGAATGGTTTGTGTTTATCCTTCTCATCCAACCACAATCAAATTCACTCTGTCCGGATGGCACGATTTATCTGGATAGTTTTTTTTTAAGACAAGCCGGAATAGAAAAATGCCGAAATGGAATAGGAGTAACGAGACTATTATAAAAATCTAAGGAGTAGAAAGTACAGATAATTGCTTGAAAATGTAAGGAGTAGAAGTATAAAGTAGGCTGAAAAATAATTGCTCCAGTAAAGTATAGATACTCAAAATTCCTACTTAAGTAAGGTAACGAAGTATTTGTACTACGTTACTTGACACCTCTGGAGTTAAATCAAGCAGAAATAGTTCTCTAATGTATTAATTGCAGATCCTCTTTGAATAATGATTATGTTAAACACAATGACTCGGTCCCCTGTTAGATAGTAAATCACGACACCAGTGTGTTTGCGTTGTCATTTCTTCATCTCAAACACACTGTAGAGATTTAGAGTTTTTATAGCAATAACTGAGTTTTAAGAGTTAAATCAAGCAGAAATATTTCTCTAATGTATAAATTGCAGATCCTCTTTGAATAATGATTATGTTAAACACAATGACTCGGTCCCCTGTTAGATAGTAAATCACGACACCAGTGTGTTTGCTTTGTCATTTCTTCATCTCAAACACACTGTAGATATTCACTGTATATATTGAGATAACTCAATTTTATGGTGACTTGCATTAAAATGTTTATCCGTCTCAATTAAATTATGTGAACTGAATGACTTTTAACATTGACACTTTAGTTATTTAACCAAATGATGATTTTCAAGTCAGCAATCAACACACAACTGAGTTTTGACCTCCAAAATCTTATTATAGTGTATTTTTATGGTAAGTATTGGTGTTTTATGTTTTAAATCAAGCAGAAATCACTCTTTAAGGAAACAATTGCAGGTCACACTTTATACAGTGAACATTGGATGGTAAAACACAACGCCTGTTTGATTGCTTTGCCATTTCTTGCCATCACAAACACACTGGAGAGATTTTGAAGGTCAGAACTAAATTTTTTGGTGACTTGCATGAAAATGTTCATCCGTCTCACTTAAATTATGTGAACTGAATGTCTTTTAACATTGACACTTTAGTCGAAGATTTTCAACTCAACAATCAACACACAACTGAGTTTTGACCTCCAAAATCATTATACAGTGTATATTAAATTTAAATAAAAAATATAAAATTTCTTTACAAAACAAGTTTGACTCAAGTTTGACTCTCTACTGCTTATTCATTATTGTTTATGTTACATGGTCCATGTTTACATTACAGTATAAAATTGTTCCTAAGTTTTCCCCTTTTATATAGATGGTAATGACTAAATATCCTCGCACACCGAAATTTTCACACGTAAAAAAAAAGATCAAGCACGTTTACACACAGCCTCTGAAACTTTCCTTCATCAAAAAAAAAAATCTGATCAGGTTCAGTTTTCTGCATTTTTCGCATCCATAGCAAGCATTTAAATAGGGGTTTCAAATTTCTGTGTTATTCATTTTTGTGTTAAAATTTTTAACATAAGTTGAACAGTTTAAAAAAGAAAGTGTGAACCTTCAAATTAGCAATTATAGTTCATAAAGTTTTGCTGGCGTTTGTATCTAATTGAGAAAAGAATGAATGTAAATTGAAAGATGTCGTCATTGAATGCATTTTGTGCCAAAGCAAATAAATGATCCACAGTTTAGCCACATAGGCTGATGTGATCCCTGAGTGAAGAGTTTTGAAAAAGTGATGAGTATTCAGAAATGTGTCCTAGCAGATGTTTAAAAAACCCTGTAATATCACTATTAGTAAGGGATCACATTATAATATCAGTCTATAAATGTGAGATATTTAAAGTGAACCTAAAGTATACTTGCAATAGTGTGATTTTAGCACAATTAAATATACTTAATGGATGTTTCGCAAAAGCGTTGTTTAGTGATATTGCGTCCTTGTGTTTCTGCTGTACGTCATCAGCAACTGTCGAAGTTCAATTACAATACTCAAGAACACATGTACAGAGGATGCACAAAAGTAGATCACATAGCAAGACTGGTCTCCACGAAAACACAAGTCCCTTCTTTGCATTCCCAGAATTGCGAAACAGCCATCATTAAGAAATGTGCATTGTGCAATAAAGGAGTACTCCAAGAATAATTATAATATTTATACCAGTACGTCTCACGCAGGTCACGAGGGTTTACAATATTTGATGCTTTAATACTATCCAAAAAAAATTGTTACGGCCATTTCACACTGAACGCGACAAAGCTAGGTGAATCATTGATGAATGAAGGTTTAACACCGAACGCCACTCAAACCATCATCGAGGACTTGCTATAATTATATAATAGGCAGACATGTATTATTTCTAGTGATTTATGATTGTAATATAATTGACCGATCCAGAGCGAATGCGATCTCTGACTCATAACACTCACACACGTGGAAGAAAACGGACAGTTCTCTTCTGATAGCATATAATTCAGTGGAAAAAGAAGTAAACTTGAGAATTACATATGGCATATCTTGCTTTATTATGCTGAGATTGATCGAGCCTGGTATAAATAAATCCATACAGATCTATTGTTTTACAAAAATAATCTATTGTTTACAAAAGGAGAAAACGTGTGTACTTTAATGTAAACTTGGACCATGTGACATAAACTGAAGTTAACAGCAAAAAAATATACTATAATGCTGACTGTTGTTAGTGTTTTTTGTTGTAGGAGTTAAAAGTGTATATGTTGGGTGAATCCTCATTGTGTTCTGGAAGAATGAGTTGATTTAAGACATCAATGAAGTGTTTTGGTAGTTTTAGCACATTTTGAACGTGAAATTAACTGCTTTGCTTTGAAAGGTGTCCTAGCGATTGTAGCTGAGAGATAGACGTCAAACAGACTCAAACAAAGACCCAGAATTCTGTGGTGTTACAGCACTGTGGCTGCTGTAAATGGCTGCTGTAAGGTTTCTTTATGAAATAACAGGCACATTGGCAAAGATATTTCTGCAAAAACTCCAAAGTAATGTTCGGTTGCAGTGAGAAAGTCACAAGAGACAACTGAAAAAACTCATGCGTGTATTTAGCCTAGTGTAGATCAGCTTGCTTACACATCCCCCAAACTCCATTTACATATGAATACAGGAAAGGCCAAAGCCATTGTCTCACAGGTGAGGAACAAGCCTTACAGAGCTGTGAGACCCATGTCACAGACACAAACTTCTCAAACAAACTAGAGAAAACGCTGGGATTTACCTGGGAAAATTAAATCAATGTACACTTTTTCCAATCCCTACGACACATTTTTCAATACTTGGGTCACTTTTTTAAAACTCTTCACACACTTTTTCACACAAATTCACACAACTGAATTTCAGCTTGGCACAGCAGTTATTTTAGTGTTCAAAATGCACTAAAACTACCAAAAAGGATTCTGAGGATTCAAAGGAATCACCCAAAATTTCAATATGGTAATACTGCTGAAATGTAGCAAATTGTTTTTTTTTTATTTATTAATTTTAGTTAAGTTTTGAACATAAGTTAGGGAGTTTTGAAAAGAGAATCAAAAAATTTTCAAATTGGCCTATACAGTTCATAATGTTTTGGTGGTGTTTGTGTTGAAGTGAGAAAATAATTCTTATAAATCGAAAGATGTCGCCATTGAATGTATTTTATGCCAAATCAATGATAAATTATGACTTTAGATGGCCCCACTTTATATTAGGGGGCCTTAACTACTATGTACTTAAATAGGTACAATGTACTTTGTAATTGTGTTCATATTGTGTTGCAAAACACTTTTGCTGATATTGAGGTGGGATACGGGTAGGGTTAGGGACATGTGTGGTTGTATTGGTAAGTTTAAAGGTAGGGTTAGATGTAAGGGAAGTGTCAACAGTGTAATTACAAATGTAACTACAGAAATTAATTACAGATGTAATTACATGCCGGTATATTTAAAAATGTAAGTACAATGTAAAGACATGTATGTACACAATAAGTGCATTGTATCAAATGGATAATTAAAATGTTAGTACATAGTAGTTAAGGCCACCTAATATAAAGTGGGTCCCTTTGGATTTTAAGATTTTATATTTCAGTATAATTCCTGCAGAAATGAGTTGATCATCGTTCTGACTTGAATGTGTTTGATCAGTTCTGAAAGCAGCTACAGAAGCAGAAACTTTCGTTTCACAACTCGTGGTCAGTCTACCTCAGATGTTTTAGACATTATGGCTGATAATCTAAATCCTTATGGAGAAAAATCAATGGGAGTTTTACTTCCTGTTTGCGTCTGTAGATTTCTCATAAATTCATCAAAAGTTTACATTATAAATGCAATCGCAAGCGATCGCTGTCTGCACCCTGTCATCATCAACACAAAGCTCTCGCTCTTCTTCACCAAATTCTGCCTCATTAGCAATTGGCAAAAACTGTAATCGACAACTATTTTGATAATCGATTTGTCGGCTTGAGTAATTTTTTAAGACAAAAGTAAAATTCTTTGATTCCAGCTTGTTTAATGTGAATATGTTCTAGTGTGTTCTCTCATATGTGACAGTAAACTGAGTTGTGGACAAAACGAGACATTCGAGGACGTCATCCTGGGCTTTTGGGAAACACTAATCCACATTTTTCGGACATATTATAGACCAAACAACTAATCGATTACTTGAGAAAATATTCAACAGATTAATCGACTATGAAAATAATCCCAAATCTAATCATTATGTACAAGTGCATTGCATTGGAACCCCT
Organism: Gobio gobio; assembly: GCF_949357685.1. Classification (NCBI taxonomy): domain Eukaryota; kingdom Metazoa; phylum Chordata; class Actinopteri; order Cypriniformes; family Gobionidae; genus Gobio; species Gobio gobio. The sequence continues at coordinate 33,068,854 of NC_137118.1, read as the reverse complement.
GGATATAAGCCTCCCCTCTCTATCTCTCTTAAATATTTTTGTTCTCTCTGAGAACAATAGCTATCATCAGGATACGCTATACACTGGTAGGCAGTGGCCCACCTTACCGTGACCACGATGCGGTCACCCAGAATTGATAGTTTACCCACCTCTTTTTTTACCACTACACCTCTGGTTTTAGTGCATTTTGAACACTAAAATAACTGCTGTGCCAAGCTGAAATTCAGTTGTGTGAATTTGTGTGAAAAAGTGTGTGAAGAGTTTTAAAAAAGTGACCCAAGTATTGAATAATGTGTCATAGGGATTGGAAAAAGTGTACATTGATTTAATTTTCCCAGGTAAATCCCAGCGTTTTCTCTAGTTTGTTTGAGAAGTTTGTGTCTGTGACATGGGTCTCACAGCTCTGTAAGGCTTGTTCCTCACCTGTGAGACAATGGCTTTGGCCTTTCCTGTATTCATATGTAAATGGAGTTTGGGGGATGTGTAAGCAAGCTGATCTACACTAGGCTAAATACACGCATGAGTTTTTTCAGTTGTCTCTTGTGACTTTCTCACTGCAACCGAACATTACTTTGGAGTTTTTGCAGAAATATCTTTGCCATTGTGCCTGTTATTTCATAAAGAAACCTTACAGCAGCCATTTACAGCAGCCACAGTGCTGTAACACCACAGAATTCTGGGTCTTTGTTTGAGTCTGTTTGACGTCTATCTCTCAGCTACAATTGCTAGGACACCTTTCAAAGCAAAGCAGTTAATTTCACGTTCAAAATGTGCTAAAACTACCAAAACACTTCATTGATGTCTTAAATCAACTCATTCTTCCAGAACACAATGAGGATTCACCCAACATATACACTTTTAACTCCTACAACAAAAAACACTAACAACAGTCAGCATTATAGTATATTTTTTTGCTGTTAACTTCAGTTTATGTCACATGGTCCAAGTTTACATTAAAGTACACACGTTTTCTCCTTTTGTAAACAATAGATTATTTTTGTAAAACAATAGATCTGTATGGATTTATTTATACCAGGCTCGATCAATCTCAGCATAATAAAGCAAGATATGCCATATGTAATCCTCAAGTTTACTTCTTTTTCCACTGAATTATATGCTATCAGAAGAGAACTGTCCGTTTTCTTCCACGTGTGTGAGTGTTATGAGTCAGAGATCGCATTCGCTCTGGATCGGTCAATTATATTACAATCATAAATCACTAGAAATAATGCATGTCTGCCTATTATATAATTATAGCAAGTCCTCGATGATGGTTTGAGTGGCGTTCGGTGTTAAACCTTCATTCATCAATGATTCACCTAGCTTTGTCGCGTTCAGTGTGAAATGGCCGTAACAATTTTTTTTGGATAGTATTAAAGCATCAAATATTGTAAACCCTCGTGACCTGCGTGAGACGTACTGGTATAAATATTATAATTATTCTTGGAGTACTCCTTTATTGCACAATGCACATTTCTTAATGATGGCTGTTTCGCAATTCTGGGAATGCAAAGAAGGGACTTGTGTTTTCGTGGAGACCAGTCTTGCTATGTGATCTACTTTTGTGCATCCTCTGTACATGTGATTTTGAGTATTGTAATTGAACTTCGACAGTTGCTGATGACGTACAGCAGAAACACAAGGACGCAATATCACTAAACAACGCTTTTGCGAAACATCCATTAAGTATATTTAATTGTGCTAAAATCACACTATTGCAAGTATACTTTAGGTTCACTTTAAATATCTCACATTTATAGACTGATATTATAATGTGATCCCTTACTTATAGTGATATTACAGGGTTTTTTAAACATCTGCTAGGACACATTTCTGAATACTCATCACTTTTTCAAAACTCTTCACTCAGGGATCACATCAGCCTATGTGGCTAAACTGTGGATCATTTATTTGCTTTGGCACAAAATGCATTCAATGACGACATCTTTCAATTTACATTCATTCTTTTCTCAATTAGATACAAACGCCAGAAAAACTTTATGAACTATAATTGCTAATTTGAAGGTTCACACTTTCTTTTTTAAACTGTTCAACTTATGTTAAAAATTTTAACACAAAAATGAATAACACAGAAATTTGAAACCCCTCTTTAAATGCTTGCTATGGATGCGAAAAATGCAGAAAACTGAACCTGATCAGATTTTTTTTTTTGATGAAGGAAAGTTTCAGAGGCTGTGTGTAAACGTGCTTGATCTTTTTTTTTACGTGTGAAAATTTCGGTGTGCGAGGATATTTAGTCATTACCATCTATATAAAAGGGGAAAACTTAGGAACAATTTTATACTGTAATGTAAACATGGACCATGTAACATAAACAATAATGAATAAGCAGTAGAGAGTCAAACTTGAGTCAAACTTGTTTTGTAAAGAAATTTTATATTTTTTATTTAAATTTAATATACACTGTATAATGATTTTGGAGGTCAAAACTCAGTTGTGTGTTGATTGTTGAGTTGAAAATCTTCGACTAAAGTGTCAATGTTAAAAGACATTCAGTTCACATAATTTAAGTGAGACGGATGAACATTTTCATGCAAGTCACCAAAAAATTTAGTTCTGACCTTCAAAATCTCTCCAGTGTGTTTGTGATGGCAAGAAATGGCAAAGCAATCAAACAGGCGTTGTGTTTTACCATCCAATGTTCACTGTATAAAGTGTGACCTGCAATTGTTTCCTTAAAGAGTGATTTCTGCTTGATTTAAAACATAAAACACCAATACTTACCATAAAAATACACTATAATAAGATTTTGGAGGTCAAAACTCAGTTGTGTGTTGATTGCTGACTTGAAAATCATCATTTGGTTAAATAACTAAAGTGTCAATGTTAAAAGTCATTCAGTTCACATAATTTAATTGAGACGGATAAACATTTTAATGCAAGTCACCATAAAATTGAGTTATCTCAATATATACAGTGAATATCTACAGTGTGTTTGAGATGAAGAAATGACAAAGCAAACACACTGGTGTCGTGATTTACTATCTAACAGGGGACAGAGTCATTGTGTTTAACATAATCATTATTCAAAGAGGATCTGCAATTTATACATTAGAGAAATATTTCCGCTTGATTTAACTCTTAAAACTCAGTTATTGCTATAAAAACTCTAAATCTCCACAGTGTGTTTGAGATGAAGAAATGACAAAGCAAACACACTGGTGTCGTGATTTACTATCTAACAGGGGACCGAGTCATTGTGTTTAACATAATCATTATTCAAAGAGGATCTGCAATTTATACATTAGAGAAATATTTCTGCTTGATTTAACTCTTAAAACTCAGTTATTGCTATAAAAACTCTAAATCTCCACAGTGTGTTTGAGATGAAGAAATGACAAAGCAAACACACTGGTGTCGTGATTTACTATCTAACAGGGGACCGAGTCATTGTGTTTAACATAATCATTATTCAAAGAGGATCTGCAATTAATACATTAGAGAAATATTTCTGCTTGATTTAACTCTTAAAACTCAGTTATTGCTATAAAAACTCTAAATCTCTACAGTGTGTTTGAGATGAAGAAATGACAAAGCAAACACACTGGTGTCGTGATTTACTATCTAACAGGGGACCGAGTCATTGTGTTTAACATAATCATTATTCAAAGAGGATCTGCAATTTATACATTAGAGAAATATTTCTGCTTGATTTAACTCTTAAAACTCAGTTATTGCTATAAAAACTCTAAATCTCTACAGTGTGTTTATGGCAAGAAATGACAACGCAAACACACTGGTGTCGTGATTTACTATCTAACAGGGGACCGAGTCATTGTGTTTAACATAATCATTATTCAAAGAGGATCTGCAATTAATACATTAGAGAACTATTTCTGCTTGATTTAACTCTTAAAACTCAGTTATTGCTATAAAAACTCTAAATCTCTACAGTGTGTTTGAGATGAAGAAATGACAAAGCAAACACACTGGTGTCGTGATTTACTATCTAACAGGGGACCGAGTCATTGTGTTTAACATAATCATTATTCAAAGATGATCTGCAATTTATACATTAGAGAAATATTTCTGCTTGATTTAACTCTTAAAACTCAGTTATTGCTATAAAAACTCTAAATCTCCACAGTGTGTTTGAGATGAAGAAATGACAAAGCAAACACACTGGTGTTGTGATTTACTATCTAACAGGGGACCGAGTCATTGTGTTTAACATAATCATTATTCAAAGAGGATCTGCAATTAATACATTAGAGAAATATTTCTGCTTGATTTAACTCTTAAAACTCAGTTATTGCTATAAAAACTCTAAATCTCTACAGTGTGTTTGAGATGGCAAGAAATGACAAATTAAACACACTGGTGTCGTGATTTACTATCTAACAGGGGACCGAGTCATTGTGTAAATCATAAATAAATCAAAAGTGGTTTGTTTAAAAAAACTCAAAAATGTATAAGGTGGTAAGTTGGGCCTTTTACACCCCATTTTACATGGGGCAAAAGTCACGCATTATTTATACAAATACTTGAGCTAAAATGTTTTTTTTTTAATAATGTCTTAACACTTGTTTAAAAGAATAGTAAAGTTTGTACTATTTTCTGTTTATTTTGATAAATACAATAATATTCAATGAATATAGGCTACTGTCATTAAAATGTTAAAATAAAAAATACAAAAACAAAACTTCTAATTACATTCTGGTTGTTTAGATTTTTAAATCCTTTTTTCTTGGATTCTGTGTAGAATTTAATTGTAATGTAATGCAAATTTTGAAACTAGTCAGGGTATCTAGTAAAGCGATGTAATGCTTGTTCCTTTAGTAAGCAGCCTGTTAAACAGCAGAGTCTCTCTGGGACAGCAGGCCATTCAAACAATAGAGGAGTGTGTGTGAACGACATGTGTTTAAGAGCCCTTACAGTTCCTGCTCCAGCCTACAGGGGAGCTGCTGAGTATGACCTTAAACACACACACACACTTAGGTCCCCACTTGGTCATAAGTTTTAAAAAAATTACCAGAGTGTTTTTACTTAATTTTCACATGATTTAAACACACACACTTGTAGGTCCCCACTTGGTCAAAAGTAAAAAAAATCACCAGAGCGTTTTTTTAGTGTTTTTACTTGATTTTAACATGATTTAAAGCATGACCAACAGGGGACCTGAAAAATGTCCCCTCTTGGCTCAGAGGTCCCCTGTTAGTGAGTGTGTTACGACACCAAGGTCCCCTGTTAGATAGGTAGACAAGTACACACACACACACACACACACAGTTACCAGGAATACACATTATTGTATGACTAATCATATTTAGATCTGCATTAATTACATTGGAAGATTCCTGAACAAACACAGTGGTTATTATATATATATATATATATATATATATATATATATATATATATATATATATATATATATATATATATATATATATATATATATATATATATATATATATATATATGCTTTCATAAATGTGATTGATTTGTTGTTATTCTTATATGGTTTATTGATATTGCGTACCATCTTTTTTAATGTATCAATTGGACTGACATTTGCTACATTTCCTTTGAGAAATTCAGACCAAAAATGCTTAAATTCCACTACCACTAAAATAGAGGAAAGTTAGATGAACTTTGAGTTTTTATTTCCGAGTCTCGGTTACACTGAATATTTTGCTAATACTCCTCATGAAAAGGGGGACTTAAAATCAACAATGATTTGGTTTTTTGTAATGCATTTTATTTCAATGTTCCCAGAAACAATGTACGAGCTTGTGGAATCTTCTTTTATTCTCATACCTTGACCACTTTATTAAGTATATTGATTTAAGGGCTTATTGCCAGAGACTATTTTGATATGACCACATCAGACTTCTGACCAATGAAAAATGCCATGTATGCTTTTGTTCTTTGTTGTGCTAAATGATCTTTTAATCACAGAATACCTGCAGCAAAAGTTCGCTCCTGTGTCCTGCCTCAAAAAGAGTGACTGTTCTTGATGTGTGAAGTATTCAATGGATGTTTTGCATATCAATGATGAAGTTCTCATGCAGGGCTACAAGGACAACAAAGACTGAAAACTGATCAGCTGCTTTTGCAACAAGTTTGGACGAGAAGTCTGAAGAATAACATCTACACACAACAGAAAGCATATCTTTGTGGACAATGCCACCTTTGGACTCAATGATTGTGGCCAATGGTGCCAAACGGGGAACTGTAAGGTGGAAAATAATCAAAGATATTTGAAATAGAACAAAATCATCTGCTTTGCTGTTAGCAGCCATCGTCGTGATCAAGATATTTGAAATTGACTCAACCCCCTCCCCCCTTAACGCCATCAGAAGGGCCAGTTGGAGTTAGAAGAACAAAAGAATGGCTGGCTGGCAAAATGGTTTTCGCACCTTTGATACAATGGGGGAAGTTTTGTCTGATTGGTTACTTTCAAACGTCTTACGGTTTGGTCTGATTGATCAGTTTTAAAAGAGTCAGATTTGAATTTGGTGACATCAGGGAAGAGGATAAAAGAGGATTTCAACTGTAGCTCGCTCTTTTTGGATTCTCTGGCTTTCTCTAGAGAGAGCTGCTCTTTAGCTCTCTCTCTCTTTCTCTCTCTCTCTCTCTCTCTCTCTCTCTCTCTCTATCTATCTATCTAGGGTTCCCTCTGGCTCTCAGCGAAGGCGGTCGCATTCTCTCCTCTCTCCTCTCGTCTCCTTACTCCCTCCTCTCCTGCTTGCTTCTCTCGTCTCGTCTAGTCTACTGTCTTAAACTTGGGAGACTCTCCACGCACTGCTCTCGAACTAAAAATTATGGATTTGATCAACTGGTCTCTCAGCGCAATTGACACCATCTTCTCGACGAGAAGCTTGGGTTCGGGGGAACCTAACTGCCCTGCCGGAACGTTTGCTGCTGGCTACACGATGGACGCGTGGGAGAGGTGGCATGTTGTGTGTCTAGCGGCACTTTCCGTAGAGGACATTGAAGACATCTACCTATTCGGATTCATGGTAACAGGGTTTCTGCTGATTGGATCAGGCATTGCCCTGGGATATCGAAAAATTCAGAAAGCGGTGACAGCTGTTCAAAGCTCCACAGGGCTGCCCGTCATGATTGAAGCAGTGGGCAGAGCGGTCATCTCCCAACTGGGACTACTAACCGCAACATGGATAACATCATGGAATTGCAACGCAAGATGGATGTCATCACGGAAAAGCTCACTGCTTTGCAAAATGGTTTCAGAGACCAGAACGAACTAAGAGAGTAGTCATAAATTGTGGCTACTCGCTCCCAGACCAAACAAATTCCAATCTTATCTGCTTTCGGCTCCCTCAACCAGCACGGTCTTGGCCAAGGCCGCTGCTGAGACAACAACTCCTCCAGAAGAGCACTGCAGGGAGACGCTCTTGCATTCATCCCCCAACCACCTGCTGACTCGGACTGGGATCTGATCAAGGTTGTCTCCATAACAACGGGAGCACCGAGATTAGGGTGCCAGGCGTGACTCTCCAGGCCTACACAAACATGCACATGAACTTTACAGACACACACACACTTATGCACACACCCATCTCTCACCTTCGCCGCTTTGTACCCCCAGTCTGACAAGCGGGTCTGTGACCAGCGCCTGAGATGGCTGCAGGACCGGGACGCCTGGCTGTGCTGGGACACCTCAACCCCCCACTCCTCTCCCCTGTTGCAAGTCGTGTTTCATGTTGTATTGTGTGCTCGTGTTGCTGAGATGTTTTTTTACTGGTCTCAAACTGTGCTCCCGTAGGAGCATAGTCTGGGGGTTGTTTTTTTTTTCATCTCCTCACCCCTCCCTACCTATCCTCATGTTATGCTGTATTTTCTGTCCAACTCAAGAAGGCGCCGCATTGGATGGCGACTCGGTGTGACTCGCATAACACCAAATACATTTCACTGCCAGTTGTATATTGCATATAATTGTGTATGTGACAAATAAAATCTCTTGAATCTTGAAAATAATCAAAGATATTTGAAATAGAACAAAATCATCTGCTTTGCTGTTAGCAGCCATCGTCGTGATCAAGATATTTGAAATTGACTCAACCCCCTCCCCCCTTAACGCCATCAGAAGGGCCAGTTGGAGTTAGAAGAACAAAAGAATGGCTGGCTGGCAAAATGGTTTTCGCACCTTTGATACAATGGGGGAAGTTTTGTCTGATTGGTTACTTTCAAACGTCTTGCGGTTTGGTCTGATTGATCAGTTTTAAAAGAGTCAGATTTGAATTTGGTGACATCAGGGAAGAGGATAAAAGAGGATTTCAACTGTAGCTCGCTCTTTTTGGATTCTCTGGCTTTCTCTAGAGAGAGCTGCTCTTTAGCTCTCTCTCTCTCTCTCTCTCTCTCTCTCTCTCTCTCTCTCTCTCTCTCTCTCTCTCTATCTATCTATCTATCTAACAGGTAACATTCTAGGCAGAGGCCTACTGAGCATAATTAAGGGTTTATGTTTACATCTATTTGAAACTATTTTAAGTGTAACCATAACTAGAATTTGTGTTTCCTTTTAAAAGAGATTTATGTCTATGATGTAATTGACATTTTACATTTACTTGATTGTTAATAAATTGTTACATTTTGATCCTTTCTGAATTAATCTGTAATTATTAACTCTCTCCAATGTGGAACGGTATAATTGCAACAAAGGGTTAAAACGGAACGATTAAATGTATGATTAACTATCAAATATAGATGACCAAACAACCGGTTGGGATTCTCTTCTAAATGCGACAACTATGACAAATGGAGTCAGATAAAGAATATTATAATCAAATCCATTCTTCCAGCTGAAACACTGAACGCGTGTGGCCTTCACCGCGGTTCGCTACCGATCCTTGGAGCGAATTCATGCGGTCTTACATGAGAAACGTTCACATTCTTCTGTACATCTCGGCATCTCATGAATTTGACAAGCTTCCTTAATCCTGACAAAAAACGCGCAGTAATCATTTCTATCAATAGGCATAATTTGTGTCATCCGAGCTCAATAAAATAACAATTACAAGTAAAAAGTTTAACAGTATCTCAGAACTTGATTTTTTATTTCACAACAATATATATTTTTAAGTAATGACTAAAGGTCCCCTGAATTAGTTTTTAGAGTGTGGAAAGAAAGAAAAAAAAAAGTCACTGTTATTGGCTATAAAACCCATACTGAATATTTGTTCACACGACTTTTGAAAACTGGATCACATAGGCTAGAATTTTTGCTTCAAGACGATGTAAAAATCACCCTGGCCACTCATTCACATAAAACAAAATACTGATTTAAAATTTGTAAAACATGCTTTGTGTCAGGAAGGCTTATGCTGGGAGGAATATAACCATCATGAATATTGATGTTTTTCACACCTGCAGATAAAGAACCCCTCCCCTAATCCTAATGGCCCTATCAGCTGAATGACTGTGAGGGAACTAGAACAAAGAATATGAAGAGATTAAAATTATGCCTTTTTGAATTGTTAACATGAACAACATAATCCAAATATACACAAAGGACAAAAAGTAGGACAAAAATAAGGGACAATCGTGGTTCTTTATAAGGGACACTCAAAGTGTATGTTATTTCACTGTCTGCAGTTAAGTGTGTGTATAAAAGGCTCTCAGATATAAACACATTTGATTTGCTCAACCTATTAATGCACAATTTAATCCTAAAAAGAATTGTAACATCATAGAAATCAATGTCAGTTGTTACACACAAACCAACTAAAGCTTTTGTAGCATTATACACTAGCTACTGTTCAAAAGTTTGGGGTCAGTAAGAATTTGTTTTAAATTAATAGTTTTATTAATAAATAATAATTTCAAAAAAATTAATAGTTTTGTTCAGCAACAATGCAGCAAACGCGTCAAGAGAGACAGTAACAACATTTTAATGTTACAAAAGCTTTCTATTTCATATTAATGCTGTTTTTTTGTTGTTTTTTTTACTTTCTATTCATCAAAGAATCCTGAAAAAAATTAACTTAACTGTTAACTGTTTAAAAATTAACTGTTTTCAACATGGATCTCCCGTTACAGCAGTGGTGGAGGAAGTACTGCATCTCAGTGCTTAAGTAAAAGTACGAATAACCAGATATATTTACTTTAGTAAAAGTAGAAGTACCACAATGACAACCCTACTTAAGTAAAAAGTACCTGATTTTAAAAGTACTTGCATAATTTATTCTGTCTATATTAAAAAAAAAAAAAAAAAACAGTATGGCCTGTGAGTAGTGTTATGATTCGGCATGTGTCAAAATGATTGATTGCTTTGACCTTTGACCTTTAGGGGCGGGCCTTCCGGTATGTGTGTAAGGGGATTAACCTTTGACCTATCTATCATCGCTAATGTTTTTTTTTTGACTTACCCTATGTTAAATCATGATGTGTGTGTTTGATTTTGACAGTTAGTTTTTGAGCTATGACTTACCCTATGTTAAATCATGATGTGTGTGTGTTTGATTTTGACAGTTAGTTTTTGACCTACGGCTTACCCTATGTTAAATCATGATGTGTGTGTGTTTGATTTTGACAGTTAGTTTTTGACCTACGGCTTACCCTATGTTAAATCATGATGTGTGTGTGTTTGATTTTGACAGTTAGTTTTTGAGCTATGACTTCCCGTATGCTAAATCATGATGTGTGTGTGTTTGATTTCGACAGTTAGTTTGGCCCTACGGTTTTGCCGTCGTGTTATAGGAGCGTGTCCGCATTCCAGACATCATGTCTGTGTGTGTGTGTGTGTGTGTGTGTGTGTGTGTCTGTATGTGTGTGTGTGTGTTTTGCCGTCATGTTATAGGAGCGTGTCCGCATTCCAGAGCATACATAAGTGTATATAAATGGGGCAGGGCGTCCTAGAAAAAACAGAAAAGAGAAACATGAGCTACATGAGCATGGATGGTTTAAACTCTCCTAAACACCCTGAGACGATGTTGAGCAACAGGCTGTTTGAGAGTCTGACTATGGATCCAAGAAAACCGTACGGTCACGTCCAGCTGACAAACTTTCTCCATGAAATTTCGGAATGGACTAAAGTTGAATTTACGATGTCTGGTAACCGTGTTTTCGGGTACAGATTTCATAAACCATCTCGAGTTGTTATGCTCTACACCGTCGACAGCACAGGCACATTTCTGCCCGGGGAAGACGCGTGTGTTATATATCCTGAAAAAGACTGGACTTTATTTTACAATTTGGTCTGGAAGGATCTGAATGGTTCCCGCGATGAGCCTTTGTACGTCGCAGAGTGGGACGGGGTCACCCTGAATGTCCAGTACCGTGTGGTAGGTGACCATGCTAAAAAGAATCTGAATGATTCTGTCTACATATTCTGCTGTAAAGACAAGACAAAGATCAACAACAAACGGACTGGGGTCATCCTGTCTAAAGAGCATCACGATCTGTATGAAATGCAATTTTTGTTCAAGTGGTGCGATCTGGATCTGATGGAGGGTGTTTTTTCAATCATAAACAAGATGTTCAAATGGTGTGACATGCACGACAGCTACAGCAAAATTAAAGTGCAGCTGTTCCACCCCGAGAGGTATGTACGTAGCACCGCGTTTGCTATGCCATCCGCCCCCATTTACTACGGCCATCATAAAGATCGACGGTCAGACCCTCCCAGGCGTCGTTTATAAACCATGGCGGAAGTGCTACGACCCCCCACCCCCTTTCTACTACAACGCCCATAAAGACACCGAGTAGACCCCTCCTCCAACCATTAGCTATAAACCATGGATGATCCCGCTGGTCCAGAACCCTCGCATGTATGCAGCTGCGGCATCTGTTTCGATATCATTCTCAACCCTCCTGACGACAATGCATCCAACCATAGTCTGACATTCGCCCCGGGACCATCGGACCTCCACAAAGACTGGGAATCGAAATTCGAAAACGACTGGGGCGGTCCGGCTAACATCGTCGAACCCTCCAAAGACTGGCTGTATAAATTGGGCTCGGACCTCGGATCACAAAACCTGACTTACCTCCCCGCTGCTAAAATCAACTTCGACGCTACAGACGGATGTTTCAGCGACGTTGGATTCAAAATCATAAAAGCAGCGACCGTGGTACTGCTGCAACATCTCATCGGCAACAAGCTGAAGGACGAATGTGAGGGTTGTGCGATTAACCATCCCAGCCAGCTGCAACATTCCTGCCTGTTTGACCCTCCCAACTTCTACTTCGACACACACTTTGACGAGCTGTCAGGCAAGCTGTTTAGCCCCTTTGTTCATTACATCTTCACTATTATCCTAAAGCGCTGCGGGTTAAAATCTCACCCCCAGTGTATTCAAGGAACAGTCGGGACTATTCTGCGTGAATTAAAAGTCAAACTATTCATCGTTGCCAAGCTAGAAGAAATCAGGGCGAAACTTCTGGACAAACCCTGCAGGGAAATAGTCCACAACGTCGTTGCTCTCTGGGAAGGTCTTACAATTGTGAATGGCGAGTGATCAAGACCCCTCCAGCATGGGTGCGGCCTGTAGCCTAAAGAGCTGTATGGAATTCATGTTTAAAGACCATTACAGGCACCAGATGACCCGTCTGATGCATAAGATTATTGCGGATGCATCCACCCCCGAAATTCCAGGTAGCGCCGACACTAGGCGTGAAGCAAATCTCAAGAAAAATATGGTGTTAATAAGAGGACTGGCTAATTCATGGGACGATTTGACAGACAAATGTGTTGATGGTACCGATCCACCCGATGTAGCTATAAAAGAGGTTCTAGATATGATGCTTGAACCCCACGGTGATATTGGAATCACAGATGTGTTGTGTACGTGTACCTATGTAGCGGATGTATGTTCGGAGCTGATGAGTACAAACAATTCTAACGATGACTCTGCCAAAATTGTCAACAAAATTACCAAAATGTATGTCGATTACATCCTCGACCAAAACATGATGGTCTGCCGCGACTTTCTTTTCTGGTTAGACTTTCATTGATGTTATTATTACCTTTTTTACTAACCATTATATTCAACTTTACTTAGAGTCTATTATATCTATTTACTTAGATTTTGCATGCATCCTGTGTATACCCATTTTTACTTATTGTATTATATCCATTTGACTTAGATTGTTTTGCATGCATCCTGTGTATACCCATTTTTTACTTATTGTATTATATCCATTTTACTTAGATTGTTTTGCATGCATCCTGTGCATACCCATTTTTTACTTATTGTATTATATCCATTTTACTTAGATTGTTTTGCATGTATACTGTGTATACCCCATTTTTTAATAAAAGATTGATTCAATCCACTTGTAAGCATTATTCTTTTGCAGCGACTGAAACGACAGCATGTCGGAGCTCATGAAATAGGCTTATTATACACCCTCCAACCCCGGTTCTTTAGGGGGTAAAAAACGATTAAAAGACGCCGTCTTTAAAGATAGCTGCGTCCGTCTAAACGATAAAGAGGTTTCAGAATGGTTGGCTGGTGAGGATGCCTACACATTACACAAAACAGCGCCTATAAAATGCATGCGAAATAGAGTGGTTGTGTATGGGATCGATACACAGTTCCAGGCAGATCTTGTTGACATGATTGCCTACGCCAAGGATAATGACGGTTATAAATATCTGCTGACATGCATAGATGTATTTAGCAAGTACTCGTGGTGTCGAGTATTGAAGAATAAGAGCGGGGTTGAGGTTACTAAAGCGTTCCAGTCTATACTCGATGAGGGCCGTGTACCGCAGAAATTGCAGACGGATCAGGGGAAGGAATTTTTTAACAAACATTTTCAAGATATGATGAAAAAGCACAACATTAACCACTTTGCTACAGCGACGGATTTGAAAGCCAGTGTCGTGGAACGTTTTAATAGAACATTAAAAGGTCGCATGTGGAGATTTTTAACGGCTACAAATTCCCGCCGATACATAGATGTTTTACAAGACATTATTCAGGGTTACAACACCAGTTATCACCGAAGTATTAGAATGAGGCCCGTGGACTTCGGTAAAGTGAATAAGGATCAAGTGTTTCAAAACTTGTACGGCGATGTAAAGAAGAAGAAGATTAGGAAAAACGTATTTAATTTCAAAGTCGGCGACGTCGTTAGGATGTCTAAAGTGAGAGGCCCGTTTGCCAAAGGTTATGAGCAGAACTACACGGAATAAATTTTCACCGTATCCTCGTGTATCCCCCGACAACCCCCGGTCTACAGACTCACGGATTATGACGGTGATGTCATCGAGGGGGTTTTTTATGAAAAAGAGCTGCAAAAAATAATTGAGAGTAAAAACAAATCTTTTAAGGTGGAAAAGATTTTGGGCCCTATCTTGCACCCAGCGCAATTGACTTTGTACACCGACGCATGTGTCATTCCTATTTTGCACCCGCGCAAAGCGCGCTTTTCCCTCCACAGAAGCACGTCGCTAAACTAGTGAATGAACTTGCGCTCCCTGGGCGGTTCAGCGCAAAAAAGGAGGCGTGTTCCGGCGCAAACAATATCTGGTGCTATTTTGCTGTTCCATTAAACAATTGCGTCAGTGGCGCGTTGCGCGTTGTTCATTATGCTATTTTAAGGGCGCATGCTTGACCATAATGTATAGCGTGCACAACACGCATACACTTTGCTCATGTAATCTACACAGATGCAACAGTTATTTTTGCAAATCATAAATTGTTACACTAAAAAAATATTAACACATGAGATGACGGAAATCATTGTGGTGTGCCACGAAGATGTGAAAAAATAGGCATAAATCTAGCTTACAAATGATTCAGGCTAATTGTAATAATTAAGGATAAGACCTGTTTGCCCAATATAGTGGCAAGACATATATGTATATAAGGACATCTGACAAATTGGTTTGTCCATCAAGAACCAGGAAAAAAAATCGACTGAAAAACTGAAAAAACTGAAAGACTGAAAAAAAAAGACTGTGAAATCACCTTTACCATAATGTACAACATTACAACTTCACTTCTCTGTCTTTCACTGCTCTTACAAGAACATCAGTCTCCTCGGCTGTGAACCGCTCCTGGCGTGCGCCTGGTAAATACGCCATAATAATAGCAATCCATAATGGAACTTGCGCACCTGCTTTTAAAGGGAATGTTGGATGACGCTCTGATTGGTTTATTCACGTTACGCCCAAACCACACCTATGAATAATGAAGCTACTTCAGACCAACCCATTTTAGATTTGCGCCGGGCGCAAGAGCCATTTATCCCGCCGGGAAAATAGCAACAGCGCCGAGACCCGCCCACAAAGTTACTTGCGCTTCGCGCTTTGACACTTGCGTTTCAGATCGTTAGAATAGGGCCCTTTAGGTCCGAAAAAACAAGGGAAATCGACGCTTGTTTTAGTGAAATGGGTAGGATGGCCTTCAAAATTTAATAGTTATATAGATAAAAAAACTCTGGTGGACCTGCAATCTTCTTAAAACGCACCGTCGTTAACGGATGAGATCATACGAGCGAGGGACCGTCATGGACGACCACGGCTTCAACATCACGTTACCGTGTAATGCGTCGTCGTCGGTTTATCCTGAAAATAAATCGTATATCCAGCTATACAACCAGGTTAGCAAAAGCTATAAACTTGAAAGGACAATGGGAAGTCGGACTCGAATATCCTAGAACATGGTACAAGTTTAATGACGAAGATGGTCATTTCATCCTACATACGGCCCCGGAACCCCCGGATAACAATCCCTCATATATTGGTTTTTCTATAATTACGAAATTACTCATAAGCAGGGGTTACTACGCAAACATTCGTGCGATCCTCCGAACTATAAATCAACTCATCACACCAGCGGCCGTATTGAATCACGACGAATTAAAAAACAAGGTGTATCTGACCGCGAAGCCCAACGTAATTCCATCTGCCACTGTCAAAAATTTGGGTATCATTCTTGATCCTTCACTGACGTTCGACGCTTACATTAGTCAACTTTGTAAAGCGTCCTTTTTTCATCTGCGCCGTATTGCCAAACTCCGCCCCTATGTCAGCCCAAAAGACGCTGAAGCACTAGTCCACGCGTTCATCACATCTCGCCTCGACTACTGTAATGTTCTTTTTTCTGGACTACCAGCACACTCTATCTCACGTTTGCAATATATCCAAAACTCAGCCGCAAGACTACTAACTCACACTAAAAAAACTGCCCATATCACTCCAATTCTGTTCAAACTGCACTGGCTACCCGTGTTATCCCGTATCACTTACAAAATTCTTCTGCTTACCTTTAAGTCACTCAATGGTCTTGCTCCAGCCTATCTCTCTGAATTACTTTCTCCTTATATTCCCCCTCGAACTCTCCGATCTTCTGGCTGTGAACTCCTCTGTGAGCGGAGATTTCGCTTATCATCTATGGGTGGCAGGTCTTTCTTTGTTACAGCCCCTAAGCTATGGAACTCTCTCCCCCTGGCTCTCAGGACAACAACCACGTTAAATGAATTTAAAAGTAAACTCAAAACACATTTGTTTAATCAGTATTATCAGTCATGACAATGTTAACTTGACATAACACAATCACAATGTTAACTGACTACCAATAATCTGTTGCATCTTTACTCTAACTGCCCACCATGCTGTCTGTAATTAATGTTTGTTGCCTTTGTTTTTCATGTTGTATTGCAAATGTAGTGCGATTTGCAACTGCAATCGCTCATTACTTGGACTGGGCAAATGTCCACTGTCCGTCTATGTGTAAACTGCTTGTTATTTACTGTTATTGTGAAGCGTCCTTGAGCTTGGGAAAGGCGCTATATAAATTAAACTTATTATTATTATTATTATTAACGGTTCAGTGAGTTTCCGAGGAAGACTCGCCACTATCTTAGGAATGACGCTAAAACCTCTCGGAGGTTTAAACTATCATAAAGAACCCGATTTTACCTCGAACGTCAGCATGTACGCTCCTCATCAATGCGATATCAATGCAGGGTTCTACACAATAAACGTTTACACAGACATTATCCAATACCAAGCGGTCGGAGATTCTTACGTCCCCCTTTTGAAATGCGTACATATAACGGGTAAAAGCAATGACGCGGTCATTGCTAGATACGACAACCCCCATTACGCACCTGTCAGTAAGGATCACACCACCAGCATCGTCATAGAGTTGAAGGACGATCAAAACCACGAAGTACCATTTTCTTACGGAAAAGTCATCGTAAAACTACACTTTAAACTCCAAAATATTTCTATTCTTTAAAAAATGGTTTATTATAGACCTGGAGAGTCCAATACAGCGGACTATGTAAGCTATTACCAAAATCAAGCCGGATGTGCTTTGCCGGTATTTTTGGGATCAGGGGTTATGTATGGGGCGGGGTTAGGGGGGCTTTTAAGAGGTCTGTTCAGGATGGGCATACCGCTGTTAAAAAGAGGATTTAGCATCGCGAAACCTCACCTAAAATCGGCTGCTAAAAATATAGTATCCGACGTCGTCTCAAACGTATTGATGCGTTCGCATAACGATAAAGCTCAAGACGGATCCGAGCTGATGGTCATGACTCGTAAGAGAATGTCTAAACCGCCGGGTGTGAGGAGGCGTGGTCAATTGGTAGCGCAGAAGAAGAAGAAGAAAACAACGAGCGGCTCAAACAAGCGTTCACTCGTACGTAGAAAGCATAAGAAGTCTGTTAGTCGAAACCTGTCGATCAAGAGAGTCGCAAAATCCATATTCTAACATGGCGTTACTGCATCGTATGTCGGGAGAATGCATCAAGTCCGAGTTGGACTTATTTACGGCCCCGCTGACACAGACCGTTATTGAGAAAAATGGCTATTTAGAATTTGCCCCATTATCGGCCATATCCGGATCTGCTCCATTGGAGTTTTTTATCGCAGGCAGCGGCGATGATTATGTAGATCTCAATAACACGTTGCTCTATCTACGGGTGAAAATCACAAAACCTGACGGAGGAGTGATTGCACACCCTGCGAAGGTGGGTCTAATCAACTACCGCGGAGCAACTATATTTTCACAAGTCGACGTGACCCTCGGCGATCGTCTGATATCTCAGAGTTCGAGCACATACCCTTATCGATGTATCATCGAGAGTCTGGTCAACTACAGTAAAGATACGTTGGAATCTATTTTCACCGCCGGGCTGTTTCACAAGGACAGCGCTGGCTATATGGATGTTCATGACCCTGCAGGCCATAACGTGGGGTTGATGAAGAGAGCGGAATACACCAGCGAAAGCAAGGAGGTGCAACTGCTTGCACCCATACACTGTGATATATTCTTCCAGGAGAAACTTATGATAAACGGGGTTGATATTAAGATACGCCTTATTAAAGCAAAAGATGAATTCTGTCTGATGAGGGCCGACGATGTGGCTTACAAATTAAATATAATGGCAGCATCCCTATTTGTCAAGAAATTTCTGTATCACCTCCTGTGAGACTGGCTCACGCCCAGACGTTACTCTCGACAACGGCCAAGTACCCCATCGATAGGGTCAGTCTAAAATCGTTCTCCATACCGGCAGGCTCTCGTGTTTCGAATCAAGAAAATCTGTTTTTAGGAACGCTGCCAAAGTCTATCGTCATTGCTATGGTCGACAACGAAGCATTCACCGGTTCCTACACAAAAAATCCATTTGTGTTCGGTCACTTTGATTTGGAATTTATCTCTGTATTCGTCAACGGTCAACAATTTCCCAGTAAGCCTCTACAACCCAATTTCGAAGCTGGTTTGGCAGCACGTGAATATTATCAGTTGGTGATGTCGACTGGGAGGCATCTTAATGACCGATCGCTCTGTATCGGCAGGAATGATTTCCTGAAGGGATACACACTTTACGCATTTAACCTCACGCCCGACGAAGAGTGCGGTCAACACATTTCCCTCATCAAGTCCGGGAATATCAGAGTTGAAGCCCGTTTCCGAAAACCGTTGCCCAATACCATCAATTTAATCGTTTATGCTGTATTTGACTCTCTTGTGGAAGTGTCTAATTGCCGTCAGGTACTGATAGATTACTATTGAGATGAACACTGTGCAACTCACGGCTATCATGGATAAAATAGCATGCAGGACTCATTTTCTCGGAGTTCTACAGAGCGATCAGCTACCCACAAAGCCGCTAAGGTTCTTACCGACGCTCGGGATCATTAACACCCACCCTGCTCGACTACCGGGGGAGCACTGGATCGCCGTTTATTTAACCGAAGAGGGCCCGCTTGTTTTTTCGACAGCTTCGGCAACCCACCCGACAGCCACCGATTTCCAATCTCCATCAATAACTTTCTAGCGACCAACAACGTCAGCGTATTATATTCCAACAGACGAGTCCAGGATTATTCATCGGATACCTGTGGGGAACACTGTGTGTTTTTTCTATATCATTTAGCCAGAGGATACGACTATAACCATGTGATGAAAAAATACAGCGATGATTATATTAAAAATGATAAAATGGTATCCCTATTTGTGAAGAGATTAAGACCATATGTTTGTAATGATAAAATGTTATCTTGTATTCACTCTGTGCAGACATGTTTGAAGTTTAAATAAATAAATAAAAACCACTATATTTTTTATCGTCTTTTTTATTTAATCATTAGATACATGTTAATGTACATACAAAATATATATAATTTCGTTAATCATTAGATACATATTAATGTACATACAAAATATATATAATTTAGTTAAAGTTCCAGCCATTGTCTTCGATCCATAGCCGGTGATTCAAACACAGAGTCTTCGGACTCTGGAAACACATAGCGTGAATATCTTCGGGGTCTTTTAGAAGATCTAACACGGGTCGGGGTTGGGGTGTCGGGTTTACTCTTTAGAGATTTAATCGTACTCCTGACCTGTTGATTTGGTACCGTAGAAAAAGGGATGTTTAATTCGGCAAATGCTCGTAGAAACTCCGACCATCCTAGCGGTCTCCGGTTATCCCAAACCTTTTGCGGGGCCATAACATTTTTTTAACAAATCGACCATGTGTGAACCTTGTACGGCTTTACCCCTGAAAACAAACTCCCCCGATTCGTTCCACGCGGTTAGTCCTTTAGCTTTAGACATCTTGTCTAATATGTATCTGCTGTTTTTCACACTTCTCGAAGGTACATTCTTCAGAACTTCATCTACCACATGATCCTCACCACCACCACCACCAGCGTCTTCACCGCTAGCAACGGTCGGTAGTTCATCTTTATGAGCGGGGTCGGTTAACGAGAGTGTTAAAACACAGCTCTCACGATCAGCTTGTTTAACGATGGTCAAAAACCTGGTCAGGGTATTTGTGTAAAGTTTTGCTTTTTCATATGGACGCAAATCAGTGCGGATTAAAATATTTCTCATGGCTACGTCCAAATCGTTTTCCACACTCTGTTGAATATTCTCGCGAACATTTTCACTTCTCACATTATCCAGCTGGTGTTGCGGGACTAAATACATCTTCTCCGCATACTCCATCCTATCTGTTTGCTATCAAGTTCGAAAGAAAGGGTATGGCGACGCTGAGCAGCGGTAAAAGGAATCCTCCTTTCTGGTTGAAGACTCGTTTCTTTGCTGCTATGCCAATTTTTTTATCGGCTACAAATTTAATGTCAGCTTTTCTCTTTTTCAGTTTTCGGTACTGATGTTGATTGACCGGGATCGTACCGTAGAGGATGTTAAGCGCCACTTCACACAGCAATTAAATGAATTTGTCGGACGCCGATTGTAAAATAAGGCGTTGTTGTTTAGGAGATGCTTTATGTAGCAGTTTTAACACGGGTAGATGTTTACAAAGTCTGGCTGACATGGTGATTTATCAACGTCTTCTTTTTCGGGATATAAACCACTTGATGGTCGGAAAGCAGTCCTGTTCTGAGTTGGTAATGCTCTGGAGTTTTTGCTTTATAGTCTATCATTAGGTATCCAAAAGGCCGGTTGACTGCGTCATGATAACACTCCATAAAGTATTTTGTGTTTCCCGGGTACATCTGACGCCCTAGCATCGCTACTTGATTAACGTCCCGAGGATTTTTAAACAGAATCATATAATTGGCATTTAAGCTGATGGTTCGACTGGATTTACCCTGCACAAATAAATGTTTCACTATATAAATAGCGCTGAGATTGCGGTGATGGACATACTGCGTAAAAACCCTTTGAAGCTCCAAATTGACGCTGGCCTGATGCATCAAATCATCCACAATGAGAAGATTTGTGTTAGTAACAGGTAGTAAATCATCATCATTCAGATGCTCCGGTATTCCTTGCACAAATTTAATGTCGTACAATTTAAGTACATCATCGTACAAAGGCTGCCAACAATCATTCAACCAAACAATGTTTTCAATTTTCTTGGAAATTAAATTCAAACTTTTTTCCTGCAAAAGTTTTTCAAAATAAGACTTTCCAGAATTGGATGGTCCATTTATAACACAACTAAATGGAAATTGAAGTCTGAAATCAAAATTGGAGACATCCAGCGGTCATCTGTGCATCATCATCTGATCAGTAGCCATAAGGAAGCGTGGTGAAATCGGGCAAAAGTCTGCGTTTATTATACACCACTTTAAACCTTTTAACGACTGATTTGTTGTGCAACGTGAGAGTCTTTTTATCCCTCACAATGTTATCCGTGTGTGCCAGGATGTATTTGGATCTATCATGCAACGTCACATAGCTGTCAACCAGACCAATCAGGGATTCCAGACAGATGTCTTGGGAATTTTTAGCATTCAGCGTTATACCCTTAGCTTTCATACAGACTTTGCCTTTGGCCGTCTCATAGCCGTATGATTTAGGTCCACTAGAGCAAAATGGTAAATGGACTGCATTTATATAGCGCTTTTAACAGACCTACGGCCATCCAAAGCGCTTTACATTTGCCTCACATTCACCCATTCATACACTCATTCACACACCGACGGCGGTGTCAGCCATGCAAGGCGCCATCCAGCTCGTCGGGAGCAGCTGGGGTTAGGTGTCTTGCTCATGGACACCTCGGCACTTGGTCAGGTGGAACCGGGGATCGAACCACCAACCTTCCAGTTTGTAGACAACCTACATGAACCACTGAGCCACTGCCGCCCTAGGGATGGTCGTAAGGTCGTAATAAAATCGCCATCGTCTATTTCGCTCGTCAGCTACCCCAAATGATCACCTAGAGGCGGCTCCCAGTCACCCTCCCTAGACACGAATACGACGCTGTCTGTGTCGGAATATAGAAGACGATCGCCGAGTCTGTCCATCAATTTGTACAATTCCAGCCGGGCATGGGCGGTGGTGAATGCTCCTATAAACACGTTAACGTCGCGAGCCTTACAATCGTCCTCTTTGGAGGGTTTATGCTGGACGAGCGCTACGTCATCTGAGACGAACGAGAAATACGACAACGTGTCGGTATTACCAAAAACAATTCTGGTGAAATCTTCGGGATCGCTCACCAGAGTCGTCTGAGGTAAGTTTGGTCTTAAAGAGAACCTGCTTCACAAGCTATTCAAAATTAGTTTGGAGATTGCTCTCTGCGCGGCGTTGTGCTTGATCTTTTCGGGGTCGAGTTGAATCCCCTCTTTTTCAAAATACTCTTGAATGTAAGATTCTTTCTCAGCGTCCGTGACAACATTCGACGGGTACCCCGAGGCTTGTTGTTTCAACCGTAAAAATGTTTTGACGTATTCGACAAACAACGTGTCTGACCGCTGTGGAAAATGCCAGACTTCGTCAATCTTGGCTACCACATAACCCTTCTCGATGGCTTTTAAAAGCTCAATGGATACCCAGCACCCGGAGAGTGATCTTTCCTCATCCGTGTGGGTACAGCTCGTGATCTGGTTTTGATCGTGAGTGCATGTTCTGCATAAAGGAAACATGAGTTTTCCTTGGCATCTGTAAGGGAGGACTGGATGCAGTAATTTGCGGGGAGGGTAGACGGTTGCTTTGATAAGACCGTAATAATTTTCAATCGGTTCGAAATCTTTGAAAATGATTTCTGGATGTTCAATCGGATAGCTTTTCCTAGCCTGGCAAAAGGGATATAGGCTAGTGAAATCTAGGTAACGTATTTTATCAGCCCCGGTCACTTTGTGATAGAGTTTATAAGCGTTAGTGCGCCCCCCAAACAGGGCATCTCGAGGCTTCAGCCTCTCTGGGGCTACATAATTAGCCATAAATTCTATCACAGAGGGGTCTGTCTTTTTCATTTTGGTCCATTCACATTCCCAAAGAACCTCAATTTTCACCCCGTACGCGTTCTGCAGAATTTCAACCTTATCGACCATGGTGTACACAGCCGTTGTATTCAAAACCATGGCTCACACCATCCTGATGGTAGTAACCGTCTAAAAAGTACTTACCGAATGACACCTCCCCGTAGTTTACAGCATGGTGTAAGTCCACGTTTCGTGTCTTTTTTACATATTCGAGCCATTCGATCGAACCGCTTGAGTAGGCCTTACTCTGCCGGATGTACGCATTGTTATGTGTGAGAGCTAGGGTGTCTCTTCTGAGATAATGTGTTTTGAAGACCCCCATCGAACACCCGGCGAGTGTCACGAACCATAAAAGGGTCAAGTTCAGTGCTTTCTAGGAAAGCCTGACGGTATTTCATGCATCCTTCGCATAAAAAGACGACGTCATTAACTCCGTACGTGTACAGTTCTCTCCTAAAGTCAAACCACTTCCCCTCGACTGTGCTGTACCACGCATCA
The DNA here is from genome assembly GCF_949357685.1 of Gobio gobio. Lineage (NCBI taxonomy): Eukaryota > Metazoa > Chordata > Actinopteri > Cypriniformes > Gobionidae > Gobio > Gobio gobio. The sequence continues at coordinate 33,045,222 of NC_137118.1, read as the reverse complement.
AACTTTTCTCAATCTTTATACGACATGTTTTCGTAGTTGTAGAACTTTTTGTCGGGGTATGGTCCGAAATAGTTCTCATTTTCCGCCCTGTTGAAGAGATGTGGAAAATAGCCTTTAGTCAAGCCGATAGACAAGTCTAACGCCGTGGGCATTTTGGCGAGGGCCATTGGAAAAAATCCGTAGCTATCGATATATCGTTGTGCGTACGAGTCGTCGTACATGTAGATTAATTTACACCCTTGCATTATGACCTCAATCGCGACCCCGGCCTTGCAGAAATACTCCAGAATTAGAAAGGAGTCAAATCTGGAGGCGTAATGAGCTATGAACCAGTACCCTTTATATCGGGGCTGTCTGAAGCGATTGATTAGCTTAGCGATGCAGTCGGTACCCTGCGCCGTAAATTTCTCCCCTTTGAATGTGATTGCGCATACAAAATTTGCCTCGTGCTTACCATTTTCGCAACGCATTTCAAAATCGTAGAAAATGTATTTCTCGCATGTTTCCCTAGGCTCGAGGGGCTGTATGAAACATTGGTGTACCCCCTCCCCGATCAGAGTTTCACGACAATGGACGCATTTGCTAGGGGGACACACGGGGATCGTGTGTGTTTTCTTGGCCCCCGGTTTAACATCGTAACGTCTGTGACATAGTTTGCAGTATTTTATAATATCACAGGATGGGGAATCATAACCGGGAGCTGGCTTTTTATGCATTTCGAAGCAATAGCTCAATTTGCAGTAACGCAAACAGTCGGGGCAGTGTATGGGTCTTTTAGGGAACGTATAACATTCGGCGTCAAAACAGACAGGTGTGTTTACATTGATGGTTTCTGCGACTTGTGTAACTTTTGTAACAAAATTGGCAGACATATTCCGAACCGAAGAACCCCGTCAGACTCATTATCATGTAGTAATGATCGTTATGCAGGAAGAGGCACACCGTTTTTGGATGGGGTTCGTCACTATTTTTGTACGTTTCCAAGACCATGGCGTTCGATCTGTGAAATACAACGATTTTAATACCTAGCGCTCGTTCAAACGATCCTATGTCACTAAGAGCGATTCGATCGTGGATTGAGAAGCCGACGCTGTTTTGGATGACTGTGGCCAGTCTTTCTAACTCGCTCTCGGGTAGTTGTGGGTTAAGAAACAAGCGAGTCAAATTTACTAGACAGAATAAGCTCGTCTTTTTTCTTTTGATCACCTGATCAACAGCCAGATCTGTAAGTTTACGACGATTGCCTCCCCCTCCTTGTCCTTGTCTGTTCAACATTTTCAATTTGATGGTAAAGCGAATCCACGTCGTAATCGTTGCCGGCTGTTAAAACAGCTGATGGGTGTTTGTAGAGTGGGTGCTGACATGGTCATATTAATCACGGGTGCATCGCCTCCGATCTCTCTAGCGAAGGTAACGATTGTGCTCAGCATGCTGTGTATGGCCGTGTGATAAGAGGCCAAATCTGTAGAGTTAATCTCTCTCAGATTCATGGTCCTTCTCAACGACACACTATTGAAACGAGGTTGTGGTAAAATGTGATATCCATTAACGAACCCCCCATCGCGAATCAGCGCATCAATGTCCATATGGCTTAATCGTGTTTCTGTAGGAGTATCGGTATCGCCTGAAGTATCAACACTATCTGATACGGGGGTCGTGTTATTGGTCGATGGTTGCGAAGTATCGCTACCGGTAGGATGTTTTGAGCCATCACTGTCAGGATCACCGGCGGTACGTGATGGGGGTTGGTTATTTAAAACACCGGCACCATATTGCACAGCAGTATCATAGAGATTAATGTCTGGAATTTGATTTACAGCCAATTGAAAAAGATCCAAATCAGCGAGGGTTTGTGAGGATTCTTGATTAAACAAATACGGTTCTAAAGAATCCAAAGGCATTACAAGCTCGTCCGGCAGCATACTTAGCATTTCAATCTCGTCTGTTGTCAGTTCTGTGCGGGATTGGTCTGATTGACATTGGTCTGTGTGGTCCGCACAAAAGCATTTTGATCCATCCATTTTAAATTTCAGACCACAAGCCCGTATCGGCGTCAAAACATGTAATATAAGAATATGTAAAATCAAAGCAATACATGAAATATAAAAATCATAGAGTATATTGTAAAAACATCAAAAGTAATAAAAACATGCTACATAAAATATCAATACATGATATAAAACATGCAATATAAAAAGTTTGATGGAGATTATAGATAAAAACTAGAAATTTACTCCGTTGACTCATCTATGATGGTGAGAATGAGATGATGAAACATGAGCATTACTTCACTGTGGTATTCGCTTAACACTCGATCGTATCTATCAAAATCCTGGTCGACGTTTAATTGCATAGTATGGATACGAGCAAATATTTCGTCAGTCACATCCTGAATAAAGCGATCCTGAGCATCGACTCTGCTACGGTACTCGAGGTTTGTACCCCATAGCTCACTACGTAGTGTATCTACTCTGCTATGGGTTTCAATGTTAGCGTCACGAAGCTCGGTACGCAATAACTCTACTCTACCACGGGTTTCAATGTTAGCGTCACAAAGCTCGGTACGCAATGCATCTATTGAATTAACGAGTGTACGTATCAGAGAGACATCATCGTGTGGTTCATCACCAGGCTGTGACACTGTCGCTACTTCTTCAACCTCGATGTTTTCTTCGGCCTCGTTGCTGTCTTCTTCCGACGATGGTTGAGAATAGGGTTGCCACCTTTGGTGTGGCAAAATAAGGGACGCCCATTCACGACCCCCCAAACCGACCCCGACCCCCCCACCCCCCCCAAAAAAAACACGTCATGAAATGATTATTTCTACGTTGACAACTTGACAGCTCAATAATAAACCATAAGAAAACATGAGATCAAGTATGTGAACTTGCAACAGAACACATTTTATATTATTTTACATTTGATTATTTTATTTATTTCTAAAGAACTCTTTAGTAGCCTATTTGGTGCACTTTAAAGGGACAGTTCAGCCCAAAATGAAAATTCTGTCATCATTTACTCGCCCTCATGATGTTCCAGACCTGTATGAGTTTCTTTGTTCTGCTGAACACAAAAGATGATATTTTGAAGAATGTTTGTACTCAGGCTGCTTTGGGGGCACCATTGACTTCCATAGTAATCTTCCTATGTGTTCAACATAACAAAGAAATGTGTACATGTTTGGAACAACTTGAGGGTGAGAAAATGATGACATAATTTTCATTTTTGGGTGAACTGTCCCTTTAAGCAGTCATTCTGAACCAGTAATCACTTTTTTGAATTTCAAAAATGTAATTTTTTTTTATTAATTTACCTAAATTATGACTATATTATCGTGTAATTATTTGTCCCATTTTTATCTAAAACATATTTTAAATGTCATAAACTTTATATGACAGGATTATTGGTTATGTATGATTAGCTAAATTATAAATTAATAATTACATTTATTAGGCTATAATCTATTAATTAACCTGTCTAAAAAATAATAATTCTGTCTGCCAAGCTCTGATAATGTATGGAATATTATATTAATATATTATCCATTAAAAAAAACTATAGGATACCTTTAGAAGCACAGATGTGTCTGTCAGCGCTGTTGCTTTAAATCAGTCAGTCTGAGCAACTGAAATGCTTCTCTAAAGTGTGCAGTTGGCCTGAGGTTCATCACGAGTTACTGGACAGACCCATTGTTACCTTTTTGATATTCAGCTCTACATCTGGAGATCCAGATGGTGGACGCGACGCGAGCTCGACTTGTTTTTTTAAAAACCGCGCAATTTTACAGGCACACTACAGCTCATGTTCTCGAGACTCCGCCGCTATGACAACAAAGCCGCTAAAACGCAATCACGCACAAATGAGCTCCTGTACTACTTATTGTGAAATTGATTTGTTTATATTTGCTATCAGTATTCTCCACACTGCAAAATCATTGTGTGTTTATTGAACTACCGGTATGTGTGGACCTATGTAAAATACGGAACAAATCGCGTCCCGTATTGGTTTGATACGGAACGCGTCATTTTGCTTGTAAATACGGGACGATTCCGTATTTTACGGGACGGGTGGCAACCCTAGTTGAGAATGAAACAGTGTTTGACCGGCGTTTGTGGTTGTCACCACATCACGCTCGCTCGTCCAAGAACTCTGTTCCCAGGCGTTGAGTTGAGCAGTATCCCAGCTAGTCACGTCGTCATCGCACTCATGACATCTACCCGAGCCTGAAGTGTAGAAAATAGAAAAAAATCTTAACGGCATGACTTAATTTGAGTTTAAATGTAATTCACGATTCCCTTTCGAAAGGGAACTCGCGCTGCGTCAGCTTGACGCTACGGGGAACGCCTCCAGCGTGACAGGTGTCTGAACTACTATCGAATCACGGCAATCCTATTGACCGGCGACAGCCTATGATGTCATCAAGGTGCGACCAGGAAGTATAAAAGGGCGCCTTGCCAACATGACACCGCTTCTTCGTCTTCAGGGACTGTTTTGTCTGAATTACTTCGAGTAAGGTAATCCAAATTCATTATTGTATACACACAAGCTGTGTGTTTCTGCCTGGGACCAAGAGCATGCACAGTCAGCTCTTATTGAGTTGTCTGTTTGTTTGTTTAATGTGAGCGTTTGTCAATCTGAGATCGTTCTGCTCTCGTCTGATTCTCTTCCTGAGGGAAGAGGGTTTGGCATCCGAGACTGATGATGCGGTCCCCGTTCATGCCGAGGCTGAGCGCGGACTCACGTCATGGTTTCCTGGATAGAGCTCGCTGAATCGTCACGGGAAGGCATTCTTCCCTTTGACGATCTGGCGGCTGACGAGACTTGTTTCCAAGTGCTCTAGGGATGGCTGTGAGAAGGAGGATTAATCTTCTCAGCCATCCCGACTGTGTATGCTGAGCCGTTGAATGTTATGAAACGCGCTGCAGGCAGGCTGTGGCCACTGTGTTGTTGCGTTAGAGGAGAGATCGCTCATGTTGGAATAAACAATCGATCTCTCCCCAGCCATAATCATTGGCTCAGTTGGGCTTTCATTCCTTCCTGATCTTCCTAATTAGATCGAGAGGGCATGGAATAACCTATGTTCGGTTCATGTTCACTGATATCAGCGGTATGACATCAGCAGTATGCCGCTGATGTCGGGAGGATGGTAGAATATGGGTATGTGTCGTTGCCTCCGATTAATGGGATGTTTATCTCTGGGAAGCTGAGCGGTCCAACCCTGCCACTTAAACGATGTGTCATTTTAATGGCAGGGCATACACAGCAGCGGGTCAGCCCGGTGCTACTTCTTACACCATGGCGGTGTTTCATGTGCACCAGGGCGGTTTGCTGAGGGATCTCGATCAGGGAAGGTTTTTTCCTGACGCGGTGGTTGCGCAACAGCCGGAGTCTGGGCCTGAGGGCCAGCATCGCCGAGGAATAGCGAACATTTGGCAGCGTATGAGGACCTGCATGCCACTGAGATCCGGGTCCCAGGCAGGCGGGAGGCGTCACGGTCCAAGGACCGGAGACAGGGCCCAATGGCCAGCATTGGCTCTCGTGCGCCCCCACAGTCGGGGGTGGGGCACAGAGAGGCGGACTCCCGGGAGAAGTAGGAGCTGTGTATCACAAAACGCAGTCAGCGTTCATGATGGATCTCCTCCCTGAGGGTGAGATGAGAAATTACATTGACCCTCACTCCTCTTCTTCATCATCTCCCCAGGCGCTTCTTACATCCGGCCTAGGTGGGTCCACAATGATGTGCTAGGGCCCGCCTGGCTGGTTTGTGAGTGCGCCCCCTCAGGCCCGTGGTAGTGGTACACCTAAGCATACATGTGAATTAAGCTTGTGGGTGGATATCATGGCGCGCCGCAGGCGAGCGGGTAAGTCCCCTATAAGAGGGAAAAATATTATATATTTTCTGACTTATGCTCCCTGTAGAGGGCTTCGGGGGTCGCTGTGGATCGTTTGATATTTCCTAGGGCCTGTAGTTCCCCTGTTAGGTTGGCTAGAACGATAAAATATTATTTACCAGTTGCTTAAGCTTGGTATAAGTGAGCTAGTATTGCTAGTGGAAGCCAGCAAACACTATATATGGTACATGCTGTGAGAGCTGTACAGCCCTTTTTTATTCCCAGACCTAAAAAGCTAAGATGCGCTAGAATTAGCGCTGGGAATGCCACTCATTTCCTGCGGGTGTGTAGCGGTTATATATATATATATATATATATATATATATATATATATATATATATATAAATAAAAAAAAGGGGGTTTTGTGTTAAGGGAAGGCTAGGCATTTTTTCCTCCTAGTATTAAGCTGCTAACTGGTAGCCGCCTCAGGGTAAGGCGGTCTGTATCTTCTCTCAGTGTAAATTTCTGGAGAATACAGGATCAGACCATGCTAGAACTACAGTTAGATCTAGAGCCAGATCTATTTAACGACTGGCACTTCTACCCGAGTGCCCCTTTTGCATGGTGCAATAGTAGCGGCCCTTTCTTGGACCTCGGGTATAGATCTAGATTGGCCTAGGCTTTCTAGGGATTACGGAGTCACACGCCAAGAAGCGGTCGCGCTCCGGGTAGCTGTTCCATTTTTTGAACTTAGCTTTATTATTTGTCCCTAATGTAGCCTCCTCTTATGCAGAGTAGTCCGGCCAAGGCCCGCCCCCTTACCTGCGTTCTGGGGCCTTTGCTAGTAATGCAGGTTGGTGCTGTGCAGAATTGATAGCGACTTAGCCAGTAGTCATGGGGCAGGGTTAAGGCGTTTTTCATGCAAGTACGAAAATTCTGTATGCATAGCTCAACCCGGCCCTCCAGAGCTAGTTTTAGAGGCCGCCAGTTTTTTGGCAGGCGCTGGCCTTTCTTGTATATGCCCTGGCCAGTTGGTCGTACTCCCCTGACAAGGCAGGGTAGATTTGAGTACCTCCACATCCAGCTCTGTATCATTCTGCTTCACCCATGGCTCGGGTTGAGCAGCACTTCACAACCTTTTGGTTTATGTAGGTTTGGTCGTGAGCTCCCTTGTAGCCAGAGCATTGCCATGGCTGACGCCCTCACACGGTATGATAGGCGCTATTAAAGCTAGGACCTTCATGAGGTGGGTGGCGTATGTGGTACTCCCCCTGCTTAGGGGGTACAAGGCGTTTGGTTTGCCGAGTACCCTGCTATGGACAATGTGATTAAGTTCCAGTGTTTGTAGGCGCTGCCGATAAGACTGCACCATTGTACAGTTGGCTCCAGAAGGAATTGGAGGCCTCCGGGATGGGTCACCCAGCTAGGCTGGGATGATTTTTTAGGCCAGCTGGCTGCGGGTAGCCAGCTGGGGCAGTCTTGGCAGTAGACTCCAGGTCAGGTGGTAGGCCTCAGAGTTAGGCCTCCTTGCGAGTGAGTCCCGACGTTTGGGGAGGTTGGCAATTACTAGCTGCAACCTTGAACATAGGTAGTCAGCCTTGGTAGGCCTCTGCAAAGTTCGGCCCCTTGTGTATTGCGGTATATATTACTCCCCAACGATGTTGGCTTTCAAGTAGCAGTTTTTCCCAACTATAACCCTTGTCAGCAGTTGGATGTTAATTTTTGTCAGCCAGCAGAGAAGCTACTGTCAGCACAAGGTTATAACATCACAGTTTTTCCCTCCTGTCACCAGGAAGCCGTCCCTGCAGGCCTGCTGTGAGATGGTAGGCCCTATTAGGCTCCCTGAAAGCAGGCTCCCATTCGCCAGTCGCTGTGTCAGCTAGCATGGGCTGCTAAGCTGTTGATGGGTGGTAGGCCGCACCAGGCCTCCCTGAAGACTCGGCATGAGGTAGCAGGCCTCACCAGGCCTCCCTTGAGGACGCATTCTTGGGTTCAGTCACTTGGCAGGTTGTGATGAACTGCTGGCAGGTGGTAGGCCTCACCAGGCCTCCCTGAAGGAGGGCTCCTGTTTGCCAGTCGCCGTGTCAGCTAGCACAGGAGTTGCTAGGCTGTTGCTGGGTAGTAGGCCGCACTAGGCCTCCCTGAAGACTGGTCGTAAGGTAGTAGGCCTCACCGGGCCTCCCTAAGGGCATGTTCCTGGGCTCCACTCACTTGAGAAACAGCTAGCACGAGTCGCTAGCAGGTAGCAGGCCGCACTGGGACTCCCTTGAGGGCGAGTTCCTGAGTTAGGATGCTCGGGTAGCTAGCATAGCTTGCTATCAGGTAGTAGGCCCCTCCAGGCCTCCCTAAGGCTTGCTATCAGGTAGTAGGCCTCACTAGGCCTCCCTGAGGGCGAGTTCCCGAGTCAGGATACTCGGCTAGCTGGTGTAGCTTGACCTTCAGGTAGTAGGCCTTCACTAGGCCTCCCTGAGAAAACGAGTCTCCGTTTTCCAGCTACTTTGACAGTCGGCTTCAACTGCTATCAGGTAGCAGGCCTCGCCAGGCCTCCCTCTAAGCGAGTTCCTGAGCATCTCAGGCTTCTCTGGCATACACTGGGCCTCACTAGGCCTTCCTAATGGGTCTTTGGATCTCAGTACAAAGACTATTAACTGGCATGATGCTGACAGCTAGTGGTCACCCTAGCGCGACTGGTGTCGCTTCTGCTACTTGGTCCCCAAGGAGGGAATTTCAGCCTGCAACCTGGTTTACCTACCGGGCAGCCCCCTTTAAGCTCCCCTCCTTTCGGAAGGGTCATATGTGAGCCAAGGCTGCCTGGGCCTGATCGGGTGGTCGTAGGCCCCTAGGGTGGCCTCCCAATTAGATCAGTTTTTAGGCCAGTCTGGCCTCCTGAGTGTTTCTATCTGATAATAGCTCAGTAGATCCTAGGATTGAGCAGATTACTCCCCTCGCTGGCAAGGGTAGAAAGCGCTATGCTGAGTGCTGCTCTCCGGGATTCCCGTCTCTGAGATCCGGTCCGAGGAGGCCACTGCCATTCTGCAGTCCCTGGGACTGGATGCCTCTCCAGGAGGCGAGTGTCCAGAGGCTCTGTTATCGAACAGACAGGGATGGCCCGGCTGAAGTGCCCGTTAAAAAAGGCACCAAGCTAGGCCTCCTTGGTGGCGGTAGTGGCTGGCTGGGGCGCCCTAGGGCCCCCTAGCCACATTCCCTTAAAGGAGCCCCCTTCTTTCGAATGGGTTGGATCCAGGCCTTTGAGCGGCCTGGGTAGAACTTCTCTAAGTGTTCGAAGCTTCCTACTCAGGCTTATAGCTTGGGCTATGACCGTAGGGAATGCTGTCACTGACAGCCTTATGTGACCAGAGGGGGAGTGGTTCAGGCATTTCAATTGAATTTGTTTGTTCTGACAGTTGTCACTGCCAGTAGGCATGCACTCCCCTCGGCATGGCGGCGTTGGTATTTCGTTCCCCGTAGCGTCAAGCTGACGCAGCGCGAGTTCCCTTTCGAAAGGGAACGTCTCCGGTTACGTATGTAACCTAGGTTCCCTGAGAACAGGGAACGAGACGCTGCGTCGCTTTGCCATGCCTCAGGGTTTGCCTGCCAAACAGTCCCTTCAGACGAAGGGCGGTGTCATGTTGGCAAGGCGCCCTTTTATACTTCCTGGTCGCACCTTGATGACATCATAGGCTGTCGCCGGTCAATAGGATTGCCGTGATTCGATAGTAGTTCAGACACCTGTCACGCTGGAGGCGTTCCCCGTAGCGTCAAGCTGACCCAGCGTCTCGTTCCCTGTTCTCAGGGAACCTAGGTTACATACGTAACCGGAGACGGTTTGTGTGCCCATATAATCTTGGAAAAAGTGGTAAACGGATTTGGCTTGCTTTCTGCTATAGAGGGGCTCGGAGAGGATATTCTACCCGAGCTCCGATTGCCCCCCTATAACAGGCAAAATTGTTCAAAAGGGAGGAGCCGGGGAGGAGGAGGGATGCTGCAAGAACTAACAACGGGAAGAGGTAAGCTGCTGGCTTTATACCTTGGTATTAATTGGAAGATTAGATGGGCGTACTTCCTCCCGAAATTACGTTTAGTAACTTCACTAATTGTTGATGGCATCACCATAAAACAGATCGGTCTCAGGACTGGTCAGTGGGGTCAAACAAGCAGTTTTTCTAGTCTTTCTCGACGGTTCGCCATTTGGTCCAGGACTGGTCGGTGGAGTCAAACAAACGGCTTTTCTAGTCTTTCTCGACATCACGCCGCTTGGTCCAGGACTATGGTCTAAAGCCAAATCCGTAGGAACTAATTGATTCACGTCTCGTCTGTCCACTATGATGACGTCGTCATCATCATCTACCTGAGCGATATCCACGAAGCCGGGTTGTGTGACGAAACGGAGGAGCTCTTTAAAATTAAAATTCAAAAAAATAATAAATTAATAAAATAGAAAGAAATAATTTCTCATCTGGTTAAAAAACATTGTGTTGAAGATGTACATCGTTTTTACCACAGCTAGTATCGTCTAAATCATTCGCCTGTATGGCCACTGTGAAAAATTACAAAAAATTATACAATTAAAAATACATTCATTTTAATTTATAAAAGAATAGAAAAATATATCACTTACACGTATTAATCCCATCAAACGCAGCCTGTTCAATGTTTGAACCTAGGGGGATAAATTAAAAAAAAAAGTTTATATCAAATAATTAATAACGGGACACAATTCCTAAACTAAAATATAGAACACAACATCGCCTCAACATGCATAGGCTGTAACATATACTCCACCCGCTAGAGGGCTGTATTTCACTGGGGAATAGGATGTAACATATACTCCACCCAGCTAGAGGGCTGTATTTCACAGGGAATAGGATGTAACATATACTCCACCCACTAGAGGGCGGTATTTCACTGGGAATAGGATGTAACATATACTCCGCCCGCTAGAGGGCGGTATTTCACAGTGTGAATAGGGCGTCAAGCTCAATAGCCTGCAGCCCCTAATATCTATCGTACCTGGATGCGGTGCTTCAGATAGTGCTTAAAACTATGATTTTATTGTAAATAAAAGTGGTATTATATCCTCAGAAATCATCGATCCAGTTTCTGAAAACATAAACATGCCAAAATGAGTGTCAAAACTGTATGAGGATACCATGCACTGCTATGCTATATGGTATAGCATAGCATAGCATGGGCTGCGTTCGAAACCGCATACTCATTGAGTAGGTACTCATTTTCAATAAGTACTTACTTAACGAGCTCTAAAAGAGTAGGTACTATATTGCCTGATCTCGTGAAGTATGAATGCGATCCGCACTTTATGCGCCATGTTGACGTTATCATGTGACCTACGACGTTATCTCAAGCGCAACAACTTGAAAGACGAGTGACAGGTTTAATTCATCGACCTATAAATATCTTAATATTGATTAAACTTGCTAATTGTGTGGGCTTGTTGAAGAAACAGCTGCCCATTTATTTTGTGATATTAACCCTACTAATCTGACCCAGTTTTATCCTTACCAAAACCCACAATCGTGATCTCTTAAATATGTTGTTAATTTCTTTATTTTATATGCAAAGCATGTCATCCACAAGCAAAATTGGCCTAAATCTCCTTTATATTTTCCTTTTTAAATTTAACTCCTGTTTTATCCCTCAATCCCTTATTCAAAGATATCTAACCTTGTTATTGTTTTTTCTTTGTATATAATGTATGCAAACCCATGATATTTGTTTTATTATTAGGATTGTTAAAGATACAACCATGTAATTATAAAATAAAAGATAGGCCTATGAGTGACAGGTGCAGTAACAGCTCAAAGCATCAATAGCTCCACAGCCCGACCTGTGCGGTTTCCCTCAGAGTCTGCAACGAGGACGTCTTTCAGCTGCTCGAAGATCTCACCTTGGGAGAACACTGTTGATTTTATACTCTTAAAATGTTATTACTATTCAAAATTAAGATTACCCCAGAATGAATTGCATTGCTAGCCCACTAAAACACTTACAATAATAATAATAACAAATGCTGACCAATACTTAATTATATTACTTTTTTTTTTACTGAAAATTATATTGTTTTAGTAAAACAAGCAAAATGCAACTTGTTGTCATATGACATAGCGATGCATGAAAATACACTAGAACAAATGCAGCCGATGTGAATACCAATTTTCAGTCAAGCAATGAATAAATGCATGAGTTAATAAAATATTTTATTTACTGACAACAATAGGAAACATGAATTAATGAGTAAAAGAATGAATAAAAGTAAACATCACAAATGAATAAGTCACCATGAAACAAAGCTTTATTCAAACGTATTGTTCTAACAAACCATCACACATTTACAGACGGTGAACCCCACATCTGCTGCCATCTCAACACAGCTTGATGAAGCAGTTGACCACCGTGAACACCTTCGCCTGTCCAGCCGTCCATCATGTCCCTTCTGAACCCCACAACCCTGAAGCAAGAGTGGAGAACATGTGCGGGACAATCTGACTGCTGATGTCTACTCCAAACATCCGTCTGCCTGCTCTCCATCAGCATGACTACTTAAAACGTTTTACAATTCATGTTGTCAGCATCCCATTTCTTGCCATATTTGATTTAATATTTTTTACAATTACATGCTACTTGTATTGTAGCTTTATGACTTTTGTGGTGTAGTGGGCTAAACACTGAACTGATAAGCAGAAGGTTTCTGCTTGGATCTCCGCAGCCGTCACCACCAGTGTGTCCTTGAGCAAGGCTCAACCACAGAAGCTCTGCAGCAAATGCACAGACATCAAGAATCAGAAAAGTGCTGAAAAAACTCTGTTTGAAATTAAAATAAAATACAACTTAAGATTTAAATGTATGTTTTATTCATTTCTGTAGTATACTCAAAGCCTTTGATGACAGGCTTCCTTCATCACCCTCTCTCCAGTCTCCACCAGATAAACACACACACACACACACACACACACACACACACACACACACACACACACACACACACACACACACACACACACACACACACACACGCTCTTCTGCCCCTGTAACATCAGACAACTTTCATGTTACCTGTATCTTAAACAACACCTTGATAAAAGCATAAAAGTTTATGTGCTCAATTGCCTTAAATGTTGAGGTAGTTGCTGATGTGTTAATGTTCCTCAATTCATCAACAGTTCTAATGGACAAATAAAAAAAGATAACTTATGTTTAGTTACTTTATGTAGATCTATTAACATTACTGACGTTCATGTAAAGTAAGCAGTGTTGACCACAGGGAACTCTACATTATAGCACACACACATCACTCTGATCAGATGTCTATTTCATGCTGTGATGTCATCTGCAATACTTATCGAAAATGTTCCTGTCAGATGTTAAATAAACATTTAGTAAGCATCTTTATCTTTAAGTATATCGTTTATGTAAATCCACTTTGGAGACGTGTGTGTGTGTGTGTTACTGGAGCTCATACATAATAAAACGTGTTTTTACAGCCCAATCACAACTACACTATACTGTCTGTCGTCTTTACACTTTTAACAATTCAACAGTTTAACGTTACTCTACAGTAGTCCAACAAATGCGATTTTAACACAAGGAACGGTGATTTTGGTTTGTAATACTCACATTTGATTGGCTTTTCTCCGCCTGACGTATCCTTTCCTGTGGCCTCATGGGAAGGCAGGGATAGAAAAGTATCCGACGATGGGTACTTCACAATCTGGGCGGAATCAGTAAGCCATCCGGGAACTTCTCGCCTACTCTTTTATGATTACTGAGGTTTCGAACATACTTCTCCTTTCACGTACTGTTTTCGCCTACTATATAGTAGGTAAGTAGGCATATTCGAACGCAACATCAGTATACGCACGTCCGAATCTCGCGAGAAATACTCCAAAACCCTGGTAGTTCTCGCCTACTCTTTTATGAATACAAAGGATTCGAGCATACTCTTCGCTCGCCTACTGCTTTTTACATACTATATAGTAGGGAAGTATGCGGTTTCGAACGCAGCCAAGGTCTTTTCTTTTTTTTTTTAGCATAGCATGGTCTAGCACGTGGTGACTACATAGGATGACATCGTTTTCCATAATAATAGTCTTTTCATAATAAAAACCTTTTTTACAAAAAACAGTTTCACGATGATAAATTGACTTCTAACGGGACAGTATTGGTATGTAATATATATATATATATATATATATATATATATATATATATATATATTACTGATTTTTTTAAAAATCACACATTACAGATTTTTATTTATTAATATCTGTGTCAGATGATAGAAAAATAATATCTGTATCAGCCGATAGAAAAACAATCTAAAACATTGCAGTATAATGGAAATAAAACATTGGTGCATATTTTTTAAGAGCATATTAATATAGAGGATAAAACATCACAGCAGAAATGAACTATAGAGGAAATATTCGCTGCAGAGCAATCATAATTTGCGATATGGTTTAAAACACAATAGCATAATAAACAATGGTGCATATTTTAAGAGCATATTAATAGAGAGGAAAAAACATCACAGCAGAAATGAATTATAGAGGAAATATTCGCTGCAGAGCAATCATAATTTGCGATATGGTTTAAAAACACAATAGCATTATAAACAATGGTGCATATTTTAAGAGCATATTAATATAGAGGATAAAACATCACAGCAAAAATGAGTTAGGGGAAATACTCACCGGTAGTCATTTTTCTTTGATGGAGAGATGTTGAAGCGAGAAGTTGGGGAGATGAACTGTTCTTCAAAAGCAAAATGAATGGCCTATTATCACTGTAAAGCTGCTTTAAAGCAATCTGTGTTGTAAAAGCGTTTATAAATGAAGGGGACTTGACGTGTTGTGTGACCGCTAGATGACGCGAGTGTTCTATGAAATGGAAGCGTATGGCTTTTGTAAGAGGTCGATGGCAGGTCACCACATTGCTGATAGTAATTTATTGCGAGTGAACGTGCTTAAAAACAACAGGTGGTTAAAAATTAGGTTCAATGCATACAATATACGGTTACACATGTGCTGTCCTCTGTATGAGAGACATTCAGAAAATAACTTTAGCAGGGGTCCCCCTGCGCCCTGTAACCCCCTCTTTGAGAGAGAGAGATAGAGATGTGAGTTAAGATTTGCACCGTGCTCTGGAATGCGAGGGAAGATGTCAGAGGGGGGCGCACACACGGAGACACACACAGGCGCGCGGCCCCTTGTTTTTGAGAGACAATACGACCGTTCAATATGACCGTTGCGGTGTGAAAAGAGGGGGAATGATTTCTAAACATGTAAGTTGTTTTTTTGTGAACACGTTTCATACATTGCGTTGTTTCTAAAGCTGTATGTTTTCTTCATCTCTATCTCTATGCCGGATGATTTTTTCTAAAGCCGGTTCAGTTAAACTATTCTTTTCATTTTTTTGTCACTGTTGTAGACTGTGTTGTAGACTGTGATAAAAGTTTCTGCTATGAATGGTGCAGTTTTGGGAAACGATAAATGTTGGAAACGTAGTTTCTGGAATGCGGACACGCTCCTATAACATGACGGCAAAACACACACACACACACATACAGACACACACACACACACACACACAGACATAATGTCTGGAATGCGGACACGCTCCTATAACACGACGGCAAAACCGTAGGGCCAAACTAACTGTCGAAATCAAACACACACACACACATCATGATTTAGCATACGGGAAGTCATAGCTCAAAAACTTACTGTCAAAATCAAACACACACACATTATGATTTAACATAGGGTAAACCGTAGGTCAAAAACTAACTTTCAAAATCAAACACACACATCATGATTTAACATAGGGTAAGTAAAAAAAAAAACATTAGTGGTGATAGATAGGTCAAAGGTTAATCCCCTTACACACATACCGGAATAACACCTGCCATAAAGGTCAAAGGTTAATCCCCTCACACACACATACCGGAAGGCCCACCCCTAAAGGTCAAAGATCAAAGCAATCAATCATTTTGACACATGCCGAATCATAACACTACTCCTGTGGCATTTTAATTAAGTTAGTTTTGGGTTAATGTAATTGTGCTTACCATCTGTGGCCCAGTTTACATTCTGACCTACAATTCTGGTTATCTATCAGGGTGATCTGCAGAGTTAACCTGTTAAGCTGCACCCCCACTTGGGGGCTCACAGCTGAAAACGACCTACCTGAATTAAAACAATTATAGCTCCTGAGAACAGTGTGCTACAGGCACAATTAAGGTATCTTTGGAAAGAAGACACGTGGGACTCGTTGAAATGCCTCAAATATTATTTGCACTACATAGAATGTTTTATTATTTCATGTAAAAATATATGAAAATAGACCTGGAGGAATCCAGTTCAGTTATGGATTGAAAGCCACACGACTTATCAGTTTATAGTTCAAGTTTGAGGAAGATATAATGAAAAATGTGGTTCCTGCAAGCTTTTTTTCCAAGACTATGTCTGTTCCATTTCTCCCTCCCCCTGCTTGAGGCACATCCCCAGAAATGAAAACTCCCAACTAAAACAATTGCAGTTGCTGAACAATTTGCACTACATGCACAATTTAGACATCTTTAAAAAGAAGACACTTTAGAGTTTATTACCCAAACATTAAAGTAGAAACAACTTAGAAAGACAAACAGTTATAGAAGTTGAAGTGTCTTGAAGATGATTTGTGCTACAATGAACACTTTATTATTTGATGTAAAAATATATGAAAATAAACCTGGAGGAATCCAGTTAGTTAATGAATTGAAAGGCACAAGTCTCATCAGTTTATATTTAAAATTTGACGAAGATATCATGAAAAATGGGGTTCCTGCATGCTTTTTTCTAAGAATATGTCCAGGTGCCAAGAAACCTACAGGAGACTTGATAACCTAATGTTATGAAGGGTACTGAAAGCTGTTTTAGCCATCATATATGATGCTTGAATGCTTTTTCAACTATAAAATAATAGGCAGAACCATAAGACTTTGTATAAGTGATTTATTTGTACAACAGAATTTATAAAAATATAATAAAAAAATTAAATATTAATAAAAAAGAGCTAAACTTCTTTGCAACTGAAAAGACATTACAACAAGTAAAATAAGTATAATAACTATAAATATAACTAGTAATATAAATATGAATAACAATATAATATAAATATATAGCTATAAAAACACACACAATTTGCAAATGTAAAAAAAAAAAAACATTTACTGGCCTTTTACTGGCCGATTCAGGTCTACAACAGCAAGTGCAGATCTTGAAGAATCTGAAAGCGTTCTTCTCTTTTCTGCTGGTTGGCTGGTGCTTGGATGCCATTCCTCATCTGAAGACTCAACCTGATGCCTGTAGAATGGCAAGGAAAGGAAAGAGAATTAGCACTGCATGTAATACTTCTGTATAGTTTGCCCATTCAATCAACAATCACACTGTCATCATTCACTCTAATTACAGGCCATCCCATGAACAATGAAACTGATGGGCAGTCAGTTAGACAGCATTCATATTGATGGCCACCTATACATTCTCACACAGCCCAAACATCAATCTAACGGCCGGCTATACAGTGAGCATTCATATTGACGGCGGCCTATACATTCGCACACAGTCCTACAATCAATCTAATGGCCGGTGATACAGTGAGCATTCATATTGATGGCCAGACATAAAATCAACAATCACACACATGGTCGGCCGTCCAGAACTTTTTTCTTTCTTTTTTCGTCAATTTGTTTTTTGTAGCACAGGGGAAAAAATGCATTTTATATATATATATATATATATATATATATATATATATATATATATATATATATATATATATATATATATATATATATATATATATATATATATATATATATAATTTTTTCCTGTGTGTGCTAGAAAAAAATGCTAAATATCAGTATATGTATAATCTATACTGGTATATTGCATTTTTTCAAGCACACAGAAAAACAAAATAAATACAGTCTCAATATATATATATATATATATATATATATATATATATATATATATATATATATATATATATATATATATATATATATGTTTTATTTACACACACAGGGAAAAATGTGTGTGCTAGGAAAAATGCAAAATATCAGCATATGTATAATGCATACTGGTATATTGCATTTTTTCTAGCACACAGAAAAAATTAAATAAATACATTCTCACACACCTTCTCAATATACATAAACAACTACACATAGCAACTCATCGGTATAAAATTGGATCATCTTCTCTGTCAACAAGCATATCACCGTCATCGCTGTCTTCACTCTCCTCAATGTTTTCCACATCGCTGCTTCGAGTGAGCTCAAATAAACATCTTCAGCAGAAACAAAACTTCTTTTGACGATCCATTGGATAATAAATTCCGTCCATTTAGTAAGACTAGCAAACAGTTACTACAAAGAGACCGTCTGTTTACTAGCCCGTTAGCTGTTAGCTGTCAAATGACAGGGGAGGTGTGTCACAGACTACGTCGCAGCTACTCGTGGAGAGAGAGAGAGCGCCAGATTCAAATGAATAAATAATCACGCCCATGTGACGAATATAAACATGCCAGGTATCGTTGGAATCGTGTGTTCATTGGCTACATTTTCTGTCAGTCATGACGATTCAATGCTTTTATTGGCTCCAGATAAACAGACAATGTCATTGGATGAGCACATCATGACATCAGCTAAACCGAGTGCTATGGTTGGACATTTTGGACTAGATCCCAGCTATCTTTGCATGTTTTTGAGTGCGAGTGGGTTTATTATGTTCGTAACATTCTAAGCTATAAACCCATGTCACTTTATGCTACCGGGAGACTGTTTTTGGTGCATTATTTTATTGCATAACAGTCTAGTATGATACTTCGCTCCGCAGAAATGCGATGTAAACAAAGGATTAACCATCAATATTACACCATTATTGTTTCATTGGATTAAAAATGCTCTATGGGATTTTATTCAGTGGACCCTCACCTTTCCATTCATTCTGGAACTTTTAGCAGTGGATGCGTGTGTGGCTCGTAATTAGGACACAACTGGTATGTACTCTGTTTTTCTTTATGCTTGTTTTGATGTGTATTGCTTACATTAATGCAAAAATACAGCCGTTATAAGCTTTTCATTGAAAAACAGTGGTCTGTCCTCGATGCTTGGGGTTTAGACCTTTAGAATGATGTATAGTTTGTCAAGATTAATTATGTTTTTTTTACGTTAAATCTATTAATAAACATTATACTC
Organism: Gobio gobio; assembly: GCF_949357685.1. Classification (NCBI taxonomy): domain Eukaryota; kingdom Metazoa; phylum Chordata; class Actinopteri; order Cypriniformes; family Gobionidae; genus Gobio; species Gobio gobio. The sequence continues at coordinate 33,026,129 of NC_137118.1, read as the reverse complement.
GTGCTAAAAATAGTGCTTCAACCCGAGCACGTCATCGCAACGCTTAAGGGGTTAAATATATTCTGAAGCAATATTCACACCAGTGTTCAATCAGCTTTGACGTATTTAAATCTGCATATTTATGATATTTTTACCTTTTATAAAGGGCATTTTTTCCCCAATCTTATTAAAAACAGGATATGATTAGGCTTTCCTTTTATATTCTTAAATTTGATCAATAAATTAAATTAGAATAAGACACAATAGGGCTGTTACCAATCAAATTAAATAATTTACACTGAAAAATTAAATTCTGCATTAAATAATATTATGAGATTGTTTTAAATATATATTTTTTAATACAAAAAGATATGTTTAAACATGAAACTAAACTGCCAGTAGGTAAGGAGACAGATTAGAATCATTAATAATTCACGCAAAAAACAAGATGTACACGTGTAACCAATTTCACATGCATGAAACCAAATTCATGTGCACAAAAAACAATTCATGTGCACAAAATAAAATTATATATTCATAAAATGCATTTCACAAATGCAAAACACAATTCGTAGATTTACAACTGTGCACAAAAACTTTTGAATGTTTTAAATTTACAAGTTCATCCTGTAATGTGAATGTGCAAACCGTCATTCACGTGTAAATTGCCTTGGATTTGTGTGTGTGTGTGTTTTTGAAACTATCCTGGCAGCGCTCTCCTCCCACCCGGATCAGTCGTACTCTTTAGCCAATCAGATTTAAGCTCATCAATCAGCCAATCAAAACCAGGTGAGGGCGGGCCCACCTGGGTATTACCTCAGCGTTCGACCACAGTTAGAGATCATGGCTAAGCAGAGGTATGTGCAGTTTGATCGGTTCATTTCTGTGTTTACTGAAACTAAGAAGTTAGAGATCAGTTGAAGTGATAGTTTATTAACTGCTGTGTGAAAATAAACATTTGTTTTAAGTATTGATGGATTCTTATGTTTACTTCATAAAGAATTACGCATATGCATACCATACTAATGTAGGATTTTAGATTCATAAACTCCATAGAAAGCATAACAATGGTTTGAATGATGAGAGATAGTGTATATAAATAGATGATTATGAAACATATAAAGTTTTTGGATATTTTTCACATGGTCTTGTACTATTATTTAATTAGGAAAGAGCAGTCACAACAGTGTGTTTGTACCTGCATGTCATGCACCACACATTCAACTGATGATGATAACTTATGGAATGAAGTGAATACATTGGAGACCATTTATAATGTATCTATGCTTTTTTTTTTTACTTTAAGCTGCATATATATGCAGTTTTATTGTTTCAGAATTCCAAGACAGATGAGGTGTTAAGTTGCAGAGATAACCAGTACCTTGACCTTACCATTCCTACTGTATAATTGTTTCAAAACAGTCATGTTGCAAGCCATACATTTTGACTGTTGTTTCAACAAGAGGCTGAAAGTCATGCATTGTTACTGTATTAATTTGCACACTCAAGGAATAAAGCCCTGCTATGCATTATTGAATATTCTTGTTTTATGTCAGAATTAAAAGATTCAAATACATTTGCTACAGCTGATGTATACTATTTATTAATTTGAAAGTTTATGAATCCTTTGGGAATAAAATCTATATGAAATGACTTGGCCATGAGTAAAGAGATAGTTCACCCAAAAATGAACATTTTGTCCATTTAGGTAACCAAGCAGATCTCAGTCCCCATTGACTAACATAGTAGGGAGAATAATACTATGGTAGTCAAATCTGCTTTGTTACAAACATTCTTCCAAATATCTTTCTTTGTGTTCAGCAGAACAAAGAAATTCATACAGGTTTGGAACACCTTGAGGGTGAGCAAAAAAAAAAAATTAAAAAAAAAAATATATATATATATAGTGAGGAAAATAAGTATTTGAATAAGGAAAATAAGTATTTGAACACCCTGCTATTTTGCAATTTCTCCCACTTTGAAATCATGGAGGGGTCTGAAATTGTCATCGTAGGTTCATGTCCACTGTGAGAGAAATCACAATGTATGATTTTGTAACTATTTATTTGTATGATACAGCTGCAAATAAGTATTTGAACACCTGTCTATCAGCTAGAATTCTGACCCTCAAAGACCTGTTAGTCTGCCTTTAAAATGTCCACCTCCACTCCATTTATTATCCTAAATTAGATGCACCTGTTTGTGGTCGTTAGCTGCATAAAGACACCCCATGGGGCTGTCCACCCCATACAATCAGTAAGAATCCAACTACTAACATGGCCAAGAACAAAGAGCTGTCCAAAGACACTAGAGACAAAATTGTACACCTCCACAAGGCTAGAAAAGGGCTACGGGAAAATTGCCAAGCAGCTTGGTGAAAAAAGGTCCACTGTTGGAGCAATCATTAGAAAATGGAAGAAGCTAAACATGACTGTCAATCTCCCTCAGACTGGGGCTCCATGCAAGATCTCACCTCGTTGGGTCTCAATGATCCTAAGAAAGGTGAGAAATCAGCCCAGAACTACACGGGAGGAGCTGGTCAATGACCTGAAAAGAGCCGTTTCCAATGTTACTGTTGGTAATACACTAAGACGTCATGGTTTGAAATCATCCATGGCACGGAAGTTTCCCCTGCTTAAACTAGCACATGTCCAGGCCCGTCTTAAGTTTGCCAATGACCATTTGGATGATCCAGAGGAGTCATGGGAGAAAGTCATGTGGTCAGATGAGAAGCTTTTTGGTCATAATTCCACTAAAACGTGTTTGGAGGAAGAAGAATGATGAGTACCATCCAAAGAACACCATCCCTACTGTGAAGCATGGGGGTGGTAGCATCATGCTTTGGGTTTGGGTTCCCTGCTGTCAGTTTTGTGTACCGTTACACCCCTATTACTAATGCAATCTTAAAATCAAAAGCTGTATAAGTTAATTAGTTAATGCACTGTTAACGTACATGAACAATGGCTATAAATGTAATTAACTAGCTTTAAACTATATTTGATTAACTAAGGTCAACAAATATTAATAAACACTGTAAAAAAATATTGCTCATCACTGTTAGATCATGTTGGCTAATACATTAAATAATGTTAACAAATGAGATCTTATTCTAAAGTGTTACCAAACTTTTAAGCTCTTAAACCTTGACTAGCACCAAAGTTAGGACCAAAAGGTTTATTCTAAAATCTTATTCCAGCATTACGGTGAATGAAAGTAAAAAATAAAAATAAATAAATAACCTGAAGAACTCCAAAGGCACAATTATTTTTTTTTTAATTGTTCATCACCAACTATTTTGAAGTTGTTGGAAAGTGCTGTTTATGTCAATGTTCCAGAAGCTCTCCATCGGCAGAAAACTTGCGCACCATCTCTCCACAGTAGATGAGAATGGACAAGTTCCAAAGCAGGAAAGCAAAAAATATATACCTTGAGAAAAGAAAAAGAAACAGAAAGAAAACAATTGTTTATAAAACAGATCTATCGATTATTATAATTGGCTCAATTAAATGAAAGCGATAGATGTACAGTTGCGCTCCAAAGTTTATATTCACACTGCTTTATCTGTTAAAAAAAAAATTATTTTAGCAATAAGAGGGATCATAAAAATTAGCATGTTGTCTTTTTATTTAGGACTGCCCTGATGAAGCAGGTTATTCTGCAAGGTGTGTGTAAACTTTTGACCGCAACTGCATCACCTATGTGATGAATTACCTCAGTCATCAGGGCAACATCACAGTAGAAGCTGGGAGAGGTTCCTTCACGTTTCCCACAAACACCAGATCCCACGGACCACATCATCTTCACGGACACTGGGCCTTAAAAATAGAGGATATTTTAATAATTGTTTTTATTCCCACTTTACAGGGAATTAAACATAACTTAAATATATATAAATAACCCAAGAACCATGCAAATTGAGAAAGCTATTCTTCCATTTGTCCTCATCTTGCCTTGCAAGTTTCATCTGACCATCTCCATGAAGGATGCTCCTGTATTTGCCACGGCTGGCACAGCAATGCTGAGGCCCCATTCCTTTGGGTTGTTACCTGTAAAATATATAATGATTCGGGGTGTAAATGCACAGGTGGGAATTTATTACTTACAAATGGACAAGATGCAAAGCATTTAAAAGCTAAAGCTTAAAAGACTTGATAGCAGTGTTTTAGCTTGTAGTGTGTGATCAGTGTCATGGCTGGGAATAAATTCATAATTAACAATAACTTCACCTCATCAATACGGCTCTGTGATTCCACACAGCTTGCACTGGATCTCCAATAACACATCTATACTGATCATACAAAATAAAAAAAATTTAATAACTCCAGATAAGCACAAAATATTAAAAAAACACAAATAGTAACTTAACATTGTACTCTCCAAATGCAAAAAAATAATAATAAATAAATAAATAAATACATTACAAGCATTATTTCTAGAGGTGGGTGATATATTGAATATTACTGGTCGTTATAATATGGATTAATTGTATATAAATGTCTAATGTTACTATAACTTTAAGTTCATTTAGTTCATTTAAAAATTCTGAGTTCGATTAAAATATTGTATTTTCAGCAGCCAAATTCCTCGAACACGCCCACACACACGATCACATTCCGAAAAAATAAATTATTATAATGCAATCATAGATACATGATGATAGGAAACATGATTCATTCACCTCCCGAGTCCATATTGCGTCTATCTGCGATTAAACTAAATACACTCTTGACCGCAAAAAGAACTGCCATGTTATGGTGAAAATTAAAAATCAAGAAAGCTTAAATCAAGATATACTTACTTGACTCGTTTGCAGCACATAACGTCTCATCTGTAATCATCCAATGATCCAAAAGGTTCACTCCGTTGTTCTCGTTGTTTGATCAGCTTCAGTTTCCTCACGCATCGCGATCATAGAAACATGGCGGACAGCACATTTTTCAAAATAATGACGTAGTATTTTTGGCGCATGCGCATTAAAATATTAAATAGAAATATTTTGTGCATGGTTAAATGTTGATTATAAATGTTTTCCATTTCTGTTCAAGTTGAAGATGTTCTAACTCACTGTGTAGTTGGACTGTAAGTTAAAATAACTTGACTCATTGACCTAACTAAAAGTCAATTATGTTTACAGTGTAGTGTAGTCTGATTAAAATTAATTGTTTTTTAACTGAATTTGAATGCAGATTAATTTTGTTTAGATTTGTTCAACTTTTGCTTGCAATTAAATGTGTGTTTAATCGGCGTAGAACAACATAATGATATTGAAATTAATCTGTACACACAGTACTACATTGCTATTACATTAAGCACAAATAGCTAAGCTACTCCTCTCATAAATTAGCCTTTATGTCAAATATTATGTAAAAAACTGACACTTGTAGTTGAGTTCATAGAGCAGGAGCTAGTGATACAAATTTTAAAAAGTGTATTGAAGCTAGAAGAAATACATTAATACACGCAGTATACATTATAGACTAAACACATTTAGAATACATTAACAAATGTAATTTTTGACATTTTTTTCCATGTGCTTTAGTATGTCAATATAAAAATAAGTGTACTTTATAAAATATAAATAACAATAATTATTTTAAATATGTTTAAGTAAAATATAGGTAGACATTATTACAAGGTGCATTTTTAAAAAAGTGCACTTAAGTGTGCTTATAAATATTGCCATGAAAGTATACTTTCCTTAAGTAAAAATTAATTAGATATTATTACAAAGTGCACTTATAAAAAGTGCACTTAAGTGTGTTTATAAATATTGCCATGAAACGTCTCGGTTACGTATGTAACCCTCGTTCCCTGAAGGAGGGAACGGAGACGTACGTCGGAACTGACCGACGAATTGGGATCTGTCTTCAGAGACCAGTCTACTTCGAGTGTATTAGAAACGAGCCAATTGTATTGGCATGCGGTCCACGCACCGCCCCGCACCACGGGTATAAACACGGAAGTGGAGTACCGCATATTGCTTTTCCAACTGAGGAGCCGAATAAGTGACTCGGCCCTTCAGCGGAAGCACAGCACCTGGCGACGGGACGTACGTCTCCGTTCCCTCCTTCAGGGAACGAGGGTTACATACGTAACCGAGACGTTCCCTTTCAGTCGGTCACGTTCGACGTGCGTCGGAACTGACCGACGAATTGGGATCCCTACCAACACACCAGAGCCGCAACGTCTGACACCGAAGGGGTGACGGAGGAGCTCGACAGGGTTCACCATTTCTGGGGAACACAACTGGAGAAGATAAACGCACGAATCCGGCCATAGGCGGGAGTGGCGTAGCAAGCCGACACAGGAACGGGCACTTCACGTCTACCGGCCGTTGGAGGCGAGTACACGGGAAGAAACGGCTCCACACGGAGGCTATAGAATCTAGCGAACATGTTAGGTGTCGCCCAGCCCGCAGCTCTACAGATGTCTGTCAGCGAGGCGCCTTGAGCCAGCGCCCAGGAGGAGGCAACACTCCTTGTGGAGTGCGCTCGCAACCTGAACGGGCAAGGCACGTCTTGCGATTGGTACGCTAAAGACGATAGCATCCACTATCCAGTGGGCTAACCTCTGCTTGGAGACAGCCTTTCCCTTCTGCTGCCTCCATAACAGACGAAGAGCTGCTCTGAGGTCCTAAAGCTTTGTGTCCGGTCAACGTAAGCGCGAAGAGCGTGGACGGGACATAAAGCCAGGGCTGGGTCTGCCTCCTCCGAGGGCAGCGCTTGCAGGTTCACCACCTGGTCCCGAAAGGGAGTGGTAGGAACCTTGGGCACGTATCCGGGCCGGGGTCTCAGGATGACGTGAGAGTTACCGGGCCCGAATTCTAGGCACGATTCGTAGACCGAAGCGCATGCAGGTCCCCCACCCTCTTGATTGAGGCCAATGCAGTCAGGAGTACCGTCTTCATAGACAGGATTTTTAACTCAACGGACTGCAAAGGCTCAAAAGGAGGGCCCTGAAGTGCTCTGAGCACCAGGGCTAAGTCCCAAGAGGGTAGCGAGATAGAACGAGGAGGATTTAGTCTCCTCGCACCTCTGAGGAACCTGACGATTAAGTCGTGCTTCCCTAAGGTTTTACCTTCAACTACATCGTGATACGCCGCTATTGCTGCGACGTACACTTTCAGGGTGGAGGGAGACAGCCTTCGCTCCAACCCATCTTGTAGGAAAGAAAGCACAACATTAATCGAACACTTCCGGAGGTCTTCTGGCGAGAAGAACACCACTCAACGAACAGGTTCCACTTCAGAGCATTGAGGCGCCTCGTAGAGGGGGCTCTAGCTGAAGTGATGGTGTCTACCACTGCCTGTGGCAGGCCACCTAGAACCTCCGCGTCCCGTCCAGGGACCAGACATGGAGTTTCCAGAGGTCTGGACGCAGGTGCCATAGAGTGCCCCCTCCCTGAGAAAGAAGATCCTTCCTCAGGGGAATCGGCCAGGGTGGGGCTGTCGCGAGGAGTGTAAGTTCGGGGAACCAGGTCCGGTTGGGCCAGTAGGGCGCAACTAGCAAGACCTGCTCCTCGTCCTCCCTGACCTTGCACAGAGTCTGTGCTAGAAGGCTCACTGGGGGAAACGCATATTTGCGTAGGTCCCGGGGCCAGCTGTGCGCCAGTGCATCTGTGCCGAGGGTACCCCCGTTCAGGGAATAGTACCACTGGCAATGGGACGAGTCCGGAGTGGCAAACAGGTCTACCTGTGCGGCTCCGAAAAGGTCCCATATCAGCTGGACGCTCCGGGGGTGGAGTCGCCACTCTCCCGGAAGTGGACACTGACGAGAGAGCTTGTCGGCTGTCTGGTTCAGCACACCTGGGATGTGAATGGCACGAAGCGACCTCAGATGCTTCTGACTCCACAGGAGGAGGTGGCGGGCGAGTTGGAGCATGCGACGGGAGCGCAGACCACCCTGACGGTTGATGTACGCAACGGCAAGAATGCGGTCCGTGCGGACCAGTACGTGTTTGTGCTGAAGCAGCTTCTTGAAGCGACTTAGCGCAAGACGTACTGCCATTAACTCCAGGCAATTGATATGCCAATGCAGCTGGGGCCCCGTCCACAGACCCGAGACTGCATGCCCGTTGTACGTGGCCCCCCAACCCGAGGCTGAGGCATCTGTGAATACCACAACATGCCTAGACACCTGTCTTAAGGGCACTCTGGCCCATAAGAACGAGGGGTCGGACCAAGGGTTGAAGGTTTGGCGACAGTACGGGGTAACTGGGACCCGATACTGGCCGCTCTGCCACGCCCACCTCGGGACTCGGTCGTGTAGCCAGCGATGAAGCGGTCTCATATGAAGCAATCCGAGCGGCGTTACCGCGGCTGCAGATGCCATATGCCCCAGGAGCCTCTGAAAGAATTTCAGTGGGACCGCCGTCCTGCTCTTGAATGTATTCAAGCAGTTCAACACTGACTGGACTCGTTCCTCTGTGAGGCGCGCAGTCCGATTGACCGAATCCAGCTCCATGCCGAGATAAGACATCCTCTGCGTGGGACAGAGTTTGCTCTTCTCTCGGTTGACCCGAAGGCCCAACAGGCTGAGGTGACGGAGCACCAGGTCCCTGTGTTCGCACAACTGCTCCTGAGACTGGGCGAGTATAAGCCAGTCGTCGAGATAGTTGAGAATGCGAACGCCGCGTTCTCGGAGTGGAACAATGGCTGCCTCCACGACTTTCGTAAAGACGTGGGGCGACAGGGACAGCCCGAAGGGCAAGACTTTGTACTGATATGCCTTCCCCTCGAACGCAAAGCATTTGAACGGTCTGTGTCGAGGGAGAATAGAGACATGAAAGTACGCGTCCTTCAGGTCGATCGCTGCAAACCAATCTTGGGGACGGATGCATTCGAAAATGCATTTCTGCGTTAGCATTCTGAACGGAAGCTTGTGCAGGGCCCGTTTCAGAACACGCAGGTCCAAGATTGGCCGTAACCCACCGCCTTTCTTGGGTACAATGAAGTAGGGGCTGTAGAACCCCGACTTCATATCGGCTGGAGGAACCGGCTCGACCCAGTAGGACATCGATCTCTGAACGCAAGACATGGGCATCACTGCTCCGCACGGAGGTGAAGAGGATGCCCTTGTGCTTGGGAGGCCGGTACGCGAACTGAGTCGCGTAGCCGAGTCTGATAGTACGGATGAGCCAGCGAGACGGTCTGGGGGCTCTCTTAGCCAGGCCCCCAGAAGCCGTGCAAGCGGGACCAATGGCACCACAGACGTACCCGGGGTGGGGCAGCGAGGTGAAACGCTCAGACCCAACCCGGACGGCCCGGAGGCGACCCGGAGTGGGTCTGATCGTTCCAGGGTGGGGCAGTGTGTGGGAGAGAAGGCCCGGGGGCGTCCTCTAGCCTCACACCACCCCCTGGCGAAGAAGAGAGGGGAAGCCAGGAGTGGCAAGGCCCGGGGGCGTTGCACACAGCCGGCTTGAGCCTCTCTGGGCCCAGGGACAAAGGAAACTGCTCTGAGAACGTGGGTACCGCTGGACTCCGGAGAGCCAGCGGCAGGACCGAAACCGAAAAATATATTCTCCCCCCGGTCCTCCTCCGGGGGAGGGAGGGGTGCGGACACCGACTCCCTGAGCAGTTCCCCTCTTGCTGGGCTGCCCGTTTCAGGGCCGCTTGCCCTTGTGCTTGCCAGCGGACTTTGCGGGACCCTGGACGGGCTGGGCGCCTCCCTTGCGCCCGGCCACCTGCTGCCTGGGTGGAGGCTGCTGCTTGGCTTAGCAGGGGCGGAGGCGGACGCAGGGAGACACCCTCGGCGACAAGCAGATGGAGGTGCTGTGGACAACGACTGGGTGGAGGCAGCAGCTGGTCGTCGTGGCAGGAAGTTTTTATTTTTTATTTTTTTTATTTTAATTATTATTTTTTACCTCCACCTGCTTCTGGGCCACCAAGAACTGCTGGGCACTGTTCTCGATGACGTCGCCGAAGAGGCCAGTCTGACAGACAGGGGCGTTGAGGAACCAAACTTTGTCGGGCTCACGCATATCTGCCAGGTTAGCCCCAGCTTTCTGGACCACTAGTGTGGACATCGCCTGACCCAGGGAGCGTGCAGTGACTTCCGTCACCCGGAGGGCGAGGTCCATCACAACACGCAGTTCCTGCATAACCCCTGGGTCGGGACCACCCTCGTGCATGCAGGACAGAGGGCAGTGAGAGAGGGAAAAAACTTAAACATTATGGCCCTTTTGGCGTTCCATATTTTGGCACCAAATAGTTCCACACTGCTAAGTTTTTCCAAATGCACATCCGGGCAGCCACCCCAGAAAGCATGGCTGTCAACTCTGAATCTGATTCAGCATGAGCACACTATTATAGTGGGAAACTCAGCATCATCATTTCCAGCGCATAACAGCCCTCTCTCCGATGCAGCAATTGACATCTGTCCTCCGCCAGAGCCCCAAATGAAACGCTAGGTCCCCCCTTTTTTCAAAAAAGGACCAGCAATCCCATCCGTAAGCTACCAGCAGGCATGTGAGACAATGAGCGTGGCCGTCCGACTTGACGGCACACGGCGCGCTGAACACTCAAGCCTCCAAGAAGAGGCACGGTGAACAAAGCGCCGACGTGGTCATGTTCTCATAAGGGAACATGAACCACCCACGAACAAAGTCTCAGCATGCTTGTGATGCGATAGAGGAGTGGGGGCCCACGGGGAATGTACCCGGCGGGGAAGCCCCACTATAATCCTCAGGCCACCAAGACTTATTAGCCAAAGTAGACATTTTCCGGTGCACCAGAAAAGGAACTAGATCGGGGAATAAGCAATGGGACTCAACCCCGTTTGAGGTATCACAGTCTCGACCGCGCACCAGAGGACCGAGTGACGCGCTGGGTTGCCGTGGCGCGCTGAACGCTCGAGCCCGAACAACGCGCCGACGTGACCACGTTCTCCTGGGAGAACGCGGATCACCCACGAACGCAATCTCACATGTTTATATGCGAGAGAGATCGTGGCCGTCAAATGAGGACAGGAAACAACCGCATCCAGAAACACACGGTTTGAATGACATCTTGAAAAAGACGCAGGGTCAAACCGTGTTGCTCTTTTTAGAAGGAAATGCTCTTTCAGAAGTGCTGAAGAGCTCAGGGAGATGACCGCGGCTCACAGCAGTCCGATTGCAAGCCTGCATGTGAGCACTCAAGAACGGAAACGCCCAGCCAACCAACACAGGAACAAGTGTATGTTGCAGCGGCCGCTCGCTGACTCGCGCCGTCACACCAGCACCCAGGTAAGAGAGCGATCCTCCTCGAGACTCGTTTAAACACTCTTCGCAGAAACAGCTTGATACAGCAAATCGTTCGGCTCCGAAGTTAAAAGCAATATGCGGTACTCCACTTCCGTGTTTATACCCGCGGTGCGGGGCGGTGCGTGGACCGCATGCCAATACAATTGGCTCGTTTCTAATACACTCGAAGTAGACTGGTCTCTGAAGACAGATCCCAATTCGTCGGTCAGTTCCGACGTACGTCGAACGTGACCGACTGAAAGGGAAGTATACTTTCCTTAAGTAAAAATTAATTAGATATTATTACAAAGTGCACTTATTAAAAGTGCACTTAAGTGTGTTTATAAATATTGCCATGAAAGTATACTTTCTTTAAGTAAAAATGTATTAGATATTATTACAAAGTGCACTTATAAAAAGTGCACTTAAGTGTGTTTATAAATATTGTCATGAAAGCATACTTTCCTTAAGTAAAAATTAATGAGCACTTAAGTGTGTTTATAAATATTGCCATGAAAGTATACTTTCTTTAAGTAAAAATTTATTAGATATTATTAAAAAGTGCACTTATAAAAAGTGCACTTAAGTGTGTTTATAAATATTGTCATGAAAGTATACTTTCCTTAAGTAAAAATTAATTAGATATTATTACAAAGTGCACTTATTAAAAGTGCACTTTAGTGTGTTTATAAATATTGTCATGAAAGTATACTTTCCTTAAGTAAAAATTAATTATATATTATTACAAAATGCACTTATTAAAAGTGCACTCAAGTGTTTTTATAAATATTGTCATGAAAGTATACTTTCCTTAAGTAAACATTAACTAGATATTATTACAAAGTGCACTTATAAAAAGTGCACTTAAGTGTGTTTATAAATATTGCCATGAAAGTATACTTTCCTTAAGTAAAAATTAATTAGATATTATTACAAAATGCACTTATAAAAAGTGCACTTAAGTGTGTTTATAAATATTGCCATGAAAGTATACTTTCCTTAAGTAAAAATTAATTAGATATTATTACAAAGTGCACTTATAAAAAGTGCACTTAAGTGTGTTTATAAATATTGCCATGAAAGTGTACTTTATTTAAGTAAAAATTAATTAGATATTATTACAAAGTGCATTTTTAAAAAGTGCACTTAAGTGTGCTTATAAATATTGTCATTAAAGTGTATTCTCTTTAAGTATACTTAAGTGGCCTTTAATTTTAATTATATCATATGATCTGCAAGTGCACTTTTTAAAAAGTATACTTTTAAGATTTTAAGTACACAAAAAGTACACTTTCAATACAATTAAGCACACTACTTTTTCACAAGGGCTGATTTCCGGACTCTTGTGATTCTCTATCTCTCTCTCTCACACACACACACACGCACTCACACACACACATCTGTGCAGGCAGACACGCACACACAGCCAAAATACATCAACATTTTTTTATTTTATTCACCTCTTAACATTCTTTTGTTTAATTTTCTTGTTAATTTAATACATTTCTTAAAATCAGTTTGTTCTTAGACTCCTTCTTTGTAAACTGTCATAAACTGACTATATCAAGACAATCAATCCTAATCCCATCAAATTTGTGAGCGAGAACTGTAATCTGTACATGCATGTGGTACTAAATACATTTTCCATTCTGTCCAGGAACATTTATTAATACAGAGTTTTTTCATTAATTCTGGAAAACATCCTTATAACAATGACCTCGCATGTGATTGGAGGAGCCCGACGAGCTTCTCGCCCTCGTCCAATCACATGCGAGGTCATGGCCATGACGACCTGCGTGAAGTTGGCCCCCCACCCAACGCAAAACGTCGTCAAACTATGCTCAATCGTTTGTGCTCTGTTTGTGCTGGTTTGTGCTGTAAAAAGTTTCGTTTGTGCTGTTTCGGTTTTTTAGATATTAAAAGAATATTTTTAGGTCATTCTGAGGTCACTCAGCCCCCCCACATGCTGCAAATTCACCCAAAATAGTCTCGTTCGTTTGTGCTTCGTTTGTGCTGGTTTGTGCCGGTAAAATTTTCGTTTGTGCTGCGTTGGGTTTTAAAATATCAGAGATTGAATTATAGACGATGACGTCACCAGCCCCCCCACATGCTCCGAATCCACCCAAAATAGACGCAATCGTTTGTGCTCCGTTTGTGCTGGTTTGTGCTGTAAAAAGTTTCGTTTGAGCTGCTTCGGGTTTTTTTAGATATTAAAATAATATTAGGTGGTCATTATGAGGTCATTCAGCCCCCACATGCTCCAAATTCACTCAAAATAGACTTGTTCGTTTGTGCTCCGTTTGTGCTGGTTTGTGCCGGTAAAATTTTCGTTTGTGCTGCTTTGGGCTTTAAAATATCAGAAATTGAATTATAGACGATGACGTCATCAGCCCCCCCACATGCTCCGAATTCACCCAAAATAGTCTCGTTCGTTTGTGCTCCGTTTGTGCTGGTTTGTGCCGGTAAAATTTTTGTTTGTGCTGCGTTGGGTTTTAAAATATCAGAAATTGAATCAAATGTTGATATTTATTAGGCCTATACAAGGCTGACTGAATAAAATAGATCAATCAATGGTCACAAGATGAAAAATAGTTATAGACAGCTCTTTTTGTGTGAAGTTAGTCAGTAGCCTAGCCTACGATGTAGGAGCATTTTATTTCGGGTTTGTCATTTATTCAATCTCTAATGTTAGATGCTAATAAAGATGATTTAATAGAACATCAACTTCTTATCAGTGTTTTTGTAGTCCCTGTTGTCTTTATTAAAAACTTCATGTTGTTCAGACATTATGTGACTTTTTTTTTCTTTCTCTTTCACACTTTTAAAGTAGAATTGACAAAGACGTTCTGTCAGCACATAATTTGTTCAATAAACAATTTAAATTATCTTCACTTCAGTCTGTCCTGATTGTATTTTATTTTTACGAGTTTCATCTGCTACACTTCACTGCCACCACTAGGTGCAAGTGACACTTCTGTTCAAGAATGCTCTTGTATAAAGTGGTGTAGAGTTAGTGGAGAAAAGGTCGATATAAATCAAACTACAAAAGTCGTTACTGATCCAAATTTCTGGCCAATGTAAGTATACATTGTTTTAACTGTCAGTTACAATATTAGTAGCTTCAAGAATAATTGTACAACATTCAAGAGAGCTAGGCATGCTCTTGGCATGACTTGATATTGAACAGAAACCTCATTAATAACACTTATATTACTAATTTAGCTATGAAATGCTGATTGCAGTTGCACAAAGTTGCCTTTTAGTATTAAAAAACGACCATGGGTCACATGTGCATCTGTATTTAACATTTCATAGCTAAATTAGTGATATTAGTGTTAGCAAAGAGTTTTCAGTTCAATAAACACTGACAATCTAGGGGTCAACATTACCATATTGTTTCGAATATAAGATATATTATCCATCTACATTATCCTTACTATATTATATTATCCTTATATTCAGATCAATACAGTAATATATTAAAACAAATGTATGCTGTACATGCTATTTTTTCAGAGTAAGGATAATTGAGGATAATTATGTTTTGCTTATACCAGATGCCCAAGAAACCAGCAGTCGACAGGGATTCCATCTTCACAGTCCTGTGTTCATCAAAAGAGGCCATAGTCCAAAATGCCAACATAGCTACTCCTAATCAGAGTATCTGGACAGAGCTTAGTAAAAAGCTAGACAACAAGATCACTGCAAAGGCACTATACACTTTTGTTAAATTAAACAGACACAACATCTGGAATGCTTTAGGGTTTACTCATGAAAGTAATCATGAAACAAGTGGCAGTAGTGATGACACTGATTTTGAGCCAGGGTCCCTTTCCTCCAGTCCAAAAGATTGCTGCACTTTTGATTTTGAAGTTCCATTTCAGAAATGGATTGAATTTATGCCTGAAAAAGTAACATACAAAAACAAGTTCTCTAAAACAAAAAAAAGGGAATACACAATTTTGAAGCCTGGTATCTGGACGCATGTGATAAATCGCCACATTTGGCAAGAAGTGAAATGCCCCTGCACATTTGCTTTTAAAAGAGCCAAGGTCTATCCATCAGTCACAGACAAATATATTGTAATCAGAGGCAACTGTAAGGAGTGCCGTGGCCACATTCACATAAAATGTGACAAAAAGCCTGAAATAAACAGCACAATGATGTTCAGGTGTTCACTTAAAAACACTGATGACTCCCTGCATACTGGCTGTTCCAAGCGTGCGATGTCTGGTAACTTGCGTGTGCAGATATCCAAAGAACTGTGTGAGGGTAGAAAGGAACCCCATGTATGGAGGGCATCAGAGGCAACAAAGCTGATGGATTTTGGAGATCCTGAGCCAAGTCATCTGCCTAATTTGGCCACTCTGCGCAAAGCAAAGCAGGAGAGAAATGATTTAGAATTAGGCGACAAGGATCCTATTCTGTCATTGCAGATGTTAAAATACAGTGCACCTCACAGTGGTAGCATTAAAGACATTGGACTAGACAAGTTTTTCTGTCACTATTGGAGTCAAACACAAATGTATATGTACAAGACATTATCAAAGACATCTACTAACCCCACTGTGAGTTTTGATGCAACTGGCTCAGTGGTGAGGAAACTACAGAGACCAAATGGCAAGTCTGGCCATATATTCCTATATCAGGGTGTTGTGGCAGGGGGTGAGAGCTCAAGTGTCCCAGTGGTGCAAATGCTGTCAGAGAGACATGACGTTAATGCCATAACACATTGGCTGACAGAATGGTTACGCGCAGGTGCACCTACTCCAAAAGAGGTTGTGAGTGACTTTTCTCTGGCTTTGCTCGGAGCTTTGGTCAAGGCTTTTACTCCTCATCCTGATCTTAAGACCTACATCAATGAGTGTTGTGGTGTCTTACTCGGTAGACAGTCAGCAAAAATCCCACCTTGTTTTGTGCGGGTTGATGTTGCACACTGCATCAAGATGATCTGCCGGTGGGACTGCTTGAAAAAAAACCCACATCGCATTAAAGATTTCTTTGTTAGGTCAATAGCTCAGCTTCTCATGTCACAATCCATGGACGATGCAAGAGAGCTACTAAGATGCATTACTATTGTGGCTCTCAGCGAAACAGAGGGCAGTGACAGCTCTGGAGCCCCCCTCATTTCAGAAAGGTGCAAGAAGTACCTAAAAGCCCGAATTGCAGAAGAGTGTGTCATCATTCCAGATGTAGAGGGTGTGGACCTGGAAGACGTGGATCCATGTGACCAAACACAGACAGACCTGAAGCAGTGGGTAACAGATATATGTGAGGAGAGCAGGTCACTTGCCACATCTAATGGTGATCATGATAATATGCACTTCCTCCCTGAGATTATTCCAAATATAATCTGGCTTGCAAATTACTTGCCTCTCTGGACAGGGGTAATGATCCCTCACTTCCGGAGCTCCAAAATCACCGCAAGTTCAGCCAATGTCGAAGCCGAGTTTAAAAACATCAAACGCGGCCTTTTCAAGCATGAACACTTGCCTATTCGAGTGGATCGATTCATTGCTCGACATCTGTCCTTCATTGAAGGCAACATGCGTATTTTTTCTGCAAAACAAAAGAGTGTGGTAAAAGGTGAAGAGGATGTGGCTGTTGCGACAGTGATCGACACAGGAGTCAATCCACTACCCACCACAACCTGCAGGATGGATGGAAGGCCAGAGATGGATGCCTCCTGCTCTGGGAAGTCTGACACTGTCACAAAAATCCATCCAACAGATGAAGAAGCTGTTGAAAACTGGAGAGGCTTAGCAGTTCCACCCAAAAAGAGGAAGAGGAGTTCATACCTCTCTCCTTGTCCTGAATGGCTCCATGCAGATCCATCTGTGAGAGGGAAAAGACTCAAAGTGGACCTGTTGAAAAATGGAAACAATCAACAGCCTGTTAAACTCAGGAAATCAAGAATCTCTGTCCTGAACACATGTGCATTTGATGCTTTTTGTCAATGCTTATGTTGTGCTTACTGTGATTGTGTCACTTTTGAAAATATTGTTTGCAATGAGGATTCCAACAACCTCCTCCAGCTAGTGAAATCCATCACCACAAAGGGTCTGAATGCACAGGCCTACATACAGAGGGCAGAACTGCTGAGCGAAATATTCAAAGCTGTCCGACTGAAGTCTGGCGCTCTCCAAATCGATGCACAATGCCACATCTCCACTATCATTGAAAAGTCAATGACAAAACGCACTTGTGCTTCATTAACAAAACAGTGCTCTTCACAGTATTGTGGTCTCAGCAAACAAGTCACAAGGGAAATTGCATTTGTTTGTACTTCTGTTGCTGTACTGCAGGCTTCTGGCATGGCTCATCTTCAGACTGCAGTGGAAGAAGGCCTTGACCTTCCGGAGTCCCCCTGCCTCAGGCCGATCCAAAGTCCATCACAGTGTCCCTCTGCAATCAAGCCAGATACCTCAGAAAAAGTACTCTGTGCAGGGAAAGTTTCTCACAGTTACAGTCTGGGAGAACTTATGTGGATTGACACTGACCTGGGAAGCAGCTCCACAGAATTTCCTTTGAGTGAATTTCCCTCCAATCTGATGCTCCAGGGAAAGAGATTTACTTTACGGGCAGTCATTGCTTTTAGAGGAGGCTTAACCCAGGATGCTCTTGGACATTATGTGGCCTACTGCAGGAGGTCTCCATGTGTCTGGGAAATGTATGACGACCTGAGAAGTGGAGTGACAGGAGCGTCAGAAAAAAACAAAATATGCCCACATGCTGTATTATACACAAAAGACTGATTGCACTATTTATATTTAATTTCACAAGTTAAATTATTTTTGTTGAACTTTTTGTATGCCACACACCCTTGTTTTCCTACTCCTGTTAGGAGAAGTAGTGTTCTATTTTATGGAGATTTGCACTCAAGTCTATTATTTTGTGTGGCATCTTTGGTTTGAAGACAGAATGTGTTTTTAAGTTTAAGTTTTTAAAGTTTTTTTTTTTTTTTTGTTAATGGATGTTCAATAGTACATAATTAAATTTCAAAAGTTAAATAATTTTGACTTAATTGAGTCATGAGTTTCCACATACATAATAATAATAGTACTAATTAAATGATATATACACACACAGACACTTAAATTCACACACAGTAGCCTACCAGTCAAAAGATTTAAAAAGTTTATTTTTTATTTTATTTAATGTTCCTTATGCTCACTTAGGCTATATTTATTTTATCAAAAATACAGTAATATTGTGAAATATTATTCCAATGTAATACTGCCGTTTTATACGTGAATATATATAGTAAAGTGTAATTTATTCCTGTAATCAAAGCTGAATTTTAGCATCATTAGTTCAGTGTCACATGATCCTTCAGAAAACATTCTAATATAGCTACTGATGTTATGAATTTGATGCTCAAGAAACATTAGCAATGTTGAAAACAGTTGTGCTGCTTATTGTTGTTCTTTTCTTCTTCTGAAAACCAATATATACAACAATTCAAAGATTTTGGTTAAGTAATATAAAAAAATAATACTTTTATTTAGCAAGGACAACATTTATCAAAATTAAGAACCTTTCTTAAATGAGCACCAATAATAATTGAGCATACATTCAACATTTTACTATGATTTCAAAAGAATCATGTGAAATTGAAAACTGGAGTAGGTCTAATGATACAGAAAATTCAGCTTTTACATCACAGGAATAAAATTACATTGTATATTAAAACCGAAAATAGCTACTTTAAATTGTAATAATATTTGTGATATTAAAAAGAAATCAGCCTTAGTGAGCTTAAGAGACATAAAAAAAGAAGAAGAATCCACACTTTTGACCCCTAGCCTACTGTAGCCTATAAGCCTTTACACACATGTGTATAAACACAGCAAACAGATTATGGTGCGTGTAACTTATGTGACAATTGTCATATATGTTATTATCAAAACACAACATACAGTAAGTAAAAACACTTACCTTGAAGTTTGTTGCATCCACATCCTGTGATCCGCAGTGTTCGTTAAAAGTTGAAAACGCACAGGATAACAACCTAATGGAATATTGTGATTTGGTTTGCCGATTCTTTAGGTCTCTCCCATTCAGTTAGTTGTGCACAAAACGGAGCACAAACTAATTTGAGACTATTTTGGATGGATTTGGCTGGTAACGTCATCGTCTTTGATTCAATTTCTGATATTTTAAAACCCAACGCAGCACAAACAAAAATTTTACCGGCACAAACCAGCACAAACGGAGCACAAACGAACGAGACTATTTTGGGTGAATTCGGAGCATGTGGGGGGGCTGATGACGTCATCGTCTATAATTCAATTTCTGATATTTTAAAGCCCAAAGCAGCACAAACGAAAATTTTACCGGCACAAACCAGCACAAACGGAGCACAAACGAACAAGTCTATTTTGAGTGAATTTGGAGCATGTGGGGGCTGAATGACCTCATAATGACCACCTAATATTATTTTAATATCTAAAAAAACCCGAAGCAGCTCAAACGAAACTTTTTACAGCACAAACCAGCACAAACGGAGCACAAACGATTGCGTCTATTTTGGGTGGATTCGGAGCATGTGGGGGGGCTGGTGACGTCATCGTCTATAATTCAATCTCTGATATTTTAAAACCCAACGCAGCACAAACGAAAATTTTACCGGCACAAACCAGCACAAACGAAGCACAAACGAACGAGACTATTTTGGGTGAATTTGCAGCATGTGGGGGGGCTGAGTGACCTCAGAATGACCTAAAAATATTCTTTTAATATCTAAAAAACCGAAACAGCACAAACGAAACTTTTTACAGCACAAACCAGCACAAACAGAGCACAAACGATTGAGCATAGTTTGACGACGTTTTGCGTTGGGTGGGGGGCCAACTTCACGCAGGTGCCATGACGCGTACAAAACTTGAAGACGAGCTTTTAACAGACGTGTTTTGGACTCTTTTTTTTTAATACATTTCCTGTGTTTTTGCTGCTTTGCTTTTTCGTGATCAACAATGACAGGACGCCGTCTCGCCTTCAGCTCCCCTTCAACTCCTCTGCATGGACGCAGCCAACTTTTTAGACTAAATTTCAGGAGGCTGTCTGGCGTCTTCACAACTCTGAGGCAAACTGCAGGCGCTATGAACCAGAGCGTGGGTAATGTAACGTTACGATTTAAAGAACATGCTTTTATTCAGCTGTATATGGAAATTTATGCGTTAATAGATCTGAGCTTAAAACTGCACATTTTGTTTACACAGACTATCCTCACCTCATAACGAAGCCGTGACCTCTTATCTGCTTGGAGCGATTTCCGCGAGTCCAGATTTAACCGCTGATCACGACGAAATTGTGTGTAAGTATAACTTCTAATGTTTTTCTCATTCCTTGTTTAATTTTACCGTGACTGTTTTTATTAATACCAGTCTCATTTAATTGTTTTCCAGCTGCCTGTATAAGACGTATTATGAATCGACACGCCGGAGCTTCAGATACAAACAACCTGAACTTACATCGCAGGCGGAAACTGCGAAGTTTAGCTCGGAGTCGATCAAGAAGAAAAAGGGTAAGATTTATTATATTAGATCCGTTTTTTAAGTATTTTTCAGGTTGCTTATTGTCTTTATGGATTGTATTACAGTTGCTGGATGCGAGAGTGTGCTGGCTGGCTGAGGATGAGATGGACATTTGGAAGTCCGCGACCATTGAACTTATATCTGATGAGGAAGACGGCATTGTTGACAGGGTGTCTGGATGGATTGTGTGGCCACCGCCCTCTCGCAGCCTGGAGCTCTCCGAACTCTGTGCCACTTTGCAATCCAGATTAGAGGTGATACCGAAATACAGGGCAACTCACCATATATGCTTGTGTTTCCCGAATGTGTTGGGCGCTTCTTTTTGACATTTTTGGAGGACAACATAAGAGACATTACTGCTGCACTGTACATAGTTGTGTGTTTAACAATAAAGCTCTTTCTTTGAATAAACAGCTGTGTGTTTATAAATGAAGCTCTTTCTTTGAATAAACGGCACAGTCTGGGCAAATTTTCCCATATATTCCTTGATGGTATGAATAGTGTTCATAGCACAATAACATTAATATAAAACATAAATTATTACAACATAAATTATATATTTATTATTATTATTATTATTGGGGTTTACATTTATAATGAGCCAGGGTGACCAATAATGATTGGTTTGCAGTGATCTGCCAACCAATCACGAGGGATTTTTTAAAAGTAGTGGCTTCAGCCAATACTGAGTGAGTAAATTAAAGTCTGGCCGTTGACTCTCTGGTTTCGCTGCTATTCATATGCTAATTAGATGCGTGCACCTCCGCGGTCTCTCAGCGGGGGGCTCTCCACCTACGCCATGGTTCGTTTACGACAATTTGTGGCACAGACGAACGCGACGTTCGCTGCCTCTAAATTGTCGAAAACTGCCGAAAATTAGGGAGATTTCCGGGAGTCTACAGGCGTTTACGGGGTCGAAAATCCCACTTTTCATGCAGTGAAAGGTTGCTGTAGTTGACGAAACATTCTCGTTGAAATGCCGCATTATTTTTCCTCACTATTGCTTTACACCGCAGTTAATCTCACAATCCACTTCACGAGCGTAACTTTAGACAAAAATAAATCCAATTCAAATCTCCTGCCCTAACATCGCTGTACCTCTGGCTCCGCGAAATGTTGTGGGTGTGACTACCGGAAAATTAACCGGCGACAAATTTGAATCTGTGTCCCGTTCGCGCGTGCACACACACACACACACACACACACACACACACACACACACACACACACACAGAGCTGCGCATTTGCAACGATTAGGAAAAACATAAAATGTACATGAATAATAGATGTGGTTAGGAAATTTAGGGGAGAATTAGTCTGTGCAAAAAATGTGCATCTTTTTGCAAGACATTGTAGTGGGTTCATTTATTTTTGGGTGACGTCACAGGAATTTCGGACCACATAGTTTCCGGCCAAATGATTTAAAGCAGGCATGGCGCGACACTGCGGGAGGCGCGCTTATGGTGGTTTGGTGGGAACGCTGAGAGTTTCTGCACACCGCGTACAGCTTGTACCATTTGTTGCTTGTCCCAGTCCATGTTGCCGATTATACTCGGGTAGGTCGTTAATTTACTATGTGTAAAAGAAAAGAGTTGTGTGGTATGTTTGAGCAACAAAACGCCGGCGCTACGTCATTTTCTCGCGCATGCATCATGGAGGCACACACGGAAGACAAGAAGAGGTTGAATAAAGTCGCTATTTTTATTTTTTTTTGCGCACAAAAACTATTGTCGTCGCTTCGTAAAATTATTGTAGAGCCACTGTGGTGAGATGGACTTTGTAACAACATTTTTAGTGCCTTTTATGGGTCTTGGGAGTGTAAATGTACTGAATGTCAATGGAGGCCTATCTGAAGCCTTTCTCAGCCATCAGCTTTCAACAAGAATATCTTCATTTGTGTTCCGAAGATGAACGGACGTCTTACGGGTGTCGAACGACATGAGGGTGAGTAAGTAATGACAGAATTTACATTTTTGGGTGAACTAACCCTTTAAGTGCGTGTTCTGTTTGTTTCATTATAGTAAATGCAGCAGCGTGGTTGCTGAACTTGAGTGATAATGACGTGTTCTAATTAATATAGGAAACATTGTGGAGGTAATTTTAATATATTAATAGTTTTATAAAGTGTACGTTATTAAAACAAATGGTCGAAATGTAATTTGTATAATTTTTATAGGGTATGAATATAGGTGTATTTCAATTTGTAATTCTGTTTTGACAGACTTGCTGGGGAGCTGATTGTAATTAGACCACTGTTTTTCCCAGTATTGAATGTTTATTTACTATTGCTCTTTTTGTTTGTTTCTTTGTATTTTTATTTGATTTCGTTAGGTGAATTTTGTATAGTTTGTTTCCATTTTATTTGGTTGATTTGGTTATGTGAAATATTGTATAATTGATTGTTGTTTTCTTTAGATTTTTATTTGGTGGTGTTAGGGGGGCCTTGTATTGGATGAGACGGTATCCCAGCTACTGGGGTGTGGTGTGATGCAGTGATAACACTACCAGTTGATGTATTTGACGATTGTATATTGCCTTGCACGGGTGGGCGTCACAAGTTTTATGGTTGTACTAGAAATAGCTGAGACTGTTACTTCCAAATTAAGACTTTTGGTCTAAATGAGTCCATCTGGTCCCCTTATTCCTGCCATTTTGTTTACATTTATTTTGCATTGTATTTTGTTAATATATTGATTTGTTTCTCTTTTCATTTGTTTTGTTTATATATTAGATTCTATATAAGTTTAAGAAATTGTTTTTCTTTTAAAGAAATAAAAACTATATACTACTATAGAGGCCATGTTTTCATTTAATTGAACCACTTGAGTGGGTATACTGCCCCTATTGGGTTTATCCAGGTTGGCGTATACCAATCCTGTAACATAAACAATACATAAATTAATGTATAGTACACCTATGCTTAGCCTACTATAAGTACAAATAGGCTACTATTATTTAGCCTAAAAAAATCACTTTAACCAACACATTATCTTAAATGGGAAGAAAAACATGTTGAATGACTGCTGATTTCTGTAATTATACATTTGTTTACTTTTTTCTATTTTTACAGAAAAAATCTGTAAAATATTAATCAAAATTGTATGTAAAATTACACATTATTCTGTAAAAATACAGAAAATTTCCTCTTAAAAAAATTTGATGTAATACCAAAATACAAGCAATTCCCTGTAAATTGAATAGTCGAAATTTAAATAACAGCAAATATCTGTAAAACAACAGGCCTTTCATTGTATAATGACAAAACGGGAAAATTCTGTAAAAAATTCTGGTCTTTTACGGCTAATGCGTGCCAAAGGAGGAGCAGCTGGTTGCAAGATGCGTCCTCTGTTGGACACTTTAAATGACGTATGTTATTTTTTCACAAATATGTAATTATTGATATGAGTGAATTAAAAGTAAAGTAATTTGTAAACAATTGCTTTGTTGTGCGCAAAGTTGAGCTCCTTACCAACATCAATAACATCAATGTGTGAATTCGGTCTTATCCATCCATTTTCTTTACTGCTTTGTCCGTTCGGGTCACAAGATTTTTGAGCCAACCCAGCATTTATCAGGCAAAGGGGCAGGGTTCACTCTGGACAGGTCGCCAGTCTGTTGCAGGGCCAGAATTCGGTCTTAGTATATGTAAATCACTCCCCACACCGCTAACAGTCTTATCACTAAATTGTATCTCCCTACAGACACAGAACATTGAGAAAAAAAGAGATGCTGTTGTCTGCTGCCTCATTAACTACCTCGGTGAAAGACAAGATCTTTTCCATGACTGCCAGGTATGTCATATTGATAACAGATTTTTGATTAACTCAAGGGATCCTCCTCTCCTCTCCTACTGAAAAAGGTCCACAACCTCAAAAATAAGCTCATGCAGTAGACACACATTTCCCCTGTTGTTCGAAGAGGATCTTTTGTCTGGACATACTTTTAATGGAGTTGTAATGGAGTTGTAATGGAGTGTAGTTTTATATTTTTCTTCTTTTCCCTTATTTGCTCCACACACAGACACAGATCCATCCACTCTCTCTCAGCCCACTCCATTGCTCTGTGATTTCCCCCAGATTGACAGAAAAGGAATACCAATAGAAAGTGGCCTGAAGAATTTTGATCTCTCCTTCTACCCTCTTTCCCTCCCCATTTGTTTGTTTCTTTTATTTTCATCCTATCTTTTGAGAGTGAGAGCAAGCTCAAAAACTAAAGAATGTTGGTGTTCTGTTTTATCTTTATCCAGATATTTGATACTGTACATGCACAGAAACAACCATGTGGAGTTTGTGTGTGTGCTTTTGATTTTTAAAATAGAATAAGTGGCATGTGTTGTTTGCAGTAGCCAATTATCCAGAAACAACATTTGAAACGTCTCGGTTACGTATGGTAACCCTCGTTCCCTGAAGGAGGGAACGGAGACGTAAGACGTACTCTAAATCTCAAAGCCCTATCAGCTTTGAGATATAGAGAACAGGCCAATGGGCCATTGGCGTGCGAGATTTGCATCTCGCGCTCCGCCCCGCGCCGCGGGTATAAACAGGAACCGAGAGCGAATGCACGCTGTTTTTCACTGAGGAGCCGAACTTAGTGACTCGGCCCTGCAGTGATGGTACAGCAACTGTGGCGACGGGACGTACGTCTCCGTTCCCTCCTTCAGGGAACGAGGGTTACCATACGTAACCGAGATGTTCCCTTTAAGTACGTACCGACGAATTGGGATCCCTTTGGAAAACACCATAGTTACTACCACTTCCAGCGCCCAGCGATGAGCCCCTCAGACCCGATCTGATGTGGGCGGGGAAATTCACGCAGGGAGAGTCCAAGCTGCTGTTCCGCAAAGACCCATTCAGCTGACTGTATTGGATAACGCTGGGAAAGCGTGCCTGTGAAGTCCGCTGCGGAAGCCAAATCATGCCCAGAGGGAGTTACCATGTGGAGAATACACGTATGGGCTGGCCGTGGGCAGCACAACATACGGAAGTCCCAGGGGTGGTCCCGGCCAATTAGAGGAGGGGGACAACACCTACCTGAGACGGCAGAGGAGACTCTGCCGAGGGAAAGACACGGGCTCGCCGTAGGGAGCCGTACCGTGGAAGAATACACATATGGGACCGCCATGGGGGTCACTACATATGGAACCCAGCCTAAGACAAGTTCCACCAATGCATACGAGTGTTAGACCTGGCTGCCGTGGGTTGCGGAAGACTCAACAGGGTTCGCCGTTCCGGGGAACTCGACTGGAGCAGAATAAGCGCACGCATCCGTCTACCATAGGGGAGGGAATGGCGCAGCAAGCCAACAGTAGAACAGGCATTTCAGTGTTACTGACTATGGGAAGTGAGCACACAGGAAGATACCAGCTCTACACGGAGGCTATAGAATCTAGCGAACATGTTAGGTGTCGCCCAGCCCGCAGCTCTACAAATATCTGTCAGCGAGGCGCCAAGAGCCAGCGCCCAGGAAGAGGCAACACCCCTAGTGGAGTGGGCTCTTAACCCGAGCGGGCAGGGCACGTCTTGGGACTCATAAGCCAAGACGATGGCATCCACTATCCAGTGGGCCATCCTCTGCTTGGAGATAGCCTTTCCCTTCTGCTGTCCTCCGTAACAGACGAAGAGCTGCTCTGAGGTCCTGAAGCTTTGCGTTCTGTCCACGTAAGTCCGGAGAGCACGGACGGGACAGAGAAAAGCTAGGGCTGGGTCTGCCTCCTCCGAAGGCAGCGCTTGCAGGCTCACCACCTGGTCCCGGAAGGGAGTAGTGGGAACCTTGGGCACATATCCAGGCCGGGGTCTCATGATCAAATGAGAGTTACCGGGCCCAAATTCCAGGCACAATTCGTCGACCGAAAATGCCTGCAGGTCCCCTACCCTCTTAATGGAGGCCAACGCAGTCAGGAGTATTGTCTTTAACGACAGAATTTTCAACTCAGCTGACTGCAGAGGCTCAAAGGGTTCTCTCTGTAGTGCAGTTAGCACCAGAGTTAAGTCCCAAGAGGGTATGGAGGGAGGACGAGGCGGATTTAATCTCCTCACTCCCCTAAGGAACCTGACGACCAGATCGTGCTTACCTAGAGATTTTCCATCTACGAGCTCATGATTAGCGGTGATAGCGGCAACATAGACTTTGAGGGTGGAGGGAGACAGCCTTCGCTACAACCCATCTTGTAGAAAGGTAAGCACAGATCCGATCGAACATCTTCGGGGGTCTTCTCGGCGAGAAGAGCACCAATCGACGAACAGGTTCCACTTCAACGCATAGAGGCGCCTCGTAGAGGGGGCTCTAGCGGAAGTAATGGTGTCAACTACCGCTTGCGGTAGGACACCTAGAACCTCGGCGTCCCGTCCAGGGACCAGACATGGAGTTTCCAGAGGTCTGGACGCGGGTGCCATAGGGTGCCCCGTCTCTGAGTCAGGAGGTCCTGCCTCAGAGGAATGGGCCAGGGAGGGGCTGTCGCAAGGAGCACTAGTTCCGGGAACCAAGTCCGGTTGGGCCAATACGGAGTGACCAACAGGACCTGCTCCTCATCCTCCCTGACTTTGCACAGTGTCTGCGCAAGAAGGCTCACTGGGGGAAACGCATACTTGCGTTCTTCCCGGGGCCAGCTGTGGGCCAGGGCATCCGACACGAGGGTCCCCTCGGTCAAGGAATAAAACCACTGACGGTGGGTCGTCTCTGGGGAGGCAAACAGGTCTACCTGTGCGGCCCCGAAACGACTCCAGATTAGCTGGACTGCCTGGGGATGGAGTCGCCATTCTCCCGGAAGCACCTGCTGACGTGACAGCTCGTCGGCTGCACGATTGAGCAGGCCCGGAATATGAACGGCACGAAGCGACCTCAGAAGCTTCTGACTCCACAAGAGGAGATGGCGGGCGAGTTGTGACATGCGACGGAAGCGTAGACCATCCTGTTTGTTGATGTACGCTACGGCCGCAGTGTTGTCCGTCCGGACCAGAACGTGCTTGCCTCTGAGCGGCACTTTGAAGCGGCTGAGTGCAAGACGAACTGCTAACAACTCGAGGCAATTGATATGCCATTGCAGTTGAGGCCCCGTCCACAGACCCGAAACTGCAAGCCCGTTGTACGTGGCACCCCAACCCATGGATGAGGCATCCGTGGAGACAACGGAGTGCCTGGACACTTGTTCTAGGGGAACTCCCGCCCGTAGAAACAAAGGGTCCGACCACGTGCCGAAGGTTTGGCGGCACCTCAGAGTCACTTGGACGTGGAGGGATCCGCTGTGCCACGCCCATCTCGGGACTCGATCGTGTAGCCAGCATTGAAGCGGTCTCATATGAAGCAATCCGAGCGCCGTTAATGCGGCTGCGGATGCCATATGACCCAGGAGCCTCTGAAAATGTTTTAGTGGTACCGCTGTCCTGCCTTTGAACGAATTCAAGCAGTTCAACACTGACTGGATGCGCTCCTCTGTGAGGCGCGCTGTCATGGCGACCGAGTCTATCTCCATACCGAGAAAAGAGATCCTCTGTGTGGGACAGAGTTTGCTCTTCTCCCAGTTGACCCGAAGTCCCAACTGGCTGAGGTGACTGAGCACCTTGTCCCTGTGTTCGCACAACTGCTCTCGCGACTGGGCAAGGATCAGCCAGTCGTCGAGGTAGTTGAGGATGCGAACGCCATGCTCTCTCATGGGAGCAATGGCCGCCTCCGCAACCTTCGTAAAGACGCAGGGCGACAGGGAGAGGCCGAAGGGCAAGACGCGGTACTGATATGCCCGTCCCTCGAACGCGAAGCGCAGAAAGGGCCGGTGTCGAGGGAGAATCGAGACATGAAAGTACGCGTCCTTCAGGTCGATCGCTGCAAACCAATCTCGGGGACGGATGCACCTGAAGATGCGCTTCTGCGTTAGCATCCTGAACGGCAGCCTGTGAAGGGACCGGTTCAGGAATCGCAGGTCCAAGATCGGTCGTAACCCGCCACCTTCCTTGGGTACAATGAAGTACGGGCTGTAGAACCCGGACCCCATATCGGCTTGAGGGACCGGCTCTATCGCGTCCTTCGCCAGTAGGACAGCGATCTCCGCCCTGAGCCCGGGGGCGTTCGCCTCTACTACAGTCGTGAAGTGAACGCCCCTGAACTTGGGGGGACGCCGGGCGAACTGAATCGCATAGCCGAGTCTGATGGTACGGCCCCGAGACGGGCTGGGAATTGCTAGCCAGGCTTCCAGACACCGAGCAAGGGGATTAACCACAGACGTACCAGCAGCGGGGCAGCGACGCAGAATGCAGGGACCCGACTCGGACGGCATGGGAGCGGCCCGAAGTGAGATCTGAGTGTGCTGTGCAACACTTACCTGCGTCCGCGGAGGGGGCGTGCGAGTGTGGGGAGGCCCCTTGAGTGCGTTCCCACAGCCGGCGCCCCCTGCTGGCGAAGGGAGAGGCGTCTGAGGGTGGCGAGGCATGGGAGCGTCGACCACCGCCAAGCGCGCTCCCAAATGAAGGAGGGGCTGAGCGTGGCAAGGCTTTGTGGCATTGCGCACGGTCTGCCTCACCTCCTTCCTCAGCGGGGAACAATAGTGGCGAGGCATAGCGTCACGCACTGTTGTCCACGCATCGCTGAGAAGAGGGGAATGAGAGTGGCGAGGCTTTGTAGCGTCACACACTGCCATTCTCGCCCTCTTGTGGGGAGGGGAATGAAAGCGGCGAGGCTTTGTAGCGTCCCACGCTGCCATTCCTGAACTCCCGAGACCCAGAGGTATTGGAACTGCTCTTATTTTTTATTTTTTTTTATTTGGGTACCACTGGCTGTTTTTAACATCAGTGGCGGAACAGAATTACTAATGGTTTTCCACCCGGCCCTCCTCCGGGGAAGAACAGTTCCAGACCAAATCCGGGTCAGTGGTGTTTCTGGACCAGGGTGGACATCGTCTAGCCAAATCAAATCAAATCAAATCAAATCAAATCACTTTATTGTCACACAGCCATGTACACAAGTGCAACAGCAGGTGAAATTCTTGGTGCAGTTCCGAGCAACATAGTAGTCACGACATGACATGTACAACATTTAGAGCAGCATCAGATTACACTGATGCGCCCACAATTACTCACAGCACAGTAAACTCTACAATAAACAATAAATAATTTACACAATGTGAGTGTGGTTCTCACAGCTTTAACCAATATACACATACTTACAATATACATATACTTTAAACAATATACTTTAAACAATATACACACTAAAACATACATTAAACAATATACATTACGCTATAATAATAATAATAATAATATACAATGTACAGTATACATTATTATTCACAGTAGAGATCCAATGTGCAATAGGTGCTATATGATAAATAATAAATTATAATAAATGTGTATATAATGTGTGTGTATCTACAGTGGGTTGTGCTGAGTGATATTCTGTCCAGTGTGTGTTATGATCCTGATGGATCAAGAGTTCAGGAGTCTAATTGCTTGTGGGAAGAAGTTGTTCTGGAGTCGGCTGGTGCGTGTTCTGATGCTGCGGTACCGCCTGCCTGATGGCAGCAGTGAGAGCAGCCCATGGCTCGGGTGGCTAGAGTCTCTGATGATCCTCTGAGCTCTCTTCACACACCGCCTGGCGTAAATGTCCTGGAGGGAGGGAAGCTCACCTCCGATGATGCAGCTGGCCGTGCGCACTACCCTTTGCAGGGCTTTGCGGCTGCGGGCGGTACTGTTGCCGTACCAGGTGGTGATGCAGCCAGTCAGCAGGCTCTCTGTAGTGCTGGTGTAGAACCGTGTGAGGATGTGGCGGTTCATTCCAAACCTCCTCAGCCGTCGCAGGAAGAAAAGGCGCTGATGAGCCTTCTTCACAACGGCCTCGGTGTGGACGGACCATGAGAGTTCCTCTGTGATGTGGACACCGAGGAACTTGAAGCTGCTGACTCTCTCCACCGGTGCTCCATCGATGGTGATGGGGCGGTGTTCTCTCTCATTCCTCCTGAAGTCGACCACCAGCTCCTTGGTCTTGCTGACGTTGAGGGAGAGGTTGTGCTCCTGACACCACCGTGTCAGAGTGTGCACCTCCTCTCTGTAGGCCGTTTCATCATTGTCAGTGATGAGACCTACCACCGTCGTATCGTCAGCAAACTTGATGATGGTGTTGGAGCTGTGGGTTGCCACACAGTCATGTGTGTACAAGGAGTACAGGAGTGGGCTGAGAACACAGCCCTGAGGGGCTCCAGTGTTGAGAGTCAGTGGTGAGGAGATGTTACTGCCCATTCTGACCACCTGGCGTCTGTTTGACAGGAAGTCCAGGATCCAGCTGCATAACAGGCTGTTTAAGCCAAGAGCCCGGAGTTTCCCGTCAAGTATGGAGGGCACAATGGTGTTGAATGCTGAGCTGTAGTCTACAAACAGCATTCTCACATATGTGTTCCTCTTTTCCAGGTGGGAGAGAGCAGTGTGAATAGTGGATGAAATGGCATCATCAGTGGAGCGGTTTTTGCGGTATGCAAACTGCAGTGGGTCCAGTGAGGGGGGAAGAACAGAGCAGATGTGGTTTCTGACTAGTCTCTCAAAGCATTTGCTGATGATGGGGGTCAGAGCAACAGGACGCCAGTCGTTTAAGCAGGTGGTTTTTGCTTGCTTCGGTACAGGAACAATGGTGGACGTTTTGAAGCATGTGGGGACCACAGACAGGGAGAGGGACAGGTTAAAGATGTCCGTGAAAACTCCAGCCAGTTGGCGCGCGCACGCTCTGATGACGCGGCCCGGAATGCCGTCTGGACCCGCGGCTTTACGGACGTTCACCCGCCGGAAGGATCGGGTAACATCCGCTACAGATACGGAGAGTGCACTAACCTCTGTATCTTCAGCCACGAGCTCTCTCTCCGCGAGGGCGGTGTTAGTTCCCTCAAAGCGAGCATAGAAGGTGTTTAGCTCGTCCGGGAGAGAGGCAGCGGTGTTCACGGTGGAGTTTGTGTTCCCTTTGTAGTCCGTGATGGTGTTAATTCCCCTCCACATGCTTCTGGAGTCGGTGGTGTTGAACTGTCCTTCAATCTTGTCCCTGTACTGGCGTTTTGCTGCTCTGATGGTTTTCCGGAGGGCATAACTTGCTTGTTTATGCTCCTCCACATTACCGGAGTTAAAGGCGAAGGTCCGCGCATTGAGTGCCGCGCGAACATCCACATTTAGCCACGGCTTCTGATTTGGGTACAGCCTTATTGTTTTGGTCGGAACAACGTCTTCTACGCACTTCCTGATGAAACACGTTACGCTATCGGCGTAGACCTCGATGTCGTCATCAGAGGCCGACCGGAACATCTCCCAGTCCGCGTGATCAAAACAGTCTTGTAGCATAGAGTCCGATTGGTCCGACCAGCACTGGATGGTTCTGAGGGCGGGTGCTTCCTGTTTCAGTCTCTGCCTGTAAGCGGGCAGAAGGATGATGGAAGCGTGATCCGATTTGCCAAATGGTGGGCGCGGGAGTAATTTGTAACCATCCTTGAAGGGAGAGTAACAATGATCCAGAACTCGGTTCCCTCGTGTGTTGAAGCTAACATGTTGGTGGTATTTGGGTGCGATGCGCTTGAAGTTGGCTTTGTTAAAGTCCCCGGTCACAATAAACGCAGCCTCAGGATGCGCGGTTTCCTCCTCACTCACTGACCTATACAGTTCTTTCAGTGCCCGGTCTGTGTAGGCTTGTGGGGGAATATACACCGCTGTGATGATGACCGCTGTGAATTCCCTCGGTAGCCAGAATGGTCGACACATAACCGTGAGAAATTCCAGATCAGGAGAACAGAAGGACTTGATAGAATGTACGTTCCTCTGATCACACCAGGATCGGTTGATCATAAAACATACACCCCCGCCTTTGCTTTTCCCGGAGAGATCTTTTTCTCTGTCCATCCGATGCACGGAGAACCCCGTGGTTTCGATGGCCGAATCTGGAATCTCAGCGGACATCCAAGTTTCTGTAAGGCAGATAATGCAGCAGTCCCTCGTCTCTCGTTGGAAAGAGATCCGTGCTCTCAGCTCGCAGAGTTTATTGTCCAGAGACTGAACATTTGCCAGTAAAATACTGGGAAGCGGGGGTCGGTTTGCGCGGCGTCTTACTCTGATGAGCACGCCGGCTCTGCTTCCCCTTCTCCGGCGGCGTTTCCGTGGTCGGGCCGCCCAAACAAAAGGATCCGCTGCTGTGTTTGTAAGCAGCGGTTCGTCACTGGAGAATTTAAAGTCCGGTTTTCGGTGTGCGATTGCCGAACCAATGTCCAAAAGTGTCTGTCTGTCGTACGTAGTGAGGCAGACAACATCCAAGACAAAAAACACATCTCGACTCGACAAGGGCCAGCGCTGTGCGCAGCTCAACCTCGGCTCAGAACTACCCTCGTGCACTAAGCAGGGCGGAGGTGGCCTGCCAGTGGCACTGCCACCCCACCGATGAGGGTAGTGAGAGAGAGGATAACTTTATACAGATTATGGCCCTATTGGTGTTCCATATTTTGGCAGCAATAGTTCCACAATGCCAAAGCCTTCCAATGCACATCCGAGAAAAGGCAAGGGGCAGGCAAGGCGATTTATGCGTTGCACTATGCCTCAGCCATCCGGGAAAGCATGGCTGTCAAGAATGAATCTGATTCAGCACGAGCGCCCACTATTACGGTGGGAATCTCAGCATCATCTTCATTTTCAACACATAACAGCCCTCTCTCCGATGCAGCGATTGACATCTGTCCTCTGCTAGAGCCCCAAATGAAAAGCTAGGTTCCCTTTTAAGGACCAGCAATCCCATCTGTAAGCTACCAGCAGACACGTGAGACAGTGGGTGTGGCCGTGAGACGGCACACGGCGCGCTGAACACTCAAGGCTCTATGAAAAAAGGCAAGACGAACAACGCGCCGACGTGGCTATGCTATCATGAGAGAGCACAGACCACCCACAAACACAGTCTCAACATGCTTGCGATGCGATAGAGGAGTGAGGGGCCCACATAGATGTACGCGGCGGGGAAGCCTCACTGTAATCCTCAGGCCACCCAGGCTTATCAGCCAAAATAGTCTCCCCTCTGGTGCACCAGAAAAGAGACTAGATCAGGGTATAAGCGAAGGGACTCAACCCCGTTTGAGGCATCATAGTCTCGACCGCGCATTGGAGGCGCCGAGTGACGCACGCTGAGTTGCCGTGGCAACCCGCGCTGTCACCCGGCAGCCAGACGGCACACGGCGCGCTGAACATTCAAACCCTCACGCGGAAGGTGAGATGACCAGCGCGTCGACGTGATCCCGTTCCCCTGAGAGAACATGGATCACCCACAAACACAGTCTCAACATGTTTATGCGAGAGGGATCGTGGCCGTCAGGACAGGAAACAACCGCATTCCAGAAACGCACGAGTGGAATGACGTCTTGAAAAAGACGCAGTGTCACACCCGTGTTGCTCTTTTGTGAGGAAACGCTCTTTAAACAGTGCTGAAGCACCCAGGGGAAGACCGCGGCAACACACAGGTGGTAAGTGCAGTCCTGTGTTTGCACTCACTGAACAAACGCCCTCACCAAACTGACAGTTGCTGTGAGAACAGCAGTTTGTTATGCTGATGCAGCGGTGAGCACGCGGTCGCGCTGATTGTGCCTTTTTGCTAACACAGAGCGTCCTTCTCATTCTCTGGAGTATCTCTCTCTGTAGATAGGCTCTCTTTTAGAAAAGCAGTCTTGCTTCATCAACGCCGTTCGGCTCCGAAGTGAATGACAGCGTGCATTCGCTCTCGCTTCCTGTTTATACCCGCGGCGCGGGGCGGAGCGCGAGATGCAAATCTCGCACGCCAATGGCCCATTGAACTGTTCTCTATATCTCGAAGCTGATAGGGGCTCCCTGAAGTGATCCCAATTCGTCGGTACATCCGACGTACGTCGAACGTGACCGACTGAAAGGGAACTGTTATCTTAGTGAGTTATAAAAAGTCAATTTGTTCATTGTTGTGTGAAGCTGTTGTACTTTATTTAACACTTTATTCTGTGTTTTTTGATAATTTGGTGCATCATTGCTGCATATAAACAAGGCTGTTCGGTTATTTGTTGTATGAATACCTGGACCACAGATTTGGTCAGTCACTGTTGTGTAAATCTGAAGAGACACAAAGAGTTTAGTCTAAGAGTTTAGATACAAGAAAATCTTAAAGTGATTGGACATCCAGCACTGCTCTGATCTCCTCACTTCTCCTTTCATTTTCTCTTCTCCTTTCTCTCCTCACTTCTCTTTTCCGCTCTGATCTGGATGTCCTAAAACAGGGATATGTTTTATTGTCCAACATTATTGAAACAACATTTGATAGATCAGTGAGTTATAAAACAGGTTCTTGTTGTTACTTGACATGTTGTGTAAAGCTGTTGTGCTGCACTATATTTGGAGTGTTTCATAGGATTGTTTGGATTAAAAACATTGATCTGATGAACCATCTGAATGTCTTTATTGTGGGGGTTACATTTTACCTTCTCTGAATGAGTAACTGTTATTAACTGATATTAATTAACTTTGATTTGAAGATATAATTTTTACCTAATTTTAATGAGTAAGTAGCTGTTGAATATGTACATAAATGTGAGGTATTGTTACCCAATTTATGCAAGCATTTAATAGCTTTTTACTTCAGATAGTTTATACCCAATATATGGGATTAAATCTACCCCACCAAAGTCGATGCAAATTGTTACCTCAAATTTATTGGGTAAATTCTATAGATTAGTTTTTACAGTGCAGAAATTTGATGTAATAGCAAAATACAAGCAATTCCCTGTGTTACAAACAGAGTTAGACACGGATAACAAAGGAGGTGAAAACAGAGTTTATTTCGGAACCAGGAAGTGAGCAGGTGCGGTGAGAGTCTTAGTGAGAGTATCTGGTAATGCTGGATGGGTTGGTAATACAATACGTCTTGGGATCTTGAACACAGGAACAATGGATCGAAGGAGACAAGGACCAGGAGACAGGACGAGACGAGGAGACACTCAGGGTTCGTAGGGGATCAGGTAAGTAGTCAGGTGAGTCCGAGGAAGCAAGCATGTAGGGTCATGTGCAAACGATACCGGACAGTGACTGAGTGTGAGCGTGGTGCTTAAGTGCAGGTGGTGATTGCAGTGATGATGATGTGCAGGTGTGTGTGCTCAGAACTCAGGTGACAGGGATCATTGTGGTAGTGAGGGGGTGGAGCCTGGCGTGCATGTAACATTACCCCCCCCTCCACGGCCATCTCCTGAGGGCCGAGGACCCCGACGCCGTGGTGGTCGACCTCTACCCCGCGGTGCTGGTCGATCAGGGCGGGTAGCGTGGAATGTCACTAGAAGATTCGGATCAAGGATGTCATGCCTGGGTACCCACAATCTTTCTTCAGGGCCATACCCATTTGGCCCCGGGCGCGTTCCATAGTAGAGCCCTAGTCCAATGACGTGCGAGGTCGAGGTCATGGCCATGACGCGTTGAAGACGAGCTTTAAACTTTTTTTTTTTTACATTTCCTATGTTTTTTGCTGCTTTCCTTTTTCGCGATCAACTATGACAGGACGCCGTCTTCAACTCTGCATGGACGCGACCAACTTTTTCGACTAATTTTCAGGAGGCTGTCTTCGTCTTCACAACTCTGAGACAAACTGCAGGCGCTATGAACAAGGGCATGTGTAATGTAACGTTACGTTTTAAAGACTATGCTTTTATTCAGCTGTATAAGGAAATGGATGCGTTAATAGATCCGAGCTTAAAACTGCACATTTTGTTTTCACAGACTATCCTCGCCTAATAACGAAGCCGTGAGCTGTTATCTGCTTGGAGCGATTTCCGCGAGTCCAGATTTAACCGCTGATCACGACGAAATTGTGTGTAAGTAACTTCTAATGTGTTTCTCATTCCTTGTTTAATTTTACCGTGACTGTTTTTATTAATACCAGTCTCATGCAATTGTTTTCCAGCTGCCTGTAAGACGTATTATGAATCGACACGCCGCAGCTTCAGATACAAACAACCTGAACTTACATAGCAGGCGGAAACTGCGAAGTTTAGCTCGGAGTCGATCAAGAAGAAAAAGGGTAAGATTTATTATATTAGATCCGTTTTTTGTCAATGTGAGTATTTTTCAGGTTGCTTATTGTCTTTATGGATTGTATTACAGTTGCTGGAAGCGAGAGTGTGCTGGCTGAGGATGAGGTGGACATTTGGAAGTCCGCGACCATTGAACTCATGTTTGACGAGGAAGACGGCTTTGTTGACGGGGTGTTACGAGCTACACAAACACAGCCTTCGGTCGTAACATACAGAGCCACACATCAGAAAATGTGTCGCCCGGAGTCCCGTCTCCTGCTCCCACAAACACCACAATGTCACCAGTTTCGAGTCAGAGAGGAAGTTTGTTTATTACTTGAATAAAGAAAACCAAAAAGATGGCTTGAAATCAGTGGGTCGGCCAAAATAACAAACAAAAGATGGGGATCTACCTACTCGTTAAAGATCTTCCCTGGAAAAGAGATAACAAACGAAAGACAAAACTCTTACCTCCCTGCTAACAAAAGAAACAGGAGAAAACATTCATTAAACAAAAGAGGGCCTCCCACTAACAAAAGGTTTGCATGGGAAAAAGGGCAATTCAACATTTACCGGCCTATACCGCTAACAATTTGTACTCCACACCAGGATTACTCTACAGGCCAATCCAGCAGCGTCACACACGCGGCTGGTACCACGACAGGAAGCAGGAGAGGGAACTCCTCGAGCAGTCTTCCTTCCAAGCTTTTATCCACCAAGCGATTCCCGGCTCCACCCACATAAACAGCTGCACCTGTTTCACAACAATTAGCACGGAGCAACAGGGAGAGAGCGAGAGAGAAAAAAAAAGAGAGAGAGCACCTCACACATAACTTTTGCTCCACATATCACGTTACGGGATACAAATAAGCACAGTGGAAATCAAACACGTAACACGGGGTGTCTGGATAGATTGTGCGGCCACCGCCCTCTCGCAGCCTGGAGCAAGCCGAACTTTACATTACATTACGAGACATTACTGCTGCACTGTACATAGTTGTGTGTTTAACAATAAAGCTCTTTCTTTGAATAAACAGCTGTGTTTTATAAATGAAGCCCTTTCTTTGAATGAACAGCTGTATGCTTATAAATGAAGCTCTATCTTTGAATAAACGGCACGGTCCGTATAATTTTCCCATATATTCCTTGATGGTATGAATACTTCATAGCACAATAACATTAATATAAAACAAATTATTACACCATAAATTATATATTTATTATTATTATTGGGGTTTACATTTATAATGAGGGGACCAATAATGATTGGTTTGCAGTGATCTGCCAACCAATCACGAGGGATTTTTCTTTTTTTAAATGTAGTGGCTTCAGCCAATAGTGAGTGAGTAAATTCAAGTCTGGCCGTTGACTCTCTGGTTTCGCTGCTATTCATATGCAAATTAGAGGTGTCGCACCTCCACGGGCTCTCTCAGCGGGGGGCTCTCCACCTACGTCATGGTTCGTTTACAACAATTTGTGGCACAGACGAATGCGATGTTCGCTGCCTCTAAATTGTCGAAAACTGCCGAAAATTAGGGAGATTTCCGGGAGTATACAGGCGTTTACGGGGTCGAAAATCCCACTTTTCATGCAGTGAGTTTCCCAGCTGGCAGGTGTCGAGGGCTTTTTGACATGGCGCATTCCCGGCATTCCCGCACGTACCTTCTGACATCAGCTGGCATGTGTGGCCACCAGAAGCGCTGGCGTAGCAGCGAGAGGGTTTCATTGACCCCAGGGTGACCAGTGCCCAGTGAAGTATGTGAGGAGTGAATCAGAGGGATGCGTCGTGATCGAGTGATGTATTGCAAGCCCGGAGGACAGCCCGGCGGCACGTTGGTGGAGACATTGGTAGAGGGCAGGGTCTCTTCTGACCATGAGATGGGACTGAGGAAGAGCTTCGTGGGGAGAATGGGTTCCTCTTCTTCTTCAGAACGCTCATCTGGGCCGTGGATGCGGGAAAGGGCATCCGCCTTGATGTTCTTGGCCCCTGGCCGGTAGGAAATGTGGAAGTCAAACCTTGTGAAGAAGAGTGCCCAGCGAGCCTGTCGGGGGTTGAGTCGTCTTGCCTCTCGGAGATACCCCAGGTTCTTATGGTCAGTCAGGACCAGGAACGGATGTTTGGAGCCCTCTAGCCAGTGTCTCCACTCCTCCAGTGCGAGCTTGATGGCCAGAAGCTTGCGGTTGCCGATGTCATAGTTAACCTCCGCCGGGCTGAGCTTGCGGGAGAAGAAGGCACATGGATGGAGACGGCTGGGGTTCCCCTGCTGCTGAGAAAGGACCCCACCCACCCCGATGGTAGAGCCGTCCACCTCCACGACAAAGGGAAACTCGGGATCAGGATGGACCAGGAGGGGAGCTGTCGTGAAGGTGTCCTTCAGGGTCTGGAAGGCGTGGGTGGCGGATGGGGTCCAGGACAGAGACTTGGGCTTGTTGCGGAGCAGGCTGGTGAGGGGACTGGCGATGGAGCTGTAGTTTTGAATGAAGCGTCTATAGAAATTTGCGAAACCCAGGAAGCGTTGTAGTTCCTTCACGGAAGTGGGAGTTGGCCAAGACCGGATGGCTTCCACCTTCCTCTCATCCATCCGGATGCCACTGTGATCTATGTTGTACCCGAGGAACTGCACAGTGGGCTGGTGGAATGAGCATTTCTCGGCCTTGAGGTAGAACTGGTAGTTCCTCAGGCGTTGTAGGACCTCCACAACGTGGTGGCGATGGTCGGCCATGCTCCGGGAGTAGATCAAGATGTCATCTATATATACCAGCACGAACTTGTGGAGACACTTCCGGAGCACCTCGTGGATGAAGTCCTGGAATACGGAGGGGGCGTTGGCGAGTCCATATGGCATCACTAGGTACTCGTAGTGACCAGTGGGCGTGACAAAGGCGGTCTTCCACTCGTCCCCCTCACGTATCCACTCGTCCCCCTCACGTAGGTTGTAAGCGCTGCGGAGGTCCAACTTCGTGAACACAGTGGCACCACGGAGATGTTTCAGGGCAGCTGGGACGAGAGGAAGGGGGTAATGGAACTTGACAGTGATGTTATTTAAAGACCGGTAGTCGATACAAGGCCACAAGCCTCCGTCCTTCTTTGCCATGAAGAAGAAGCTCGAAGCAGCAGGGGAGGTAGATGGACGGATGTAGCCTTGCTCCAGCGCCTCCTTGATGTACTCCTCCATGGCCTTCTCCTCCGGGAGAGAGAGGGGATAGATTTTCCCCCTGGGCACTGGTTCACCTGGCAGCAGATCGATGGCGCAGTCCCATGGCCGATGGGGAGGCAGCTTGGAGGCCCGTTGGGGACAGAAGACGTCTCTGAAGGGGGCGTAACAGGAGGGGACATCCACCGATCGTCTCTCTACCGGACTCTCGATGGAAGTGGCACAGACGGGGAGATCTTGGGGACGCGGAGAGGGACGAATCGGTGGAGATGGGAAGCAGTCCGGGAAGCAGCTGTCGCCCCACTTCAGGACCTCTCCTGTCTTCCAGGAGATGACTGGGTTGTGCTGCTCTAACCACGTGCGCCCTAAGATGATGTCAGCGGTGAATTCCTCCAGAACCAGCAGGTGTAGTCGCTCCATGTGGAGGATTACGACTTGCACTCCGATGGGACCCATGGAGGGACTAACCTGTCTCCGACTGAGTGGTCTGCCCGTTACCGACTGGACCTGGTAGATCGTCGAAGTTTCAGACGTGCGGAGCTTGAGCTGACGGCAGAGGGTTCCCGAGATGAAGTTCCCGGCTGACCCAGAATCGAGGAGGGCAGTAACTGAAAGGGAGATTCCAGCAGCAGTAAGGTTCACAGTTGTGATGAGTGGCTTCATTTTAGAGAGTGAAGGAATGATTGCACTCACCATGGGTCGAGGAGGACGGACTGGGCATTCTGAGATGTAATGCCCAGGTAGACCGCAGTAGAGACAGAGATTCTGGGTCAGCCGTCTCTGCCGTTCAGCTGACGTCAGCCGGGAGTTCTCCAGTTGCATGGGCTCGGGGTTGGGTTCTGGAGTGCTGACATCACCTGGTCGGCGGAGGAACAATGACGACTGGCCCTGGTGCTCTTCGATGCACGACTGCATACGAGAGGCGAAGCGAATGGAGAGTTGGATGAAGCGTTCTAGCCCGATGGTATCCTCGTATGCAGCAAGATGCAGCCGCACCCGAGGATCCAGACCCTGCCGGTAGGTCGCAAGCAAGGACTGCTCATTCCATCCACTAGCAGCAGCGAGGGTTCGAAACTGTAGAGCATACTCATTAACTGTGGAGGTACCTTGTTTCAGATGGTATAGTTGTTCTCCGATCGACGAATCCCATGATGGTTTCCCAAAGACCTCCTTAAAGTGCGACAGGAACCCCGACAGGGTCTGGATCACTGGACTGTCTGTGGACCACATGGACTCCGCCCAACGGAGCGCTTTACCGGATAGTTGTGATGTGATAAACGCTACCTTAGCGCAATCGTTGGGGTATAGGCGCGGCTGCATCTCCAGGACCAGCGAACATTGCAGAAGGAATCCGTTGCAATCCTCCGCCGAACCAGAGAAGGGCGCCGGTCTGGCCATGGGACTGGCGTACTCGGGGGGCGAAGAAGTGGTTGTGTGGATCCCGGAAGTGCTCGCCGGTGGAGGTGGAAGTGCAGGTGCGCTGGTGGGAAGAGCTCGCCAAACGGCGTCGACGAGCTCTTGGAATGGACCCGGGGTGCTCATCCTGGTGCGCTGTGTTGGTCCGGTATTCTGTTACAAACAGAGTTAGACACGGATAACAGAGGCAGGTGAAAGCAGAGTTTATTTCGGAACCAGGAAGTGAGCAGGTGCGGTGAGAGTCTGAGTGAGAGTATCTGGTAATGCTGGATAGGTTGGTAATACAATACGTCTTGGGATCTTGAACACAGAAACAATGGATCGAAGGAGACAAGGACCAGGAGACAGGACGAGACGAGGAGACACTCAGGGTTCGTAGGTGATCAGGTAAGTAGTCAGGTGAGTCCGAGGAAGCAAGCATGTAGGGTCATGTGCAAACGATACCGGACAGTGACTGAGTGTGAGCGTGGTGCTTAAGTACAGGTGGTGATTGCAGTGATGATGATGTGCAGGTGTGTGTGCTCAGAACTCAGGTGACAGGGATCGTTGTGGTAGTGAGGGGGTGGAGCCTGGCGTGCATGTAACACCCTGTAAATTTAATAGTCAAAATTTAAATAACAGCAAATATCTGTAAAACAACAGGCTTTTCATTGTATAATGACAAAATGGGAAAATTCTGTAAAAAAATACATACCATTACCTGTAAAATTAAATTTATTTTTACAGTGTGAATTAAAGTAACACTGAAGCATTGTTGAAGACTATTAAGCGATTAATTAAACTACTGACCATCAGAGATGAACACTTGCTGTTAACAAGCAGATGTTTTCAAGTTCAAGTTCACTTTATTTATATAGCACATTTACAACAGCCACTAGGCTGACCAAAGTGCTTTACAGAACAGCCAGATAAAAAACAGGAAATAGTAACCTGCATAGCAACACAGCAATTAGTAGCTCATAGCAAAACTAAGAGCAACCTTAAGTAGGGGCTAGGGCTGGGGTAGGAGCTGTTCTAATCTAGAGGCAGGGTGTTCCAGAGCCGAGGCCCTGCCACCGCAAATGCAGGCTCCCCTCTACGCTTGAGTCTTACGCGAGCAGGGGTTAAAGTGGGCCGGAACGGTCCGGAACTCTGAAAATATATTTCCTTGTATATATATATATATATATATATATATATATATATATATATATATATATATATATATATATATATATATATATATACATACATCTAGAATAAATATTGAATAATAGCCTACATGAGGAATAGCCGCTTTTCATTTCACGAGTTCACACTTACATATAATTTATGAAGAATAAATTTAAATGTATATTTGGCATGCTGTCCGGGGGGAGGGCTTCGAGCTCGGAATTTGGCCCAAACCCAGAGTACCCCCCGTGTATGTAAGTGGTTAGAACTAAAAGTGTGGAGAAGGGGTGGTGGAGGACTGCTGATAGACTGTCAACGAATTGAGGTAAGACTGCTGCGCATATATACCACTTATTGTTGATTAGCTGAGTGCTCTCCACTTATGTCAATTATCTGAGCGTGCTCCTCCCGAACCTTGTTAATAAAACATCATATATTGAAAAATATGTGACAATACATTTAATTATATATCATAATATATGTATTTTTATATTCAGTAATACACATAACATATGTACATGTGATAAGATATGGTCCTGCAAAATATATTGAACATTTAATCATGTATTATATACACATACATATAGAAATATAAGATATAACATTTCTTATATTTTGTAATCATTTACATAATATATATAATTATATATTATTCAGATGTAGTATTCTCAGTAAGTGTAACGAATTACAGTTACTTTTATTTTGTAAATAAATTATGTAAAGCATTATTTAACTAAATTAAATGCTATTTATGTCTTAATTTCTAAATATGTTTATTTGT
Organism: Gobio gobio; assembly: GCF_949357685.1. Lineage (NCBI taxonomy): Eukaryota > Metazoa > Chordata > Actinopteri > Cypriniformes > Gobionidae > Gobio > Gobio gobio. The sequence goes on along the minus strand of NC_137118.1, from coordinate 32,982,881 downwards.
ATTAATATATAGCAATACATGGTCAATGTGTCACGGGGTGACAAAACAAACCTAACGGGACTAAGATCCTGGTGAATGCAGTTGTTCAGGATTTTCCAGTGAACCTCCGGTCTATGCCCTGTGAATCTGTTGCCATGGCAGCGGGGCTGATTGCCTGAGTGACAGCAGGTGTGGGGCAATTATAGAGAACGCTGTGAGAGGGACACCTATTGAGATGAGGCTTTAAAAACAGAGAGAAAACAGACTGTTGGGTGGATCTCCTCCCGTATGATGCTGTGTTTGTCAGCGGGTTGCTCTTTTTATTGAGGCTGGGCTGTGGAGTGGGGAAGATTGGGGTTGTGGAAGAGGAAAGGAAGGAGTGAAGTATTTGGCAGCGAAGACTTGAGGAATATCGTCCGTAGTGAGAAAGACGCAAGTGATGAGTATTTGATCCGTTGTTTATATGCACTAACACTGAAGTGGTGTGGAGAGTTTGGAAAACGTTTGGCACGAGTGAACTATTGCACCGAGTGAATTAATGATCTGTCTCCAACTTCTGTCCTCTCCTTGCCGAATGTGGTGATCGCTGCATCATTCTTCTGCTTTCCCGGAGCAAAGTCAAGCCCTGATCGAGGACGAGATCCGATCTGGTGGGAGAAAAGACCGGTGGGTGAGTGCTGGCCCGAATGCACGGTGTGCGAGTGGAATTGCAGTGCCTGAAGTGAAGATTTACACGGTTTGTGCTGTGAAGTGAAATTTGTGTGTGGAGAAGTAATAGAAGTCTGCCGTGCACTCCTCTCCTACAGTCTTCCACCCGCTGTCTCTAACGAAGGGTCTTGATAAAGCAACTGCCCAACTTCCGGCTTGAAAAGACCCGGCCCCGCTAGTGCTGAGTGCTTCATATATCATGTACTGTTGAAACTGTGCTGTGTCTGTTCTAGTGCTCAGCCGAAGTGAGCGTCCCGCTCAAAGTGCCCTCCCCGCCTGGTGGTCTCCACACGCCCCTATTGGAAGCCTTGACCCTGTTCAGAAGAAGAAAAGGTATATCAGTTGCAAGCTTCATGTACTGTTGAACCGTTGAAACTGTGTTGTGTCTATCCCAGTGTTCAGCCGACGCGAGCGCCCCGCTCTAAGTGTCCTCCCCGCCTGGTGGTCTCCACACGCCCTATTGGAAGCCTTTACCCTGTTCAGAAGAAGAAAAGGTATATCAGTTGCAAGCTTCGTGTACTGTTGAACCGTTGAAACTGTGCTGTGCCTATCCCAGTGTTCAGCCGACGTGAGCGCCCCGCTCTAAGTGTCCTCCCCGCCTGGTGGTCTCCACACGCCCTTATTGGAAGCCTTGATCCTGTTCAAAGGAGGGAAGGTATATCAGTTGCAACGCTTCACACACTGTTGAACCGTTGAGACCTTGCTGTACTGTTCCAGTGCTCAGCTGAAGTGGAGTGCTCCGCCCAAAGTGTCCTCCCCGCCTGGTGGTCGAGTGTTCCGCCCAAAGTGTCCTTCCCGCCTGGTGGTCTCCACACGCCCCTATTGGAAGCCTTTACCCTGTTCAAAAGGAGAGAAGGTATATCAGTTGAAAAGCTTCCCATACTGTTGAACCGTTGAGACTTTGCTATACTGTTCCAGTGCTCAGCGGAAGTGGAGTGTTCCGTCCAAAGTGTCCTCCCCGCCTGGTGGTCGAGTGTTCCGTCCAAAGTGTCCTTCCCGCCTGGTGGTCTCCACACGCCCCTATTGGAAGCCTTGACCCTGTTCGAAAGGAGAGAAGGTATATCAGTTGAAAAGCTTCACATACTGTTGAACCGTTGAGACCTTGCTGTACTGTTCCAGTGCTCAGCTGAAGTGGAGCGTTCTGCCCAAAGTGTCCTCCCCGCCTGGTGGTCTCCACACGCCCCTATTGGAAGTCTTGACCCCGTTTGAAAGGAGAGAAGGTATATCAATTGAAAAGCTTCACATATTGTTGAACCGTCGAAACTGTGCTGTGTCCGTCCCAGTGTTCAGCTGACGTGAGCGCCCCGCTCAAAGTGTCCCCCCCCGCCTGGTGGTCCCCACACGCCCTATTTGGAAGCCTTTACCCTGCTCAGAAGAAGAAGAGAGTGGCTCGCTTGCCCCCACCTCTGAGTACCTCCCTCCGGAGTAACCCCAGTGACTCGCTTCGCCCTCGCATCGGCATACTTACCTGGTTCCAGTCTGAATGGGGTTCGTCTGACCACGGCCTCCCCTCTTGAGTCCCGTAGAGGAACACTTACCCTGTGACCTACCTGGACGGCGCGGGGATTCCCCCCGATTCCCCTCCGACGAGCCTCCGGTCCGCCACGAACGTCCCTCCCCTCCCGTCCCGGGAGGTCGGTAGACTCTTGAACTGTCCTGGTGGCAAGAAGAATATTTTAATTAGGACTTATCCAATTCATCGACCTTTTAACAATAATAAATAAACTGTATTATTTTATTCCCTTGTCTGTCTGGTCCTTGACACGTTCCTCGGGGTGGTTCCCGGGTTTCCAGGGGTGGGTGCAGTCTGGTTTGGCCCGCCCCGACCTGTGACAGAACTTGGCGTAGTCGGCAGGGTTACCACCTCGAGTGGAGCGATCAAGGACCTAGATGGCAGAAGAAGAAGAGCCAGTGGCCCGGCAGCCCGTTATGCCTTTCTTTATGGGGGCCCTGTGGGCCCAGAAGTACGGAGGTCCAGGGTCAGAATTGAGCCTGTCAGCATGGAAGACCCAGGTTGAATACCTGGCAGGGCTCCAAGGGCTAAGTGCCCCTCAGAAGGTACAGTTTGTGCTAAATTCGTTGGAGGGAGAAGCAAGAAGAGAAGTACAGGCAGCGCCGGAAGCAACCCGCATCACAGTCCAAGCCATCTTTGATTTTCTCACGGGGCAATACGGAGACACCACCCCGGTAGCTGTCCTGAGAACGCAATTCTTTAATTGTAGGCAAGGGCCTCGACAAACTGTTCGGCCATTCGCGTTGCAACTGAGGGAACAGTTTACCAGGCTAAGGGGAAGACAGGATCACGGCCTGGGGGACGAGGAGACCCTATTGCGAGATCAGTTTCTGTTGGGATTACGGGAGGGCCCCGTGCGTCAGAGTCTGCGGGTGCAACTGAGACGGACGCCGGACCTCACGTTCGAAGAGCTGCGGCAGGAGGCTCTAGCCCTCGAGCGTGACCACAACGAAGGTATGGATCCCCCCAGCTGTCTGGCTGCGAACGCTGTCAGTGGGCCTTCGGCCCCTGTTACTTCCGATTGGAAGCATGCCCTCCGGGAGGAACTAAAGAGGGATATCCGTGAGCAAATGTCTGAACTGTCTAAGTCTGTCGTCGAAGAACTCCGCCGAGAACGCCTCCATCCATTACCCTCACCGCGGGAGCGAGCCTACTCCGACGGGAATCGCCCTCCAGAGCGTCACTTCACTCGATCCACGGGTCCCCGATTCCAGTGGGACGAACAGGGGCGTCCTATCTGCAACGGCTGTGGGGAAGCCGGACATTACGTCCGTCAGTGCTCCTCCAGACGCGCTTCGCAGGGGGGTTTTTAGAGTCTCCGGCCACTGTGGGTCAAGTGGTCGGGACCCCCTTTTCAGACCCCTCGTCTTCCAAACTGTCGAAGGAACGCCTGGTGGGCCGTTGTCCGGTCATCGTGGTTCAAGTCAATGGCCAGAAGGTGCAGTGTCTGCTGGACACGGGGTCGCAAGTCACTCTGTTCGCGGAGAGCCTAGTCCAGGAACTATTCGGTACCCAGGGCCGGCCGACGACCGAAGCCCCCTGGCTGACTCTGCGAGGGGCCAACGGTCTCGACATCCCATACATGGGATACGTAGTGACAGACCTAGAGATCCATGGCATGGTCGTACCCCAGAAGGGGGTGGTGGTGGTTCGCGACGCCTGCCTGGGGTCTCATCGCGCCCTGTTGGGCATGAATGTCATCTCCGAATGCTGGGAGGGGCTGTTCCAGAGTGGGCCGGCCCGAGCAGCTGCGACACCTGAGGACAGAGAATGGGATCGCATTAGAGCTGACTGTCGCCGAGTTTGCCTGGCCGAACAGCAGGGGGACCGGGAGAGCACTGGAAGAGTGGCTTGCCGCTATGCGTTGTCCATCCCGGCTCGAAGCGAGGCGATGGTTTGGGTCCGGGTACCCCCTAGACTTTACCACCCGGAGGAGTGGGTGTTGGTAGAACCGCACAACGACGGTCCTAAGGTGGAAGTGGCCAGAGGACTGGCATCCGCCCAAGGCAGCCGAGTCCGGGTGAGAGTCCGGAACACGAACCCTTTCCCGATCCAACTGCATCGTCATCAGTGTCTAGCCCGAGTTACCTCAGTGTTGCCCCAGCAAGTGCAAGATCCAGGAGGAGTCAAGTTCAGTCAAGTGGGCCCGACCGTAGTGGAGGTTGCGTTGGCGCAGACGGGGACGCACAGAAGAGAGGCTGAAGGAGGATTGCCGGCCCATCTCGGAGGTGAGTCCCTACGGGGAGAAGGGCTGGAGGAGGATCAAACAAGACGGCTCGAGGCTTTTCTATCAAAATGGCCACAGTTGTTCTCCACCCATGACGAGGACTACGGGTGTACTAACATCGTTCAGCATCAAATTCCCACTGGAGAAGCCCCGCCTAGTAGGGAACGCTACCGGCCGGTACCTCCAACATTATATTCCGAGGTTCGGGCTCTTCTGCGGGGGATGCTGGATAAAGGGATCATCCGCGAGAGCAGTAGCCCATGGGCAGCCCCGATTGTCCTGGTAAGGAAGAAAACAGGCGCATGGAGATTCTGTGTGGATTATCGGAGGTTGAACCAAGTGACGAAGCGGGATGCTTTCCCATTGCCTCGAGTCGAGGATTCCCTCACGAGTCTCACCCGGGCGGCCTGGTATTCCACACTAGACCTGGCGAGCGGATACTGGCAAGTGCAGGTGGACAAGCGGGACCGGGAGAAGACGGCCTTCACGACTCCCTTTGGGTTATATGAGTGGGACCGGATGCCGTTCGGCCTCTGCAACGCCCCCGCCACGTTCCAACGGCTAATGCAGCGCTGCCTGGGGAGCCAGCTAGTGGATACCGCTCTTGTGTATCTGGATGACGTGATTATCTATTCCCCTGACTTTGAGACTCACCTTCAGCATCTTGAGCAGGTGTTCCGCTCCCTGGAGAAGTACGGGCTGAAGCTCCAACCGGATAAATGTCAGCTTTTCCGGAAGGAGGTGAAGTTCCTGGGCCATATCGTGAGCGCTGCAGGAATCGCTGTGGACCCAGAGAAGGTGTCGGCTGTACAGGGGTGGACTGCCCCGAAGACCGTGCGTCAGGTTCGATCCTTCCTCGGCTTTGTCGGGTACTACAGGCGATTTATTAAGGATTTCTCTAAGATCGCCAAACCCCTGAACCAGTTGCTGGGTGGAACGGGACACACCAAGGGCCGAGGGTCCCCAGCGATTCAGTGGGATCCGGCATGCGAGACCGCCTTCCAGAGGCTCAAGCAGGAGCTGTTACAAGCACCCATCCTGGCATACGCAGACTTCACCCAGCCCTTTATCCTCTACACTGACGCCAGCCACTTGGGCTTGGGGGCTGTCTTAGCGCAGAAACAGCAGGAGGAAGAAAGAGTCATTGCTTATGCGAGCCGGAGTCTACACCCCGCGGAGAGGAACGATGCCAACTACAGCTCCTTCAAGCTTGAGTTACTGGCCATGAAGTGGGCGCTCAGTGAGAAGTTCAAGGACTACCTATGGGGAGCAAAGGTGACCGTAGTGACCGATAACAACCCACTGGTACACCTACAAACCGCCAAGTTGGGGGCGGTGGAACAGAGGTGGGTGGCACAATTGGCCAACTTTGAGTACCAGCTTCAGTACCGGCCAGGAAGGGAACATACCAACGCTGACGTACTATCTAGGTGGCCAGAAGGAGGGCCAGAGGGTCCGAGACCCATGCGGGAGGTGGACCGCGACGAGGGAATGATGGTGGGCATTGTGGAGGCACCGGGACCACCGTTGGAGGAACCGCCCGCAAGTTGGGGATGGGACCCACAGCGCTGGAGGATGTTGCAGGGCGAAGATGAGGACCTGTCACTGGTCCGGGTCTGGCTGGAACAGGACAAGTGGCCGGAGGGTGCGGGACGCCGGGCTCAAACCCGAATCGTGAGGGGCCTACTGGGCCAGAAGGAGAGGCTCCATCTGAAGGAAGGGGTGATTTGTCGGTCCCTCCAGGACTCACGCTCAGGTGACCCGGTCTGGCAAGTGGTGGTCCCCGAGGGAAGATGTCACGCTCTGCTGGAGGCTTATCACACCAAGCTTGGTCATCAAGGGCGGGAGAGGACGACGGCACTTTTGCGACGCCACTTTTACTGGCCTGGGATGGAGGGGACCGTGAGGACTTACCTACAGGGCTGCCCGCGCTGCACCCTGTTCAAAGCCAGGAAAGAGACGCGAGCTCCATTGGTCCCAATTCGGGCTAAAGCACCGATGCATATCCTCGCTATGGACTATCTGACGCTGGGTCGGCCGGTCGATCGCATTCAAAACCTCCTAGTGGTCACTGACCTGTTCACCAAATATGCCTGGGCCATCCCAACTCTGGACCAGACCGCCATTACCACCGCTAATGCCCTGTGGAGGCATGTCATCCAGCCCTTCGGGTGTCCCGAAGTGTTCCATTCAGATCAAGGGCCAAATTTTGAATCCAGGGTAGTACACGAGCTGTGCCAACTGTACGGATGTAAGAAGACCCATACAACGCCCTATCATCCTCAGGGGAACGGAGGGTGCGAGAGGTTTAACCAGACGCTGCTCGGTCTCTTGGGGACCTTGGAAAACGAACAACAGGGGCATTGGGCTGACAACCTTCCGGCAATGGTCCAGGCGTATAACAACAGCATACACAGCACGACCGGGTATGCACCGACCTACCTGATGTTCGGAAGGCATGTGAGACTACCAGTTGACCTACTGCTGGGAACTGCGGCCGCTGAAGTGGGAGGCGGTGTAACGGAGTGGGTGGCCAGACACCATCAACGCCTTCAACTGGCCTACGAACGGGTCTCGGACCGAATTAAGCAAGCCGCAGCCAAGAACAAAAGGTTGTATGACCGTACGGCTAGAAGTGCGCCGCTACTGCCTGGTGAAAGAGTTCTGGTGCGAGATAGCCGGCGACAAGGGAAGGGCAAACTCAGTGATCGGTGGGAGCCCCAGCCGTACGTGGTCCAACGACAGCCGCATCTCGATCAACCGGTGTATGCCCTCCGTCCCGAAGGGAGAGAAGGTCCAGAGCGGGTGCTCCACCGAAACCTGATGCGCCCTTGTCCGAATTACCCCGAACCAACTGTAGAGAGACCTCCGACTGAACCAGCGTGGATGCCTCCCGCATCCCGTGGTGGGATGGGCTGTGGCCCCCCGGAGGCTGGAAATAGGGCCAAGGCCAGAGGAACCTAACTCCCCGCCAAGGCCAGAGGAACCCTACTCCCCACCAAGGCCCGAGGAACCTAACTCCCCGCCAAGGCGATCCCAACGGGAGAACCGGGGGCAACCCCCAGCCAGGTACGGAGACTGGGTGTCCGGATCCCGTTCTAGGGACTAGAACGGTTTGGCAGGGGGGTGTGTCACGGGGTGACAAAACAAACCTAACGGGACTAAGATCCTGGTGAATGCAGTTGTTCAGGATTTTCCAGTGAACCTCCGGTCTATGCCCTGTGAATCTGTTGCCATGGCAGCGGGGCTGATTGCCTGAGTGACAGCAGGTGTGGGGCAATTATAGAGAACGCTGTGAGAGGGACACCTATTGAGATGAGGCTTTAAAAACAGAGAGAAAACAGACTGTTGGGTGGATCTCCTCCCGTATGATGCTGTGTTTGTCAGCGGGTTGCTCTTTTTATTGAGGCTGGGCTGTGGAGTGGGGAAGATTGGGGTTGTGGAAGAGGAAAGGAAGGAGTGAAGTATTTGGCAGCGAAGACTTGAGGAATATCGTCCGTAGTGAGAAAGACGCAAGTGATGAGTATTTGATCCGTTGTTTATATGCACTAACACTGAAGTGGTGTGGAGAGTTTGGAAAACGTTTGGCACGAGTGAACTATTACACCGAGTGAATTAATGATCTGTCTCCAACTTCTGTCCTCTCCTTGCCGAATGTGGTGATCGCTGCATCATTCTTCTGCTTTCCCGGAGCAAAGTCAAGCCCTGATCGAGGACGAGATCCGATCTGGTGGGAGAAAAGACCGGTGGGTGAGTGCTGGCCCGAATGCACGGTGTGTGAGTGGAATTGCAGTGCCTGAAGTGAAGATTTACACGGTTTGTGTTGTGAAGTGAAATTTGTGTGTGGAGAAGTAATAGAAGTCTGCCGTGCACTCCTCTCCTACAGTCTTCCACCCGCTGTCTCTAACGAAGGGTCTTGATAAAGCAACTGCCCAACTTCCGGCTTGAAAAGACCCGGCCCCGCTAGTGCTGAGTGCTTCATATATCATGTACTGTTGAAACTGTGCTGTGTCTGTTCTAGTGCTCAGCCGAAGTGAGCGTCCCGCTCAAAGTGCCCTCCCCGCCTGGTGGTCTCCACACGCCCCTATTGGAAGCCTTGACCCTGTTCAGAAGAAGAAAAGGTATATCAGTTGCAAGCTTCATGTACTGTTGAACCGTTGAAACTGTGTTGTGTCTATCCCAGTGTTCAGCCGACGCGAGCGCCCCGCTCTAAGTGTCCTCCCCGCCTGGTGGTCTCCACACGCCCTATTGGAAGCCTTTACCCTGTTCAGAAGAAGAAAAGGTATATCAGTTGCAAGCTTCGTGTACTGTTGAACCGTTGAAACTGTGCTGTGCCTATCCCAGTGTTCAGCCGACGTGAGCGCCCCGCTCTAAGTGTCCTCCCCGCCTGGTGGTCTCCACACGCCCTTATTGGAAGCCTTGATCCTGTTCAAAGGAGGGAAGGTATATCAGTTGCAACGCTTCACACACTGTTGAACCGTTGAGACCTTGCTGTACTGTTCCAGTGCTCAGCTGAAGTGGAGTGCTCCGCCCAAAGTGTCCTCCCCGCCTGGTGGTCGAGTGTTCCGCCCAAAGTGTCCTTCCCGCCTGGTGGTCTCCACACGCCCCTATTGGAAGCCTTTACCCTGTTCAAAAGGAGAGAAGGTATATCAGTTGAAAAGCTTCCCATACTGTTGAACCGTTGAGACTTTGCTATACTGTTCCAGTGCTCAGCGGAAGTGGAGTGTTCCGTCCAAAGTGTCCTCCCCGCCTGGTGGTCTCCACACGCCCCTATTGGAAGTCTTGACCCCGTTTGAAAGGAGAGAAGGTATATCAATTGAAAAGCTTCACATATTGTTGAACCGTCGAAACTGTGCTGTGTCCGTCCCAGTGTTCAGCTGACGTGAGCGCCCCGCTCAAAGTGCCCCCCCCCGCCTGGTGGTCCCCACACGCCCTATTTGGAAGCCTTTACCCTGCTCAGAAGAAGAAGAGAGTGGCTCGCTTGCCCCCACCTCTGAGTACCTCCCTCCGGAGTAACCCCAGTGACTCGCTTCGCCCTCGCATCGGCATACTTACCTGGTTCCAGTCTGAATGGGGTTCGTCTGACCACGGCCTCCCCTCTTGAGTCCCGTAGAGGAACACTTACCCTGTGACCTACCTGGACGGCGCGGGGATTCCCACCGATTCCCCTCCGACGAGCCTCCGGTCCGCCACGAACGTCCCTCCCCTCCCGTCCCGGGAGGTCGGTAGACTCTTGAACTGTCCTGGTGGCAAGAAGAAGATTTTAATTAGGACTTATCCAATTCATCGACCTTTTAACAATAATAAATAAACTGTATTATTTTATTCCCTTGTCTGTCTGGTCCTTGACACGTTCCTCGGGGTGGTTCCCGGGTTTCCAGGGGTGGGTGCAGTCTGGTTTGGCCCGCCCCGACCTGTGACAAATGCATATATTGCAGAATACTGAAAAATATAAGAACTAGTTTCCCATATATGGAAATGTATTATATAGCGTAAATACATCAAATTATATTTTGCAAGTATATTCCCATGTATTTTTGTTTCGTAGTGGCATTCTACCTACACAACCTATTTGTTAACTGTAATATCAGCAGTGGTTAAAGTGGGATTTGGCAAAGTCAAGTCAAATATAAAGTTCAGTCATGAAACTCTAATCGCCGATTGGTTCTTTCAGTTCTATGACACCAACCAATCAGAGGTACTTCCCCATTTATGTGGCTTTATTTATACTGTATCGTAGCTGCTATCAGCACGCCGCACAACATGAGAACTCCTATAATCCCACCTCCCCCCCAGCGCCACGTGTAGAGATCTGCTAAGGGGGGTTATATCATTCTGCAGCAGCATTTCCTTGTTGTCATCTTGACTAAGCTGAACATTATGTATTTGCTCAGCAGCAGCAGCAGTGTAGCAGATCTCATCCACAAAAATCAAGCCTATGTACATTCCATGCTCTATGCTAATAAAATGCTGGTTGAATCTATTCACTCCGAGAGTTGTCATGATTGAACTTTATTTATATACCTTCTCCAAAGCTGCCAGAATGACATTATTCTACCAGTAATCCCACATATTTATATCAGATCATTCTCATGCGCTTGGGACTTTCATAGATCAACCCTTCTCCCTATAGACTTGAAGAAGAGAGGGCAGGAGTAAATATGTGACCAGTCACGGAAAGTAGGGACACAAGTCGGTTCTGGGGCATTTTGAGTTATTCGCAGATTCTGAAAGTGTAGTCTCCAAGCTTTATTTTATTGTTAAACACACAACTATGTACAGTGCAGCAGTAATGTCTCTTATGTTGTCCTCCAAAAACGTCAAAAAGAAGCGCCCAACACATTCGGGAAACACAGGCGTATATGGTGAGTTGCCCTGTATTTCGGTTTCACCTCTAATCTGGATTGTAAAGTGGCACAGAGTTCGGAGAGCTCCAGGCTGCGAGAGGGCGGTGGCCGTACAATCCATCCAGACACCCCGTCAACAATGCCGTCTTCCTCATCAGATATGAGTGCAATGGTCGCGGACTTCCAAATGTCCACCTCATCCTCAGCCAGCACACTTCGTCTTGCTTCCAGCAACTGTAATACAATACATAAAGACAATAAGCAACCTGAAAAATACTCACATTGACAAAAAACGGATCTAATATAATAAATCTTACCGTTTTTCTTCTTGATTGACTCTGAGCTAAACTCTTCGCAGTTTAAACTCTAAACTCTTCGCCTGCGATGTAAGTTCAGTTTGTTTGTATCTGAAGCTGCGGCGTATCGATTCATAATACGTCTTACAGGCAGCTGGAAAACAATTAAATGAGACTGGTATTAATAAAAACAGTCACGGTAAAATTAAACAAGGAATGAGAAAAACATTAGAAGTTGTACTAACACACAATGTCGTCGTGATCAGCGGTTAAATCTGGACTCGCGGAAATCGCTCCATGCAGATAAGAGGTCACGGCTTCGTTATGAGGCGAGGATAGTCTGTGTAAACAAAATGTGCAGTTTTAAGCTTGAATCTATTAACACATCCATTTCCTTATACAGCTGAATAAAAGCATATTCTTTCAATCGTAACGAAAGAACGAAAATCGTACCCATGCTCTGGTTCATAGCGCCTGCAGTTTGCCTCAGAGTTGTGAAGACGCCAGACAGCTGAAAATTAGTCGAACAAGTTGGCCGCGTCCATGCAGAGGAGTTGAAGGGGAGCTGAAGGCGAGATGGTGTCCTGTCATTGTTGATCACGAAAAAGCAATGCAGCAAAAACACAGGAAATGTATTAAAAAAAAAGAGTCCAAAACACGTCTGTTTAAAGCTCGTCTTCAAATTTTTTACGCGTCATGGCCATGACCTCGCACGTGATTGGACGAGGGCGAAAAGCTCGTCGGGCTCCTCCAATCACATGCGAGGTCATTGTTATAAGGATGTTTTCCAGAATTAATGAAAACTCTGTATTAATACATTTTCCTGGACAGAATGGAAAATGTATTTAGTACCACATGCATGTACAGACTACAGTTCTCGCTCACAAATTTGATGAGATTAGGATTGATTGTCTTGATATAGTCAGTTTATGACAGTTTACAAAGAAGGGAGTCTAACAACAAATTGATTTTAAGAAATGTATTAAATTAACAAGAAAATGAAACAAAAGAATGTTAAGAGGTGAATAAAATAAAAAAATGTTGATGTATTTTGGCTGTGTGTGTGTGTGTGTGTGTGTGTGTGTGTGTGTGTCTGCCTGCCTGCATAGATGTGTGTTTGTGTGTGTTTGTGTGAGTGCGTGTGATTGTGTGTGTGTGTGTGTGTGTGTGTGTGTGTGTGTGTGTGTGTGTGTGTGTGTGTGTGTGTGTGAGAGAGAGAGAGAGATAGAGAATCACAAGAGTCCGGAAATCAGTCCACAGAGGGGCTTAATTTATCCCTATATTCTTCAACCTCATTGAGGTTTCAGACCACCAAGGAGCTCCAAAAGTTAATGGGTGTGGCAAAAGTGCTTCAATTACATAAAGGCATAACACTGTAACTTTTTATTTTGTGTGTATTTTTTTTTACATAACATTGGTTATTGCTAATGACATACAGAGTAATTAATCTACTCTGTTAGCCCGGACAAGTTGAATCTACTTAAAAAATTGGAGCAAACTGGTTGCCCTAAAAATTTAGTAATGTGAACTAAAACGAGTACATTTAACTTAAAATGTTTTAGTTTAAAAAATTCAGAACCTAGATAAAACTCCCCCTGCTGCTACTCTGATTTGCATTTGTGTAGCTCACATCATGTTCATTTACATGTTAAAGCCTCCCCTAGAATTAAGGGGAGGGGGGGTCATGGGGGGACAACTGCCAAGCAAGGCCGACGTCAATTTCCAACAATTTACGGCAGTTTTCGGTGTTGCCTGCAAATTGCCGTGCACAGTCGTAAACCTGAAGTTTCACGGCAATTTACAGTGCCACATACTGACGAAAATCCCACTTTTCATGCAGTGTCCAGTGCTTACCTTCCACAGAGCCAGGGAGCTCTGGAACGCTTCCACCAGACATTGAAGTCCTTGCTTCGGGCCTACTGCATGGAATTAAAGCGTGACTGGGAGGATGGTTTGCCCTAGTTTTTGTTGTCAGCTCGGGAGGTGGTTCAGGATAGTCTAGGTTTTAGTCCAAATTAGTTGGTCTTTGGTCATAAATTGCGTGGACCTTTGGCTGTTCTTCATGATGGACTAAAACAGGGGCCCGACCCACCTCAGAGCTTGTTACAATATGTTGACGGTTTTAGACGACAATTACTCTTAGCTGGTCAAATAGCTAAAGACAACTTGTTAAACAAACAAAAGAAGATGAAGCCTTTGTTTGATCGACGCACAGAGACTCGTTGGTTTTGTCCAGGTGATCAGGTGTTGGCCCTGTTGCCTCTTCCTGCTTCTCCTTTCTGTGCCAAGTTTTCAGGTCCATATACGGTGGTACGCCAAGTTTGAGTCCAGAATTACTTGATCTCGACACCTGAGCGGAAAAGACGCACACAGTTGTGCTATGTTGTTTGATGTCAGAGAAGGCTCCTGTAGTGGTGGCTGTAGCTTCGTCTATTGAAGTTGTTGAGGATGTTAAAGTGCCTGAGGATTGCATGCTGCAGCCCCGGCTTAAAAACTCTGAAACGCTTAATAACTTGGAGGGTTTTGTGCAGCATTTGTCCCTGAACCCGAGAGCTGAGTTGTTGTCTTTGATTTCTGCGTTTTCTACATTGTTTTCAGATTCACCTTCACGCACTCATTTGATAGAGCACGATATAGATGTTGGTGATGCGAAACCAAACGCCAGCGTTTTTATAGTGTCTCTTTGGACAAACAACGGCATCTTGACTCTGAAATTAAGTATATGGGTGAAAATAACATTGCCAAACCTTCACTTTCAAGCTGGGCATCGCCTTGCTTACTGGTGGGGAAGTCAGATGGATCGTACCGTTTCTGTACTTGTTACCGTTACCGAACCGTTACCGTTATCTTGTGCCCCGTGTGAGAGTATTTGCGGCTAATTAGGTTGTTTTGTTTCTTTTTTTCTGTCTTCTCTCATTGTGACCATGACTTTTCCTAGGCGCCGGGAGTTGCTGGTTCCAGTTGCAGAGGGGGATCAGATTAAGAAGGACTATACTGGGTTTGCTGTGGGTTAATGATTTTGGGTTAAGTGGTTATGTTTGTTCTTTTTTACTTTATGGGATTAATTAATATTTTTTCATGTTTGTTTTGGAGGTCCTTTGTAAGGATCCTCTCTCTTAATAGGGGAGGTGTTATGGGTATGGGTGTGTTTTTCTTTCCTTGGTATTTGTTGGTTTTGTTTCCTTGTTTTGTAGGTGGCCGCAAAGATGCAGGACACCTGACTCCAATTAGGAAGCGGAGATATATGTCGTGGTTTCATGCAATGGAGGGGGGTCACGGAGAGTTAACATCATCTCCAGCTGGCCTCTGGTTGCCTCGGTTCGAGATCTGTCGTTGTGATCATTTTGCACTTTGTAAACCCCTAGATTTTGTAATAAATTCCATTTATTATATTTTTTCAGTGTTGTGGCTGTCTCATCTTTGTTGCGGTCACGAGCGGGCCGTAACACTACACAAATACTTTCAAATTCTCAAAGAAATAATGCATTCCTTAATTCAACTTAAATTTATTTAATAATTAAATGTTGATTAAAACTCAAAATTGTAACAAAGATGACATTTTAAAACTTGTAAATGATCAAAAACATTATTTACATTAGTATTTACTTAACGTGGAACAGGTAAGAAGTACATTTCATCCATGTAATATGCAAGGTGCACAGGCAAATTTTGTGTTGTAAAATTACAACATTGACATTACAAGCACAAAATATAATATGATTAAAGTATTCAACAGTAACTTAATATCTGAATGATCTAGACATATTACTAATCACATTAAAAAAAATATTTTGGAGCATTTTACTTGAATGTTGATTTATCCAGTCCTGTAAAACTTCATGATGTGTTTCAAGTCATGTTCACAGGTTGTGTGAGTTCATGGCCAGGTAAACAGGCCTATTCACAAAATATTCCATCCAATAGCATTGCAAGACTGAACAATAGGACCTATTAGTTGTGTAAATGTGGTCTTAGAGAGAAAAATATCTACAAGTTTATTTTAGTAGAGCTAAACGTCTCGGTTACGTATGGTAACCCACGTTCCCTGAAGGAGGGAACGGAGACGTACGTCGGACGTACCGACGAATTGGGATCACTTCAGGGAGCCCCTATCAGCTTCGAGATATAGAGAACAGGCCAATGGGCCATTGGCGTGCGAGATTTGAATCTCGCACTCCGCCCCGCGCCGCGGGTATAAACAGGAAGCGAGAGCGAATGCACGCTGTTTTTCACTGAGGAGCCGAACTTAATGGCTCAACCTGCAGAGATGGTACAGCAACTGTGGCGACGGGACGTACGTCTCCGTTCCCTCCTTCAGGGAACGTGGGTTACCATACGTAACCGAGACGTTCCCATTCAGTCGGTCACGTTCGACGTACGTCGGACGTACCGACGAATTGGGATCCCTTATGGAAAACGCCATAGTTACTACCACTTCCAGCACCCAGCGATGAGCCCCTCAGACCCCGATCTGATGCGGGCGGGGAATTCACGCAGGGAGAGTCCAAGCTGCTGTTCCGCAAAAGCCCATTCAGCTGACTGTTTTGGATAACGGCAACATAGACTTTGAGGGTGGCGGGAGACAGCCTTCGCTCCAACCCATCTTGTAGAAAGGCAAGCACAGATCCGATCGAACATCTCCGGGGGTCTTCTCGGCGAGAAGAGAATCCAATCGACGAACAGGTTCCACTTCAACGCATAGAGGCGCTTCGTAGAGGGGGCTCTAGCAGAAGTGATGGTGTCAACTACCGCTTGCGGTAGGTCACCTGGAACCTTCGCGTCCCGTCCAGGAACCAGACATGGAGTTTCCAGAGGTCTGGACGCGGGTGCCATAGGGTGCCCCGTCTCTGAGTCAGGAGGTCCTTCCTCAGAGGAATGGGCCAGGGAGGTGCTGTCGCAAGGAGCACTAGTTCCGGGAACCAAGTCCGGTTGGGCCAATATAGAGCGACCAACAGGACTTGCTCCTCGTCCTCCCTGACTTTGCACAGTGTCTGCGCAAGAAGGCTCACTGGGGGAAACGCATACTTGCATTCTTCCCGGGCCCAGCTGTGTGCCAGGGCATCCAACCCGAGGGTTCCCTCGGTCAAGGAATAAAACCACTGACAGTGGGTCGTCTCTGGGGAGGCAAACAGGTCTACCTGTGCGGCCCCGAAACGACTCCAGATTAGCTGGACCGCCTGGGGATGGAGTCGCCATTCTCCCGGAAGCACCAGCTGACGTGACAGCTCGTCGGCTGCACGATTGAGCAGGCCCAGAATGTGAATGGCACGAAGCGACCTCAGATGCTTCTGACTCCATAAGGGGAGATGGCGGGCGAGTTGTGACATGCGACGGGAGCGTAGACCACCCTGTTGACGTACGCAACGGTCGCAGTGTTGTCCGTATGGACCAGAACGTGCTTGCCTCTGAGCGGAACTTTGAAGCGGCTGAGTGCAAGACGAACTGCTAACAACTCGAGGCAATTGATATGCCATTGCAGTTGAGGCCCCGTCCACAGACCCGAAACTGCAAGCCCGTTGTACGTGGCACCCCAACCCGTGGATGAGGCATCCGTGGAGACAACGGAGTGCCTGGACACTTGTTCTAGGGGAACTCCCGCCCGTAGAAACAAAGGGTCCGACCATGGGCCGAAGGTTTGGCGGCACCTCGGAGTCACTTGGACACGGAGGGAACCGCTGTGCCACGCCCATCTCGGGACTCGATCGTGTAGCCAGCGTTGAAGCGGTCTCATGTGAAGCAATCCGAGCGGCGTTACTGCGGCTGCGGATGCCATATGACCCAGGAGCCTCTGAAAATGTTTCAGTGGCACCGCTGTCCTGCCTTTGAACGAATTCAACCAGTTCAACACTGACTGGATGCGCTCCTCGGTGAGGCGCGCTGTCATGGCGACCGAGTCTATCTCCATACCGAGAAAAGAGATCCTCTGTGTGGGACAGAGTTTGCTCTTCTCCCAGTTGACCCGAAGTCCCAACTGGCTGAGGTGACTGAGCACCTTGTCCCTGTGTTCGCACAACTGCTCTCACGACTGGGCAAGGATCAGCCAGTCGTCGAGTTAGTTGAGAATGCGAATACCATGCTCTCTCATGGGGGCAATGGCCACCTCCGCAACCTTCGTAAAAACGCGGGCGACAGGGCAGGCCGAAGGGCAAGACACGGTACTGACATGCCCGTCCCTCGAACGCGAAGCGCAGAAAGGGCCGGTCGAGGGGAATCGAGAATGAAGTACGCGTCCTTCAGGTCGATCACTGCAAACCAATCTTGGGGACGGACGTACCTGAAGATGCGCTTCTGCGCTAGCATTCTGAACGGCAGCCTGTGAAGGGACCGGTTCAGGAATCGCAGGTCCAAGACCGGCCATAACCCGCCGCCTTTCTTGGGTACAATGAAGTACGGGCTGTAGAACCCGGACCTCATATCGGCTGGAGGGACCGGCTCCATCGCGTCCTTCGCCAGTAGGACTGCGATCTCCGCCCGGAGCACGGGGGCGTTCTCCTTCGCTACTGGGAAGTGAACGCCCCCAAACTTAGGGGGACGCCGGGCGAACTGAATCGCATAGCCGAGTCTGATGGTACGGCCCCGAGATGGGCTGGGAAGCTCTAGCCAGGCTTCCAGACACCGAGCAAGGGGATTAACCACAGACGTACCCGCAGCGGGGCAGCGACGCGGAATGCAGGGATCCGACTCGGACGGCATGGAGCGGCCCGAAGTGGGATCTGAGTGTGCTGTGCAACACTTACCTGCGTCTGCGGAGGGAGCGTGCGAGTGTGGGGAGGCCGCTTGAGTGCGTTCCCACAGCCTGCGCCCCCTGCTGGCGAAGGGAGAGGCGTCTGAGGGTGGCGAGGCATGGGAGCGTCGACCACCGCCAAGCGCCCTCCCAAATGAAGTAGGGGCTGAGCGTGGCAAGGCTTTGTGGCGTTGCGCACGGTCTGCCTCACCTCCTTCCTCAGCGGGGAACAAGAGTGGCGAGGCATAGCATCGCGCACTGTTGTCCACGCACCGCTGAGAAGAGGGGAATGAGAGTGGCGAGGCTTTGTAGCGTCACACACTGCCATTCTCGCCCTCTTGTGGGGAGGGGAATGAAAGTGGTGAGGCTTTGTAGCGTCACACGCTGCCATTCCTGAACTCCCGAGACCCAGAGGTATTGGAACTGCTCTCTTTTTTTATTTGGGTACCACTGGCTGTTTTTAACATCAGTGGCGGAACAGAATTACTAATGGTTTTCCACCCGGCCCTCCTCCGGGGAAGAACAGTTCCAGACCAAATCTGGGTCAATGGTGTTTCTGGACCAGGGTGGACATCGTCTAGCCAAGGGCCAGCGCTGTGCGCAGCTCAACCTCGGCTCAGAACTACCCTCGTGCACTAAGCAGGGCGGAGGTGGCCTGCCAGTGGCACTGCCACCCCACCGATGAGGGTAGTGAGAGAGAGGAAAACTTTATACAGATTATGGCCCTATTGGTGTTCTATATTTTGGCACCAATAGTTCCACAATGCCAAAGCCTTCCAATATACATCCGAGAAAAGGCAAGGGGCAGGCAAGGCAATTTACGCGTTGCACTATGCCTCAGCCATCCGGGAAAGCATGGCTGTCAAGTATGAATCTGATTCAGCACGAGCGCCCACTATTACGGAGGGAATCTCAGAATCATCTTCATTTTCAACACATAACAGCCCTCTCTCCGATGCAGCGATTGACATCTGTCCTCTGCTAGAGCCCCAAATGAAACGCTAGGTCCCCTTTTAAGGACCAGCAATCCCATCTGTAAGCTACCAGCAGACACGTGAGACAGTGGGCATGCACACGGCGCGCTGAACACTCAAGCCCCTATGAAAAAGGCAAGACGAACAGCGCGCCGACATGGCTATGCTCTCATGAGAGAGCATAGACCACCCACAAACACAGTCTCAACATGCTTGTGATGCGATAGAGGAGTGAGGGGCCCACAGAGATGTACGCGGCGGGGAAGCCTCACTGTAATCCTCAGGTCACCCAGGCTTATCAGCCAAAATAGTCCCCCCTCTGGTGCACCAGAAAAGAGACTAGATCGGGGTATAAGCGAAGGGACTCAACCCCGTTTGAGGCATCATAGTCTCGACCGCGCATCGGAGGCGCAGAGTGACGCGCGCAGAGTTGCCGTGGTAACCCGCGCTGTCACCCGGCAGCCAGACGGCACACGGCGCGCTGAACACTCAAACCCTCATGCGGAAGGTGAGATGACCAGCGCGTCGACGTGATCCCGTTCCCCTGAGAGAACATGGATCACCCACGAACACAGTCTCAACATGTTTATGCTAGAGGGATCGTGGCCGTCAGGACAGGAAACAACTGCATCCAGAAACGCACGAGTGGAATGACGTCTTGAAAAAGACGCAGTGTCACACCCGTGTTGCTCTTTTGTGAGGAAACACTCTTTAAACAGTGCTGAAGCACCCAGGGGAAGACTGCGGCAACACACAGGTGGTAAGTGCAGTCCTGTGTTTGCGCTCACTGAAACAAACGCCCTCACCAAACCGACAGTTGCTGTGAGAACAGCAGTTTGTTATGCTGATGCAGCGGTGAACATGCGGTCGCGCTGATTGTGCCTTTTCGCCAACACAGAGCGTCCTTCTCGTTCTCTGGAGCATCTCTCTTGCAGATAGGCTCTCTTTTAGAAAAGCAGTCTTGCTTCATCAACGCCGTTCGGCTCCGAAGTGAATGACAGCGTGCATTCGCTCTCGCTTCCTGTTTATACCCGCGGCGCGGGGCGGAGTGCGAGATGCAAATCTCGCACGCCAATGGCCCATTGGCCTGTTCTCTATATCTCGAAGCTGATAGGGGCTCCCTGAAGTGATCCCAATTCGTCTGTACCTCCGACGTACGTCGAACGTGACCGACTGAATGGGAACTTGATGTTGTAATATTACAACAGTGGGCCTTACAGGGCTATACGGTTAAATCTTCTAAAATTCTTAAATTTTAGAATTTAAGAGAATATGGGGTGATGTTATATAAATATGGGCTAGCAGTGCAGTTGCCAATGCAGTGATGTCTATGGTTACGTTAGTTTATGCACGTTATTGAAAGCTAATGGTTAAATGCAAGAGATTTACATTTTACAATGAAGGTGTTTAATCATAATAATTCAGGAAAAGTCTGTAAAATAAGGGCTACTCTTTATTTTAAGGTGTCATTGTTACACTGTAATTATACATTTAAGTACTGAGTAATATTAATAAACTACATGTACTCACTATAAGGCTAGGGTAGGATTAGGGTTTGGTTTATAGTTGCATGTAATAATGCATAATTTACTGTTATTACTATGGTAAGTACATGTATATAAAAAGGACACTGTAAAAATACAGTGTTACCAATACGTTTTTTTCCTGTAAAATGTTTAATGAAAATTTCTGTAAAAATATTTGCACTTTATTAAATTTAGGATATCTTACCTAAACTATGTTTTTGTTTGGCAGCCATTGCTGCCAGTCATTGGACCGTTTTTTTTTTTTTTTTTTTTTGCACTTATTTAATATTCTTTATAATTACTGACTAAAAGTAAGTACATTTATTATATAACTAATACTGGTTACATAAAATGAAATAATGTTATTGTCTCTTGTCTTGGCAACTTGGCCACAGTGCCCCTTTCATTCCTGTCTGTCAGATGGAATGATCAGGGATACATTTTATGTAAGGAACTAAATAAATGCACACTAAAGGAACAGTGATATTATTTTCCCATTATTTATTTTATATATATATATATATATATATATATATATATATATATATATATATATATATATATATATATATATATATATATAGCTTTTTAAAAATACATTACAGTAGTTTGTTAGTGATTGCAAAATGTATTGTGGTTTTATGAGGTCATGATACCTGTTGTCTGGCTTTTTATAAATTATTTATAAAGTATAAATTAAACATACACAGGAAAAAAAAAAAAACAATAACCACCAAAGTGTCTATTAATGTAATTGCTATGTGGAAAAAGAGGTTTATTTTGGAGATGGAAATATGATTCTCCGTTTAAGAAGCCTCTTAACAGACACCATGAACTCCTCAGTCTTGAATGTGTAGATTATAGGGTTAAGCATTGGAGGAAGTGCAGAGGTCAGAGAGAGATTAATAATCCTTGTGTTAGTGTTTATAAAGGAGGAAAGTGCATATGTAAACGTGATGGGTACATAAAATACAGCCACTAATATTAAATGAGCAGTACATGTCTTTGTGGCTCTTTGGCGGTCTTGTGGGGTTGTAATTCTGAACAATGTCACAGTTATACATGTATACGAAAAGATGATAAAAAATACTGGAAACCCAAGAATCATTATCGGGTACAAACCCGCTATCACAGAATTTGGAAAATTATTACTACAGGCAGAACGATATATAGGTCCATGATCACAGTAGAAACTGTTTATGATGACTATAACTCTGCAGAAAGAAAGTCTACTGATGAAAATTGTAGCAGCAGTTACCATAAGCAGTGCCACTGCCCATGTTGCTCCAATTATACCAAGCATTGATCTATGAGTCACAATCATATGATACCTCAGTGGTAAACAAATGGCTATGAATCTGTCAAAAGACAGAACAGCAAGAGTTAGTGACTGTGTTGAAATAGATACAAAGACCGAGAACATATTGTACAAACACAATCCATACGGGATCAACTGATTCCCAAACAAAAATGTGTCCAGTAGCTGAGGGATTACAGCGGTACTCTCACAAATGTCTGTCAGTGATAAATTAAAAACAGCAATATATTTAGGAGTGTGAAGATTTCGGTCTATAATGATTACAAGCATGAGGCAGGAGTTTCCAAGCACAGTAATAATGTAGACAAAAAATAGAAATATATAATAGTATCTTGTGTGAGGTATGCCAGAAAAACCACTGATATAGAAATAAGATGGAATAGAAATATTCCTGTTTTGAGCAAAATCTTGATTCATGGTCAGTTCACTCACTGATCCTGTATTCATCCTGTCTGGGGAAAAAATACAGTACATTATTCAGAGTTGTAAGAAATGATGGTTACACTTTATTTTAAGATGTCCTTGTTACAGTGTAATTATACATGTAAGTGCTGAATAATATTAATTAACTGTGTACTTACTATAGGGTTATAATAAGGTTTGTTGTAGGGTTAGTTGCATGTATTCATACTTTATAGTTATTACTATAGTAACTATAATGTGTAACAAGGACACTGTAAAATAAAGTGTTACTGCAATGATTTCATCTATGCTATTTTCATCTAGAACAAATATTGCAATTTGGGAATCTCAGATCGATATGTTTACTCCAATTGGACCTTAATTAATTATAATACAATTTTTTTAAATGAATTATACTTAAGACTCTTAATTTGATCCCAGCAAAACAAGACCAAAAATATGAGCATATTAGATATTTCAAGCAACCAATTATATTTTAACATGCATCTTTAAACTTAAATTGCCCAATTAAACTAACATTTTTGTGTATAATATGCAAGATTTCAGGATTGGCAACTATGGTATACTTACAGAAAGGTGAAGAGCAGCACAATACAGTAAAGCTAATACAGGCACACAGTACTGTAAAAAGACTTCCCCTGACCTCATACATACTGCACTATATATCCCTCAGATACAAATGGCAGGCCTCTCCAGACTTGTCAGTTGACCAATCATAGCAGAGAACTGGCATGATCAGTTGCATCAGAATCAGATACAGTGAACCACAAAGATGCTGCAAGAAATTGCGAAGAGAGAAAAGTTAAAGGCACCTACAAAAAAGCATGGGAGTTACAAGCACCTGCAGAATTGCTGAAGGAAAGAGGAAATACAAAGGGGAAATAAGAAGAGAAACACAACAACTACAACCATCTCATGCCAATTCATATAACTATTGTACATTTTGGCTAATTGGTGGCTAAATAATATTAATTTGTAAAACCTAACAGTTAAATTTACAAATTAATTGTACTGAAATATTAGGCTACTTAAAGTTAGTTAGGACACACCTAAATTCAGTTTAATTCATCTTTCATGTTTTTTGTAGAACCACTGTCAATGACTGAATCCAGTTCAGCCAAAGAGCTTTACTTTACATGTTAATTGTTGCCAACCAAAAGATGGTACTGGTTACATCCATGGTATTCCAATTAGGCGCTCTTCTACTAAAGTCAAGTCAAGTCACCATTATTTACATAGTGCTTTTTACAATACAGATAAAGTTTCAAAGCAGCTTTGCAGTGATAACAAGAAAATAATGCAACAAAATTTGTTTTTGGCTGTACAGTCGCTCTGGAGAAAACAGTGATGTCATCGTCCAGCTCAGTTCAAATCTCATACAATGGTGTCAATGCAGGCAGATCAGTAATATAGTTGAATATTTAGTGTCCCCAAATAAGCAAGCAAAAAGCCAAAGGGGACAGAGGCGATGGTAGCAAGGAACCAAAACTCCATGAGGTGACAGAATGGAGATTTTTTTTTTGGGAGAAACCAGGCTCAGTCAGGGGGCCAGTTCTTCTATGGCCAATGAATGAACAGTACATGATTATGATTCAGACAGCATTAAAGGTCAGAAGTCAGATTGGATCGGATTATTCCGAATATTTGTCCTGTTCCATCTGGTTGAAGATCAGAGTCATCACGCCGGAGACGGGTTTGTTGAGGATAAGCAGAGTCTAGTTGACGCAATCTCTGCAGGCATTCAGGGAAGCGCTGTGGTCGTGTCTAGGCGCAGGTCCACTATCTGATCTGGATACGGCCTGAATCTGACTAACTACAGTAAACCTCGGGATAAACATAAAGAGACTAATATTAGCGTAGATGCCATTGTTCTTATGATGTAAACAAGTGTTATAGGAAGTATACCACAAATGTGGTTCAGGCAAAGCATACCTTGATTATCGTCAATGCATGTATATTTATAACAAAACGAAATATAAAACACAACCTTGCCTCTTTTCGTTACATTTTAAAAAATATTAAACATATTAATATGTGGTTCAGACAATAAGTGTGCATATATATGATTATTACTGTAATACAATTAAATATGACATAAAACACAACCCAGTCTCTTTTAGTTAAATGTCAGCTTATGTGTTATCAATAATAGCTATTATAAAAGTATAAGTAAGCGGTATAAGAAGCTATACAAGAAATAAAGCAAATAATTCAGTCAAACAAACAAAATCAGTGCTAGTAGGCTACAACTGTTAAATAGCTTAAAAATATAAAGTTATGAAACTTCACTTTACCCTCAGCCAAAACAATTTGCCAGTGAACAAATTATAGATTCATGAGACCAAAGATCGCCCATTAGATCTACACAAGATTAATTATATCTCATGTTTAACCACTACAGAGACATCAGAGCCAGTGCCAAATGTCAAAAGGAGTAGCCAAGGAAAGGCTGCTCTCGGCGGGGTTAACAAGCGCTGAGCTCCCAGTGATCACCTGGATCTCACAACTATGAAAACGCCATATCAAATGTTCAAATAGGTGCTCTCTTTGTAAATAAACCACAGATTTGAGCTTTAAACAAGTACATTCTCACCTGAAAAAGACTTAAAAAATACATTTTGTGACACTTTAACAGTAGTATTTTTAAATTACGCAGGGTTTACATAAGATGTTAACTTTTGAATTGGAACAGTACTTGGGCAGCGACTGATGACGTTTCACAAGTCCACAAGAACACAAGTACAGACTAGAATGCATATTGAGTAATGGCCAAGGACAAAAAGCAAAACAGACTGACAGTGTAACAATATGCTTGTAAGTGTACTGTTTCTATACTACTTGGAACTAAATTGGCCCAATTTTTTGTGTCTAAAAGTGTACTTAAGTAAGTATACTTTAAGTGTAATAGTAGTAACGACTGTAACCTTGTTTCCCTGAAGAGAGAAATAGGACAAGAGCACCTGGAACCCTAGTGTAGAGTCCAAAAATCTTTTTTTAGAAGCAACTCATGACATAAGGTCCTTAGAGGCCGCCATACTCCTAGTAGTATGGAAACGGACAGCCATAGGAGAAGGCTATCTGACCGACTCATAAGCAAGTGAGATAGTCTCGATCACCCACTTGCTAATTCTTTGCTTTGATGCAAAGGGTCCCCAAAACACACAAACAGCTGTTGAGATTTATGCCACAGGGCAGCTCTGTGGACATAGGCATCTATCGCCATAACAGGGCACAGCAAATTACTATTTTCCTGGTCCGAGTTTTGAAAAGGAGGAGGACAAAAGGCCTGCAGCACAATAGATCTAGCTACATTATGTGGCTGGTATGGTGATTCTGTTTCCGTCACCGTATTTGCCATCTTAGCCTATCAGCGTCGACTCTGGGCTATAAACATGAGTGTGTGTGCTGCCTGGGATGCGTCACTATTGGGGAACTGCAGCGTCGTTAACGCACTTACGTCATCTCTGCCGGAAACCGGATGTGAGTACTCGAGACGGTAAGGAGAACGCGCTGCTAGTTTCTGTGAGTTATAACGTGTATTTCGGTTACGAGAGGTGCGTTCTGTCTACTGCATGTTCTAGAGATGGTGTGTTGATCGGAGAGCTTGTGTCAGCTTTCTGCTGCACAAGCTTGCTGCTGTTTATTGCTGTTGCACTTGACTGGATGTGGAAACGAGAAAAGGTAGGAAAACTGCGCTGGTAAACATTGTTAGTTATATGAGGTATGCCTCCTGTAAGTGTTGTACCGTGTGTAAGATCGCTGTTTGACCTTCTCCCCTTCCTCAGCTGTGGAAAACCTGACTTAGTTGCTGGATTACTGTTGTTCTGCATTGGTCCTCACCAGGGAATGATACGGTTCTGTTGTCTCTTGATAAAACACTGCTTTGCTCTCGACAATCGGTATGTATTTGTTTATATATGTATCAAGGCCAAGAGAATGAATCTAACAGAGTTTAATTTTGTATATCCTCTTCCATGAGATAATGACTTGTTATGGCAAAAATTAATTCATTGACATCACTAATAAGAGACAAAACATTCTCCAATTGTCTTTATAAAGATTTATTTTTCTTGCAAGAAAGAGCCACGGTCAGTGTAGCCATTCGAGGCTGCCTTGAGTGTGAACTGCTAAAACAAAGGAAAGCACAAACTTTTAAACCCTCAATGTTTTAACAAACCCCCTCAGTAATTTTCCATACATCTGGCGAAACCCACTGAAGGTTTCGCCTTGAGCAATTAAAAGCAAGAAACACAATGGTCCTTCATCTCTAACAACAGACAGAGTATCACCTACTCCTAATCAGCATAACTATTCAAACGCATAGAGGCTAGCCAGGAACTCCAATTCCAAGAGCCATAAAAGATAAAAGGGGCAATGTCTGGGCTCCCACAGGTGGGGCCCCATTGATCTGACTCATTTAAAACACAATAGAGAAAACAGGTCTGGAAGATTAAATCTTCTGTGATTAAATTTTTCCCCAACAATTGCCCCCTTTTATCATTCTTTGATAACTTGCAAAAAAGAAAAATTAAAAATGTGTATATAATAAAAATATAAGTAGTAATAATAAAACAATAAGAATAAAACATTAAAAGAGAACAAAAATATATAATGAAAAGTAGTAATAAAACAATAATAATAATAAAGTGATAATAAAGGAATGATAAAAAAATTTGAAAACAATGAAAAAATAAATAAATAATGATTAAATAAAAATAATAGAACAGTCGAATTGAAGTCACTCATCACATTCATTAAAGCTGGGTAACAGCAACCTGTCCAGTCTTTCTGTGGCATGAAATGGTTTCTGTCACCACAAACCCAAATTACCGCATGCGAAGTGTCACTTGGTTTGCTAAACGTACAGGTAAAACCTGTTGTGATACCGCCTATCACCGCTGTACAGTTCCCTGTGGTCGAATTCTTGATGTCAATTCTGACTCTGCAGTCAGACCACCCTGCTTTCATGTTCAGCTTCAGTTTCGTGAGCATACGCACACATCTCCTTGAACATGCATCACTCTCAATGGTGTAATCAACATGTCTGTGTGGTTGTACCGCTGCGTTCTCTTGCGAGTAGACGTTGGATGTTTTGTTGGAATCTTCCCTTGCTCGATGTCCGCTGCAGCTCTAAGCACCACCTACTGGATTCTGTAGGCTTGAAATAGGGTTTAAATTGAAAACTGGTTGGCTCAGCACCACGTTGTGCCAGTGTCTCTGCTCCTGAGATGATAACGGCAAATGATGTTTATATCTCTGCCCGCACAGACGTTTGCCTCCTGCTTCTCTCTCCTCTCGGCTCCTCCTCCCAGATCACTGGTGGGACCTTTCTGCAATGGCTCGCATGCACCCACCGTCGCTCTCTCCGCTACCGTGACGGCAGTGTCGTCAGAAGCCTGACAAAAGGCCCTAGCCACCTTTCCGCCTTCCAGCTCTTCGTACTCAGGTCCTGTTTTACCACGTGATCTCCTGGCTTGATGTTGTGCAAGGGAGTCTCAGTCGGTTTCCCCTGTAGCAGCTTTCGCCTGCACACATACACCAGACAACAGAGAAGACATTTCTTTGCAATAATTCACAATTCTATTGATGCAAGCTATTGTTTGCCCCCTTCCATTCCCATGAATGGTGGTCTTCCAAAAAATGTCTCAAACGGGCTCAGATTTACTCAAGGCCTTTTCTCGTTTTCATGTATTTCAATATGCATCAAAATGCGAAATTTTCAGCAAATATTGTAACCCCCTTATAAACTTCATTCATTTGAGTACCATTACCATTACCATTCCCCATGCAGCCATTTATCATAATCATTGAAAATATTGTTGGGGTAAACAAGGCTTGCCATCACTTCTTGTCTAGACGCCATTTTGCACATTCACACATCATTCATAAGTTTCCAGCCACGTCTCCACAGGTGCTTCTCTGCTGCTGTGGCAAATGCCTGCATACTCTGTAAGGAAATCAAAGCATTTGTGTTAGTTTCAGATAATAAAATACATTCTGGTTCCTTTGACTGCTGTGCTGCCGCGGCCTTCGCAGCCGCATCTGCTCTCACGGTTTCCTGTTGAAATAAACTCTTTGTTGTTAGTTACGCTGCGCATTTAAGTTTTAACTTGAAAGTTTCCCATAAACATACTGAAAATATCCAATAAAATGAAAGACAAATCCGTATTTCATCTCTGTAAGCCGGGCTAAGTCAGTAATCACTGTCACTGCTCTCCCATCATGTTAGGGGTATGTGATACCTCCAAAATCCAACTTTCTGCTATCAACCATTTGATAGCAGATTCACTCAAACTCAAACTAAATAATACAAATAAGTAAGATAGATAATAATCCATCTTAGCGCTTTAAATCTCTACATAAAACATCCTTCAGTTTACATTTTGTGCTTTGCCCAGTTTCTCACTGTGCATCACATTCTTATCAACCTTCCTTCAGTCAGTCATTTCAACACAATTCTTCACAAACTTCCCTACTTACTATTTCCAACAGACCCATTTTCACTCATCATAGCCCACATCATATTTAACCATTAATGAATATAAATCTAAATTTGTTAATGTTAAATATACTTCATCAAAATGACAAAATTATCAATTCGTATTACGTTCAATCAGCTCGTTCACTCATCTTTATCTCGTGACATCATACTTAATCATACTCAATACCCAATTCTTTATCAAAATCTTTTCAGCTCCTGTTATCAGTAAACAAAATTAATTAATTGATCAATTAGGATTTCTTTTAAAGTACCCTTTTCTCCATGCCCTGTCCATTAAAACTCCTCTTACATCATGTCATTTGGCAGTGATTCTTATCATCAAACTTGCCACATCAATTTCTTTAACGCTGGTTAAAACCAATCTGTATTTTAAAAAGCATTCATATTTCAATATCCATTTTAGCCTAATTTGACTTTGGTTGTTCATAATCCCTGTCAGAAAAAAAATTTATTTTAATTTTTTTTGTTTCCTGTATGAATCAAAATATGTCTAGAAGTTATCTAGATATCCTTTTAGAAGTTATCTTTTTGGTTCACCCTCCGGCCTTTCATAAATATGAGGGAGTCTCTAGATCATTTGGATAGTGACTTCAGTTAAATTGTCACTTTGTCTCTTAATTAATCCAAAGATAAATTAAAATAGTCTTCATCCATGACAAATTTGGTCATAATTACTAGTGACAGACAGAGCTGGATGTCCAATCCACTTAAAGCTCGTCCCATGTTCTGATCATCTTTTCATCAGATTCACTCAGAATAATCAACTTCCTCTAAAGTTTTTTTGTTTTTGTTTAACTTAACCCATCTGTAATGATAAAGACACTAATTCCAGAGGTTATTGACACACTACACTCAATCAGGACACATAAATATGAACTGCTCATTCTCAAAATGTGCTTTTACATGGTCTCTTAACCAGTTTCAAATATGTCTGTTCATAAGTTATTTATTTTTAGAAAAGTCAGCTGGGTTGTTTTGTTCTGATATCATTGTTTTTGTGTAGTCTCAGCTTTAACTGAGCAATAACAGATAGAGTACAATCCCTGTTTCCAGCCTCTCTCTCTCTCTCTCACCCAGATAATCTTTTCAACAGTCTTCTAAGACTTTATCTATAATGTTAAATTCATTAACCCTTAAATCATTAATCCTTCACAAAGTTTAGAAATTTCATAGTGTAACTTATTGTTTCAAGTTATCTTTAGTTTAGATTTCTTTGTTATTCAGACCTTCTCTTTAAACTTCAAAAGCCGTCCTCATCTTAAAGCCATCACCATGTCTCCAAATTATCCTCTGCCATCCTAATGACCTGCAGGATTAAGACTATGATAGAGACATATTAGTTCAATATCATACAGTTTTACTGATCCAAATAAATTTTGTTCTGTTCCACAAAGTTATCAATCACAATCACAGCATTGTCTCAGCTGGCTCTTGAATGCCAATCTCATTCATAGCTCTTTTTTTTTCTTCAGGATGTTTCCTGGCTCTCAATTTATGCGGTATTTGGTGAGCGGTATAGAGGGGCCATTATTAGGGCAGGGGCTGCTGTGTCCAGTCTTGACCTTGGCCCCTACGAAACACAGCTTCTCCTCCCAACACCAGTGATGCTGCTGGCCTCACAGACATCTGCCTCACCTCTCATACACACCTCACATAAAACCCCCTCCCCCTCCTTTTTAAAAATAAAAATAAAAAAACTTTTATTTATTTATTTATTTATTTATTTATTTTTTTGGGGGGGGGGTCCCAGATGACTTATCGTGATTTCCCTGGCTTGGGTTGCTACCTGTCAGGCCGTAGGAAGTCTTACCCGTCTTTGGGAAACCACCTCGTGCTCATTTGGTCATCGTTTGAGATCTTTGACCCTCAACAGGATCAGATATTTTCTGGAGCCTTTTGGAAAGTGCATTCAAGAGTCACCCAGAGCCATCTAGTCTGCTTTCAAATTAGTAAAAATATGGAGACAGGTTAATTATAACACAACTTAATCACTAAAATCCATCATATTTCTTCAAAGACGCAACCTAACAGTGAGTGGATTACACTCAGTGAATTTAGCCAAAACAACTCTCCATTCCATTTAATGTTCTGCTACATCTGTGACTAAGGCCATCAGTTCTGTACATGGTGAAGGCTAAGAGTAGACAGAAGTTACTGGTCGTATCATACATTAATCAAAATTTCAGTACATTAAAAGTCTGTATTTTTAAAACCTATCTTATTGCCCTCTTGATGGCACCTTTTTTATATCTTAACAAATAACTGTCTATTATGTTCACATGATGCCCTGTGCTTTTACTCATCAATATCTTCTATCATCTGTGGCACAGGCTCAGATATCACCTTGGAGCTGGTCTGGGATGAGAGAGAGACTCTGAGGCCTTCAGGGCTGGTACACTGCATTTTCATAAACGTTTCACTCTTCACACTAGCTCAGTGTAAGATCTGGCTTTGTTTTCAAATAAACATCAGACATTTTCCTTTTATCTCTATCTTTAGACAGAAATCACATTTTCAAATGATCATAACTTTATATTTGTCTTTAGCCCCCATAATGAATTTAGAAACTAAATTTCCACTCAGATTGAGTCTCTGTTACTCAAGTTAGGCCACGTGGTGGCCGGATTGAGATAACAAATTGTTTATTAGCTCAGCACAAGCTTATCTTTTGAAAACAAAACATCAGCTTCTAGGGTTTTCAACATTTTAACACCTATAGTTATTTCAACAACCCAATATTCAGTCAAATCATCATTATCAGAGATTTGCAAAGGTGAGAAGAGCAAGAACATATTTATTATATCTTTTTCATTTAAAACTCGGTTAATCAGGATTTATATATTTTTGCAACATGTTTTATCATCTTTATCTTTAATTTTAACCTCATATTAAAATTATCTCAAGTCCTTCAAAAGTAATTACTAAAGACTTTATTAATTAAGCTTATTATTTTCTCATTTTCTTAGAGTGTAAATCTCTGTTTTATTCTTTTTACTGAGTTTCGTTTACAGAATTTAGTCTGGTGGCCTGATTTGCCACACTTTCTACTCTTCTTTTCACCAACATCATTTTTAGTTACTCAATTTTATATCTCAGTCACTTCTGGGATTTTCCCTTTGAGTATGATACCTCACCTATTTTATAAATTAATTAATAAGCACAAACATCTAGAAATTTAAATTTTCTTGTTCTCTCTTTTGTTTGTAGCCAGTCAAGTTGCTGATCAACTTTCTGATTACAATAAAAACATTTCTGCCCATTTCCTTCATCAGTTCAGCAAATTTCTTTGAAGTCAGGGCTTCAGAGTGGAGCTGCTTACAGCATTTGCTCTCTTTCTTCTCAAAATCTTTATCCCGTCTAATCAAATAACTGATCATATCA
The DNA here is from genome assembly GCF_949357685.1 of Gobio gobio. Classification (NCBI taxonomy): domain Eukaryota; kingdom Metazoa; phylum Chordata; class Actinopteri; order Cypriniformes; family Gobionidae; genus Gobio; species Gobio gobio. Next base: position 32,950,963 of record NC_137118.1, on the reverse strand, counting down.
CTCAAATTGTTAGCTAAAATTTAGTCAAAGTTCATACTCACCGGCGATCTTTAAACAGCTGTGGCTTCTGCGTGATGAGACAACATTTTAATTTCTTCGTTTAATTTCTCCACAGTCATTGCCTCTCACACCCAGCATTTCAGTGTCTGCTCACATTTCTCACAACAACCCATCGATTTATCCTTTTCCTTCAACTGACTCTTTCACAGTCCCAGTCTGGCCACTCAGCGGTGACACTCAAATCATGACATTTAAGGAACTTCGTATACGTTGCATGCATTTCTGGCCATATAATTTCTCATTTGATAAAATACAGGTGTCTCGTATTCAGCTAGCTTGCTTTGGGATTTCCCCATATTGGCAGTCTGATTCTGTGGCTTTTCGCGCGCGCTATTAATCTGTTGGACGTCTCCGTACAGATCTGATCTCTTCACCCAAGACCAGCCGGGTGGACACTCGCAATAGTGCCCGAATTTTTTTTTTTTTTTTTTTGCCCTGGTTACCTGACCGCGGGCGGAACCAATCCAATCTAGGTATTATGGTCCCCAGACCAATCTAGGTCTTATTTATTCTCAGACCAATCTAGGTCTTATTTATACCAATCTAGGTATTTAATCGCCCACGTGATTTCAGTTCTTTTTTCTACCTCGTAAAAAAAACATCAATTCACGCTGCATTTGCCACAGAGTCAGACTCGCCTAATGGTTTATCCCAATCAATTAAATTTTCAATTTAACCAAATTCTATAAAATAAAAAATAAAAAATTTCCCCCTGAATTTAAAAAGTTTGTCTCTTACCAGAAGCGCCCCGTTGCCATCGGATTCGTTTTCTCTGATTCCAGTGTCTGGACCCTCCGAACACCCCAGAGCAGTCAGCCCTTCTCCCTCAATCCTTCGGGGTAAGGCTGTGACTCTAAGTCCAGGATGATCGTCACTGTCTGCTCTCGGGGTCCAGAAGGCACATCCAAGGAATCCCACTTCTGACACCAATTGTTATGGCAAAAATTAATTCATTGACATCACTAATAAGAGACAAACCATTCTCCAATTGTCTTTATAAAGATTTATTTTTCTTGCAAGAAAGAGCCACGGTCAGTGTAGCCATTTGAGGCTGCCTTGAGTGTGAACTGCTAAAACAAAGGAAAGCACAAACTTTTATACCCTCAATGTTTTAACAAACCCCCTCAGTAATTTTCCATACATCTGGCGAAACCCACTGAAGGTTTCGCCTTGAGCAATTAAAAGCAAGAAACACAATGGTCCTTCATCTGTAACAACAGACAGACTATCACCTACTCCTAATCAGCATAACTATTCAAACGCATAGATGCTAGCCAGGCACTCCAATTCCAAGAGCCATAAAAGATAAAAGGGGCAATGTCTGGGCTCCCACAGGTGGGGCCTTATTGATCTGACTCATTTAAAACACAATAGAGAAAAAAGGTCTGGAAGATTAAATCTTCTGTGATTAAATTTTTCCCCAACAGACTCTAACAGTTTGCTTTGTATTGGGTGGTGAAGGCCCATAGCGGGTGAAGGCCCATAGCGTTATCCCAGTCGGGGTGCTCTGCGTTAAGCCACGGCTTCAGTGATGTCCTGTTTCAAACTCCAATTGAGTAATTAACTTCTGTGTCCTGTTTCCAAATGTTATTGATTTAGTTAATTCCAGTTTTATTGTTTTCAAATTTCATTTAACTTATTTTCTTTTGTTTCCTTTGGCTGTTAATATTGTTCATAGCTTTGTTGTGTTTAATTGTGCCCTCATTTTGATTTATGATTATCGTTGCAGCCTGAATGGTTTGTTTTCTTTAAATTTAATTACCTTTTGTGTTTTATATTTTGGATTATTTTGAACTTTTGTTTCAGTTGCCACAAGTCTTTTTGATTTTCCTTTGACGTTCTTCTTTTGTATTTAGTGGCATTGTGTTTTTGTTTCAACTAACTGTTTATTTACTTACATTAGTTGTAAAGTGATTTATTTATTTATTTATTTTATTTTTTGTATTTTGGGCTGATTTATTGGATTTGAACAACCTTTTTAAGTGTGATTTATTTAATGTGTATTTCCTTTGTCTTGGCATGGCCTGAGCACCAGGGGCAGAGGGCTAACTCTTATTGGGTGGTGGTATTTTCCTCACCGTGTGTTGTGACCACCCCACCAAATGTGTGATTGTATACCCACACGTGTGTACGTGTGTGTGTGTGTGAGTGTGTGAGAGCACAGTTAATTGCAGTGGTTTTTCATCTCTAAGTAGCGTGATCTGACTTTCTACCTCCCCTTGTGAAAAAGTAGTGTGCTTAATTGTATTGAAAGTGTACTTTTTATGTACTTAAAATCTTAAAAGTATACTTTTTAAAAAGTGCACTTGCAGATAATATGATATAATTAAAATTAAAGGCCACTTAAGTGTACTTAAAGAAAATACACTTTAATGACAATATTTATAAACACACTTAAGTGCACTTTTAATAAGTGCACTTTGTAATAATATGTAATTAATTTTTACTTAAGGAAAGTACACTTTCATGGTAATATTTATAAACACACTTAAGAGCACTTTTAATAAGTGCACTTTGTAATAATATGTCATTAATTTAGACTTAAGGAAAGTACACTTTCATGACAATATTTATAAACACACTTAAGTGCACTTGTTTAAAAATGCACCTTGTAATAATGTCTACCTATATTTTACTTAAACATATTTAAAATAATTATTTTTATTTATATTTTATAAAGTACACTTATGTTTATATTGACAAACTAAAGCACATGGAAAAAAAGTCCAAAATTACATTTGTTAATTTATTTTAAATGTGTTTAGTCTAATGAATACTTTGTGCATTACTGTATTTCTTCTAGCTTCAATACACTTGCTTCAGTATACTCCAGTACAACTTATTGTTGAAATTTGTATCACTAGCTCCTGCTCTATGAACTCTACTAGAAGTGTCAGTTTTTTCACATAATATTTGACATAGTGTAATTTATGAGAGGAGTAGCCTAGCTATCTGTGCTTAATGTAATAGCAATGTACTGTACTTTACATCTGTATACAGAATACTTTCAATATCATTATGTTGTTCAACGCAAATTAAACACACATTTAATTGCATTAATTGCAAGCAAAAGTTGAACAAATCTAAACAAATAAATTTGCATTCAAATTCAGTTAAAAAACATTTAATTTTAATCAGACTACACTACACTGTATTGACTTTTAGTTAGGTGAACAAGTCAAGTTCTTTGAACTTACAGTCCAACAACACAGAGAGTTAACAACTTCAACTTGAACAGAAATGGAAAACATTTATAATCAACATTTAACCATGCACGAAATATATATTTCTATTGAATATTTTAATGCTCATGCGCCAAAAATACTACGTCATGATTTTGAAAAATGCGCTGTCCGCCATGTTTCTGTGATCGCGATGCGTGAGGAAACCGAAGCTGATCAAACAAGAAGAGAACAACGGAGTGAACCTTTTGGATCATTGGATGATTACAGATGAGATTTTATGTGCTGCAAATAACGAGTCAAGTAAGTATATCTTGATTTAAAGCTACACTGTGTGATATTTTCCCCCATCTAGCGGTGAAAAGGTATATGACCATCCAGTGAATTTTAGTTTCTTTTCCTCTCAATTCCGATTTCGTTTTAACTCCTACGGTGGCCGATTTAGTCCAAGATTAACATGGCTTCCAGTTCGACCTCGTCACATTCGACACGGTGCCTGTGGGATATTCTGTGCGCAGTGGGATGGATGTAACTCAACTGGCCTAATTATTCGGCTAGAAAGAACTGCAGCTAATCCAGAGTGAACTTTGATGATAGTGTTTATTCAGTCATCCAATTGCAAGGCATAAACAGGTTTGCGTGGATATGTACATAAATGTGGTTTCTGTGAGAGAACAAATAAGGATGGTAAATATACATGATAATGACATGACAGAAGATACACAGTTAAGAACTGTATAACTATACTTATAAGTTACATTTGTATAATGTAACTGTAAACCAGAGCTTATTGTACAGTCGCTTATTGTACAGTTGTATAGGCGCTAAATGCAGCTGCATTAAAAAGAGCAGAGCTGCTGCTGCTGCTACTAACAAGCGGTGTCGGATTACAAAAGTGTGTGCGCAGCTTTAGCACTGCAGTGCACTCTCTATAACAATTGTTAATATGCCGATCAGACCTGATACATATTTCCATCAACATACATTACAATCAAATATTTTCTATAAACGAATAAACATTGTTGATAACAAAATAACTGAATGATTATTCAAATAGGTGAGCATTACGCTATTGTATGTTGACACAAAAATACTTCTGAGGTGACATCAACTGAATTACGTGATGACACACTCTGAAACACAACTACAATTACAATAACTATTATTACTTACGGAGTTATTAACGCACAGAAATACCACACAAGGAAAAACAGACTTTTGAGGAATAAACAAGCCAGGAAAACTCCGTATAACTCTGTTACTGGACACTGCTGAGATGAAAACACTCTGCGCATGCACCAGACAAGTCTGAACAAGTTGACGCGCACATGCGCGAGGCAGGGAATTTTGTACAGTGCCATCGAGTGTTAAAACGCGAAAGGCGAAGCTTGAATTTACGGGTATTGTATTGTCTTTGGCTAATGTACTTTCAAGATGGAGGGGCAACATGGCGACCTGCATTCGAACCCCTACCCGTATGTATTTTAAATGGCATATTATAAACTTACGAGGATACTTTATTACTTGAAAGGAGTAAATATACATTAATGAGCACATATATTTTGTGACTCTTAACGTTAGTTAACTTAAGTTAAGTTAACGTTAGTTGGCTAGCTAACTTTTATCACACATTGAAGGTTTCCCAGACAAAGAGGTGACAGAGGGAAGTTGTTGATTCTGAACAACTACGATTTCAGAGCTCGAATTCGAGCATCAGGTATGAATTTCAGAAATGATATCAAAATATAATCTGAAAAGAGGCAATATCTGTATTAAAGGAAGAGCTGCATGATTAATTGTAAAAAAAAGAATATTAATTCAAACACCTACATCATCTTATTCTTAAATTACAATTATTCAGCTATTTCTATTAAAACCTTTGACAAGTAGGATTACAGCAAAAAAACGTGATTCATCCAGAATTGTGCAGTTCTAGTTCACCCAAATATGAAACTCTGCTGGCCAAGATATGACATATATATATATATCTATGTTTATATGACATATACATATTGGATGGCCTTAGGGTGAATACATTATCAGCCAATTTAAATGTTTGTGTGAACTATTCCTTAAGTAAGTGTGTGTGTGTGTGTGGTTTTTAGGGGGATGGAATAAACATCCAAACTGCAGGCCAGTTCCAGGGCATTTTCCGGTGTCTCATGGTCCGGTGCGGTGTCTCTTCAAGCACTTCAGGGAAAGTGGAACCACAGGAAGAGACCCTGTCGCTATCAGGGGTCCGTTCTTCGTACCTCGCTAACTCAGTTAGCTGGACTTGATTGTTGACGATTTGACATGATCTTGGATTGTTTGGTTCTTCGAAGCTCATCCTGGACTTGCTGTCATAGCAACAGGTCCATAAACTCAAACCTGCTCTGGAGCAGCTTATTTCATGTAAACAGGATTAGGTTGAATACTTAAAATCTGTCCCAGCCACTGCTACTTTATTACAGTAAATACAGAGTTCATTACTGAACCTGGGGCAATAATAATTTTAAATAATAATAATAATTTAAAAATAATATAAAAATGAGTATTTGAAAATAATATTATAATACTATAATGTTGTGTATAGTACTATACATACAGCCACTTGATTGAGAGATTTATTTGTGATGGAATATATTAACATTTTATCAGAGGTTTACACACGTACAGTTAAAAGCCAGGTGGCTTTTTTAATTATATGATGTCATTACGTTGCTGGTTTCAAGTATCTGCCCTCTTCAGGGAACACAAGAACGTGCAGTAATCTCAGATAACTTAATCCAGATATTTTAATCCAATCCGCAAATTTGTTTGAAGAACCAAATTATCCAGACATCAGTGATCACGATTAAAAGATCTGGGATCTGTCAAATCATCTCAGATGTATTAAGCGAGGTATGAAGAACGGACCCCAGCTGTTGAAATGTTATCTCTAGCAGTAGAAGAATCTGAGAAGCTTCCATCCCCTTTTGTAAACGTTTCTGCACTTGTGTGTGACCACAGCTTCCTGCCAACCCGCTTTGGTAGCCTTGCGGACAATGCCCTGGTGTACATTTCAGGTTTTGTGTTTTTCTGTGATGTGTGCCATGCTAGCTTTTCAAGGGTTTAGCTCTAACCCCTGGTGACCCTACAAAGGATGACTTATTATAGATGATTGATGGTTAATATAGAGCCTTTTGTTATTGTTGTTATTATTATTATTATACCAATACTATTATTGTACTTACCAGTCACTATTTAATTTACTATTTTCATTATTGTCTATATTATTCTGAAATTGATATTACATTGTATTTGCTATTATTATTATTATCGTTATTATATTATACCACTTGCAATTATCAATCTATTATAGTTATGCTGGTAAATTATTGTACTATTCACTAGTCACTATTTAACTGTTTTATTATTGTCTCTATTCTGTAATTGATATTTCATATTGCATTGCTATTATTATAGTATTATACAAACTATGCTACTATCAATATATTATATTATTGTATTTTTGATATAATATAATTATACTATTCATTATTTTATTTGCTGTATACTGTTTGTTTATTTCATTGACAATTTTTTTATTGACTATACACTATTTACTATTACTTCTCACTTTATCATGTACTTACTATTTGCATTGCAGTGTAGTTGTACCATATCATATGTATAAAGGATCCATGAGTTATCTTTGTTATTATATATTTAGAGTATCTATCTGTAAATATCTATAATTTTAGTGCTATAAAAAAACAGAAAGCAGCCTGCCAGTGTGATTTGTATTTGCAGATGTTTCATTTTCTCAATGACGGTCAATTCTAAGCACAAGAAAATCAAAAATCGGTTAAATACAGAAAATGCTTTTTCCACAATAAGAAAACTTTATTTCATTTAATGTGAAAATTAAATTATATCTCAGTATGGGTGTTTTCATAATTCTTATTCAAGTATAAAAATGCAAATGCATTACAAGCCTTTGACAATTCCTTATTAAAATATATATTTTATAAGTCTAACTATCAATATTTTAAGTAACTATAGAATAGAACTTTTTGTATACCACGTACATCATAAAATCGGTTGATAAATGTAAACGTTGTTTTTGTTTTTATCCAGAAAAACCGCAGCTCAACCCGTTTACTTGCATTTGTTTACAGTGCAGTCTTGCCCTCAGCAATATGGCGGACGCGTTGACGTATTGCAGCAACGTTCTAAAACGGCCAATAGGGCGTCTATGTATTTATTATGTCTATGTTTATATAGGCCTACATTTAATCCATATTATAACGACCAGTAATATTCAATATATCACCCACCTCTAGAAATAATGCTTGTAATGTATTTTTCTTTTTGCATTTGGAGAGTACAATGTTAATTTACTATTTTTGTTTTTGTAATATTTTGTGCTTATCTGGAGTTATTTTATATTGTAGGATCAGTATAGATGTGTTATTGGAGATCCAGTGCAAGCTGTGTAGAATCACAGAGCCATATTGATGAGGTGAAATTATTGTTAATTATGAATTTATGCCCAGCCATGACACTCTGATCAAACACTACAAGCTAAAACACTGCTATCAAGTCTATAGCTTTTAAATGCTTTGCATCTTGTCCATTTGTAAGTAATAAAGTAATACATTCCCACCTGTGCATTTACAGATCCCTGTATTATTATATATTTTACAGGTAACAACCCAAAGGAATGGGGCCGCAGCATTGCTGTGCCAGCCGTGGCAAATACAGGAACATCCTTCATGGAGATGGTCAGATGAAACTTGCAAGGCAAGATGAGGAAAAATGGAAGAATAGCTTTCTCAATTTGCATGGGTCTTGGGTTATTTATATATATATTTAAGTTTTGTTTAATTCCCTGTAAAGTAGGAATAAAAACGATTATTAAAATGTCCTCTATTTTTTTTAAAGCCCAGTGTCAGTGAAGATGATGTGGTCCATGGGATCTGGTGTTTGTGGGAAACGTGAAGGAACCTCTCCCAGCATTCTACTATGATGTTGCCCTGACGACTGCAGTAATTCATCACATAGGTAATGCAGTTGCGGTCAGAAGTTTACACACACCTTGCAGAATAAACTGCTTCATCAGGGCAGTACTAAATAAAAAGACAACATGCTAATTTTTATGATCCCTCTTTTTGCTAAAATTATTATTATTATTTTTTAACAAATACAGCAGTATGAATATAAACTTTGGAGCGCAACTGTACATCTATCGCTTTCATTTAATTGAGGCAATTATAATAATGGATGGATCTGTTTTATAAACAATTGTTTTCTTTCTGTTTTCTTTTTCTTTCCTCAAGGTATATATTTTTTGCTTTCCTGCCTCTTTGGAACATGTCCATTCTCATCTACTGTGGAGAGATGGTGCGCAAGTTTTCTGCCGATGGAGAGCTTCTGGAACATTGACATAAACAGCACTTTCCAACAACTTCAAAATAGTTGGTGATGAACAATTTAAAGGACTTTTTTTTTTTAACTTTCATTCACCGTAATGCTGGAATAAGATTTTAGAATAAAACTTTTGGTCCTAACTTTGGTGCTAGTAAAGGTTTAAGAGCTTATAAGTTCGGTAAAACTTTACAATAAGACCTCATTTGTTAACATTATTTAATGTATTAGCCAACATGATCTAATAGTAATGAGCAATATAAAACATTTTTTTCTTAGTTAATAAAATATAGTTCAAAGCTAGTTAATCAAATTTATAGCCATTGTTCATGTATGTTAACAGTGCATTAACTAATTGACATATACAGCTTTCGGCTTTAAGATTGCGTTAGTAATAGGGGTGTAACAGTATACAAAACTGACGGTTTTGCAGGGGAGAGAAAACAAAATATAAAATTGCTTTTTTTTATTATTAAAAAGTGGTTTACTGAACAAATTGTCATTGTCCTTAAGTTTATTCAATTATACCTAAAAGTTTCTTAAAGACATAAAAATTATCTCTGCTAATGCTGTAAAGTGAAGACTATAGTATAGGGAGCCCTTACTTGCACTTGCACAGTACGCAAACATGTAAACTTTACATTAGGCAGTTTTTGCATTAACTTCTAAATCTAATTATAAAATGATTCGTTGTTGAAATATAATCATTTATACACAGTGGCTGTCATTTTCATGACAGATTTATTTAACCATTACGTACATTACTCCAATATATTAAATAATCAAGACATCACTAACAGGTTCATATATTTAGTGAAAAAGTAGATTTTTCTAGTGAACTAACAGCTATGGACACTGAAGGACTTCTGAGGTAAATATGATGCTGCGTGACATTGTTTACAAGCTGTTTTATTGACGTCTTTCCGACGTTGAAACACTGATTGAGCGTTTACACGACATGTGATATGTTTCAGTAAGTTGTAATGTATCCTCAACACACCTTCTGATGTTAATTCATGTTTATTCTTTGACTATGATGAGATGATTGCATTCACTCGCTCCGCGCTGCCGCTTGAACTGACGTGCCTGTACAGTGATCTGTCACGTCACATTAAAGAGCATCAAAATGTCATTTATCACTCGAATTTCATGATAAAATGGACTGAATATTTAATATGTTTGTGTAGGAACTCGGATTGAAGTATGTTCTGTGCGTAAAACAAGCCGACTGTTAACTGTTATAGATTGCCATCATACTGTTCGGTACACACCTGCACCATACCTGAAGTCCTGTACCGAACAGTTTGGTACGAATACATTTGCTGTTACACCCCTAATTAGAAAATGTTGAAATTAACATTAACTAAGATTAATAATTGTTTAAAGTATTATTCATTCTAAGTTCATGTTAAATTAAGTAGTTAACTAATTAAACGTTATTGTAAAGCATTACCCAAAGTTTTGAATCTTAGTGTTGTACATGGAATGATACTTTTCTTTACATTTTGTTTGTATTAATTCATGTGTTGTGTGTTTGCTTCTGTGTGTGTACTGGTAATCCCTACGTTATTGGGACCAGTTGACCCCACAAGTATAGTAATACCAGTAAATTTTGACCTTGTGGGCACATTTTTTTAGGTCCCAATGAGGAAACAATCTTATAAATCATACAGAATAAGGTTTTCTGAAAATGTAAAAATGCTGAATGTTTTCTGTGATGGGTAGATTTAGGTACCTTTGTATGAGGGAGATTGTGAATATAATCCTCATTGTCCTCGAGACGCTTTCTAAATGAATTTGTGTTTGTGTGAATTGTTTCTTGGGATTTTCTTGTGCATCAACAAAAATGTTTGTGTATTTGTTTTACAGATTGTTTTGTCAATAAATGTTGAGGGTTTTAATTTGTAATTGTTTATTATACTAAATTGCAGCTGTATTATTAGAAACATGTAATTACAAATGTATTTAATTATATAATAGTGTCCATGTAAATTACGTTAAAGTTTACTTTAGTTCACATTAATTGCTTCTCAATAGATTGAGCATTGCACTTTAACTATATTTTGAAGATATTTACATATAAAGTTGTATTAAAGTCACACTTAAGTTGTCACTCTTAATCACTCTTTATGGCAACTTATTACAGTTTATTTCACCTTAATATGTGATACATTTGAAATCAATTACACTTAATGTGCATTCAGTGCGCCGAAAACATTACATTTAATTCACACTTAAGTGTATTTTTAGCTGATATTAAAGTATATTTTAGTTCACATTAATTGCTTGTCAGTACTTTCAGAAGTACACTTTTACCATATTTTAAAGTACATATAAAAATATACTAAAGTCTCACTTAAGTGGTTATAAAAAAAACTCAAAAGATCAACTAATTGCATTTTAACATGAGCTTAAGCTGTGATACATTTGAAATTAATTACAAATCAAATGCACTTAAGCGGCAAAAATATTATATTTAATTCACACTTAAGTGCATATTTAGCTGACATTAAAGTATATTTTAGTTCACATTAATTGCTTCTCAATAGAATGAGCAGTGCACTTTAACTATATTTTGAAGACATTAGAAGCAATTATGAAAGTACATATAAAGTTGTATTAAAGTCCCACTTAAGTTGTTCCAAAAAAATCACTCTTAATGGCAATTTATTACATTTTATTTCAACTTAATATGTGATACATTTGAAATCAATTACACTTAATGTGAATTCAGTGCGCCGAAAACATTGCATTTAATTCACACTTAAGTGTATACCTTTAAAGTATATTATTTGTGCAATAAGTGCACTTTTTTTTCACAAGGGTCTGTTGGTAAGCTCTAGGTCCTGGCCTTGACTGTGTTTGAAATCCCTTCAGGAATAAATGTCTTAATTCAAATTTTTACATTTTAAGATTGTTAATAAAAGATGTTTTTGATACGTTAACAAATGTCTCTGACTCTGATCGATGATACAAACCTGTGTATGCCTTTTTTGTAGGGATATATTATAATTCTTTGGGCAAAATTCCCAAGGTGGCGTAGTCTGAGTCTAAATAGTATCATCTTATTCAGTTATTATTATATTTAGGGTAAACCCCTTGAAATCCTCGTAGCACCGCCCCGCCAAAATTAGTAGTGACCTTAGTAATGCACCTGGCCTAGGATGAAGGAAGGCTTTAAATGTGCCAGGTGCAAATTCCAGGTATGAGGTTGCAACCGACAGTGCTTACAAATCTTCTATTCTTTTAAGAAATGAGATAGTGAGGAGGAACAAAGCTTTCAAGGTCAAAAACTTGGCCGGAACCTCCTCCAATGGCTCAAAGGGAGCCAGGGAAAGGCCCTGAAGGACAGTGGCCAGGTCCCAAGTCGGCACCCTAGTGCTTAGTACTTCTTCACTACACCAAGAAGAGAAGACTTTTCACTTTAAAGCATAAAGTTTCCTTGTGGAAGGAGCTCTGGAGTGTAGAATGGTCTCCACAACCTCAGTTCAGACACCTGCCCCTATGATCTGGGCCCCTTCAGAGGCCAAGCCCACAGGTTCCACTGTTCTGGACGGGGGTGAACAATCGAGCCCCCTGCTTGGGACAGAAGGTCCCTCCTGATGGATAATTCTAGTGGAGGTCCGTCGAAGAGAGACACTAGATCGGGGAACCATACTCGGCCCGGCCACCGTGGGGCTATCAGAATTAGGCGCACATGGTCCCTGCGAACTGTCTCTAGAACACCCGTCTGTACCATAGCATTCAACCCCAGGGGAGCTGAATGCATGAGGGAGAACCAGAGTGGACAGTGAGACGTCTCTCGAGACGCAAACAAATCTACTTGGGCCTGGCTGAACACCCTCCATATCCTATTTTAGGGGGGCTGAAGCTACCCCAAAATGTCCCTAAGCCCCCCTAAATGGTAATAAGAACAACAATAACAATTTGATTTATCAATAACCGTATTCTCATTCATATTTAGACGCAACAAATGATACATATCCAGCTACAAAAAAAATTGCAGAAAAGTCAGAAGTTGGACAGAAGTACAAAGAGTCGTTGTGCTATCAAGATGATGCACCGCGTCTCGTTGCATTGGTGTGAACTGTGGCAGCTTTCAGAGTTGCAGACCGGAGTGCTACTGCCTGGAGGATTCAACTCGTCTCGTTACCAAGGTTATAAACGAAAACGAACGAAAAAACGAAAACTAGGTGGGTTGTCATTAACTGAAATAAAAATAAAAACAAGGCATTACAAAAAAAACGATAACTAACCAAAACTGTAATGTGTGTTTGGCAAAACTAAAATACAATTATAGACTAAATGTCCTTAGTTTTCGTCTTTATCAATGTGTTTCATAGAGCAAATAACATTCAGCTGCATTTCCTTTCCCTCCATGAGAAAGGGTGTTCGACGTTGAAAGCTAGTTCTCGAAAGGTTGGTATCTCGTGAACACCTTTACACAATCACACATTAAAAAGTGGTATTCAAATATTTTTAATTCAGAATATAATTTTGAAGCGATTGCTACTTTAGAAATTTAACTAGTCGCAAGTTTTAGGTAAAATGCACTTGGGTTGTCGATGTCAAAACACTATATAAGCTCGGATTCAAATATTAAATAATGTTATGTCATTAGGCTATTGTATAGGGTACATTTAGTATAGGGTGTGAAAATTGTACAGCTGTGGTATTTGTATAGGTTTAGCTCAATTTAGGTTTAGCTGTTTATTTGTATTTTAGCTCAAAAATGGGTTGAATACATGCAGTTCTGTGTAATTAAATAACATTCTGTGGACAACTTATCTTATATAGAGAGGAATTAGATATAGTATGCTATTACTTTATCATACATTTACATGAGAAGACAGATAGCATTTAAGTCATTGCTTATAGTAACTCATCAGGAGCAAAATCTGGCCTAAGTAAATTCCCCCAATCAGCTTTGATGTGTCTAAAAGCTAACATTACAGTAACTTTTCTTTAACAGAGTAGAAATGGAAGAAGAGGATATGTCTGTCACGTTTTACTTGTTAAGATCTTGGTTTCTTGACTGTTGTTGACAAGTGTAGCTGTGAGTGCAAAGATTTTCCAAACGCAAGTTACAAATACCCTGGGGGCTAAGCCCCCCCTGTCTTCCAATCCTAGTGACGTCCACTGCATGAAAAGTGGGATTTTCGTCAGTATGTGACACTGTAGATTGCCGTGAAACTTCAGGTTTACGACTGTGCACGGCAATTTGCAGGCAACACCGAAAACTGCCGTAAATTGTCGGAAATTGACGTGGGCCTTGCTTGGCAGTTGTCCCCCCATGACCCCCCCTCCCCTTAATTCTAGGGGAGGCTTTATCATGTAAATGAACATGCTGTGAGCTACACAAATGCAAATCAGAGTAGCAGCAGGGGGAGTTTTATCTAGGTTCTGAATTTTTTTGACTAAAATAAGTTTAAAGTTTAAGTTAAAATGTTAACTTAAATTTAAGTTAAATGTAGGCTACTCGTTTTAGTACACATTACTAAATTTTTAGGGCAACCAGTTTGCTCCAATTTAGATTCAACTTGTCCGGGCTCACAGTGTAGATTAATTACTCTGCATGTCATTAGCAATAACCAATGTTATGTAAAAAAAAATAAAAAAAATACAGGACAGCAGTTCATGTCTTCAACCTTTAGAGAGGTTATGTGATGCAACAAGACAATGAACCAAAGCACACAAATAAATCAAGTAAAGCATACAGTTAATTTTTCCACCCTGCACTGTGAATGATTTTTTAAATGGCTATTAATCATAAATGTGAAAAGTACAAGTTTGTTTGTTTATAGTCAAGTCAGATTGTGTTTTTCTGTAATTGTCATTTAAATTGAGCTCACACCACATTTTATGAATTATCAATGCAGATTTTCAAGAGGTGGTTTCCTGGACAGGGTTTAAATTATGCCAAGAGTAGGCCTTAATCTATTTAATCGTGAGTTAAAAAATTGTTGCCTGGAACAAAGATTAAGCACAGATTACTAACACCTGGACTATGAGTCCTGAACTAAAATAAACTGGATTCATTTACAGTTGCTTACACACAATTTCTGAAAATATGGCTCCATTTCTTGTAACTCTACACACAAAACATCAGACATCTCTTGCAAAAGCAACACTTTGTGCAAAACTATTTTAACTATTTCCAAAAATGTTGTTTTTGCATATATCTAACTACACACAAATATGCACAACTGAAGAATTTACAGCTGAACTGAAATCAACTGAACTGAATCAACACTGAAGTCACTTGAGCTGAATATTGACACTATATTGGCTTGTTAGAGCCGGTTTACAGCAGAATTTGTTTTGAACTTGTTACTGAAGCTGCTATGAAACAATATATTTTGTTGTATGCATATTCTTTCTTTCTCAAACCTTAGTTTTGATTTCTAAGTGATCAATTTATGTATAAGTGTTTTCACACATGATCATTGGCTGTATGGGTCCTCAGTAAATGAATGTGGCATTTAAATGGCAAAAGTTATTCTTGTCTCTATAACTTATGGCTTCCTAAAGACACGTTTATGGGTAAATAAAATATTAATAATATAAATAAAATGAATATCAAAACATATTTTAAATATAATGAAGTCATTTTATTATAGCACTCATCAGATGTTCCTGGAAACAAAACAGAGACAGAACAGTAGCTATAAACGAACTATACAACAAACTAAACACCAAATTACAAAAACATTATTATGTGAAAGTGAATAAAGTTGTGTGTGTTTTCAGTTATAAATATGTGCTGTGTAAATTAGCCTATACTTTTAGAAATTATATATAGCCTAACTTTAAAAAACAAACAATAACCCATATAGATAAATTATAATAATTGTATAATATTAAGCATTTACTTAATATACATTGTAACATTAGGCTACTTTACTCTAGCACAGTAGTCAGTTAAGCAGTTAATTAATATCTTATATTAATATGTATGTAGCCTAGGCTACATCTAAAGGTAAGTCTGCTTTAAAAAAAAAAATATTATACTTCGACATGTACAGAATGTGCGCGTTAAGAAACACGTTCAAATGTGTCTTCTTAACATGTTAAAACTGTGCGTCGACTGTGTGTGTATGCCTGTTACACGACCAGAATGTGCGTGTCTACACATACAAAAGAAACACGTAAAAAATTGCTGCGTTGAAGCGGAAAACAGGGCGTGTTGAAGGTTGAAACGATCATAAGTCACGCGTTTCGTATAAAGAGATTTGGCCCCGGGCGCGTTCCATATTAGAGCCCTAGTCCAATGAGGTGCGAGGTCGAGGTCATGGCCATGACGCGTAGAAGACGAGCTTTAAACTATTTTTGTATGTTTTTTGCTGCTTTCCTTTTTCGTGATCAACAATGACAGGACACCGTCTTCAACTCAATCTCTGCATGGACGCGACAAACTTTTTGGACTAATCTTCAGGAGGCTGTCTTCGTCTTCATAACTCTGAGGCAAACTGCAGGCGCTATGAACCACAGCATGGGTAATGTAACGTTACGATTTAAAGAATATGCTTTTATTCAGCTGTATAAGGAAATGGATGCGTTAATAGATCCGAGCTTAAAACTGCACATTTTGTTTACACAGACTATCCTCGCCTCATAACGAATCCGTGAGCTCTTATCTGCTTGGAGCGATTTCCGCGAGTCCAGATTTAACCGCTGATCATGACGAAATTGTGTGTAAGTAACTTCTAATGTGTTTCTCATTCCTTGTTTAATTTTACCGTGACTGTTTTTATTAATACCAGTCTCATGTAATTGTTTTCCAGCTGCCTGTAAGACGTATTATGAATCGACACGCCGGAGCTTCAGATACAAACAACCTGAAACTGCGAAGTTTAGCTCGGAGTCGATCGAGAAGAAAAAGGGTAAGATTTATTATATTAGATCCGTTTTTTGTCAATGTGAGTATTTTTCAGGTTGCTTATTGTCTTTATGGATTGTATTACAGTTGCTGGAAGCGAGAGTGTGCTGGATGAGGTGGACATTTGGAAGTCCGCGACCATTGAACTCATGTTTGACGAGGAAGACGGCTTTGTTGACGGAGTGTCTGGATGGATTGTGCGGCCACCGCGCTCTCGCAGCCTGGAGCTCGACGAACTTTACATTACATTACGAGACATTACTGCTGCACTGTACATAGTTGTGTGTTTAACAATAAAGCTCTTTCTTTGAATGAACAGCTGTGTTTTATAAATTAAGCTCTTTCTTTGAATGAACAGCTGTATGCTTATAAATGAAGCCCCTTGTTTGAATAAACGGCACGGTCCGTACAATTTTCCCATATATTCCTTGATGGTATGAATACTTCATAGCACAATAACATTAATATGAAACAAATTATTACAACATAAATTATATATTTATTATTATTATTGGGGTTTACATTTATAATGAGCCAGGGGGACCAATAATGATTGGTTTGCAGTGATCTGCCAACCAATCACGAGGGATTTTTCTTTTTTAAATGTAGTGGCTTCAGCCAATAGTGAGTGAGTAAATTCAAGTCTGGCCGTTGACTCTCTGGTTTCGGTGCTATTCATATGCAAATTAGAGGCGTCGCACCTCCGCGCTGTCTCTCAGCGGGGGGGGGCTCTCCACCTACGTCATGGTTCGTTTACGACAATTTGTGGCACAGACGAACGCGACGTTCGCTGCCTCTAAATTGTCGAAAACTGCCGAAAATTAGGGAGATTTCCAGGAGTATACAGGCGTTTACGGGGTCGAAAATCCCACTTTTCATGCAGTGGTCCCTGTGCTGACATGAGTTGTAAAACATTTTAACCTGTTTAAATGTATTACATGTAGTCATGCCGATGAAGAGCAGGCACACGAATGTTTGCAGCAGATTGTCAGGGGGCCGTCATCATCTGGATCAATGGATCCACATTGAGAAGAGCAGCAATGAGGGACGTGATGGACGGCAAGGACAGACAAAGGTGTCCATGGTGGTCAGCTGCTTCATCGAGACATATCCAGCTGCAGCTCCGCAGCCCCCCAGTTTCAGAACCCCAGCCACGGAACGGAAGTGAGAGGCAATGAGATAAGCATGGCGGAAAGCACGGTGAGACGTCTCTAATGTTTTTGCCATCGTATGGTGAATAATTATTGAATATATTAAGTTAAACATTTATCTAATACATTTTTTTTTTGTGCTTGCTTTTATCATCTTATTGAAGCTTGAATTTGTTGTCAAGCTTTAACAGTTTTTCTGCGGGTGGTTCAATTAATTTTCGGATTGCGTATTGTATGTGCCTTCTGGTAGAAGTTAGTTTGAAGACGTTAATTATCCATGAATATAAATAGTTTCTTCCACTTTCCTCTGTTATATGCTTTGTTTGTGACTTAATGTTACCTTTATAGTTGAGATTTTTTAAATCCCATTTGTCAATGTTGAGAGAATTGTGTGATTTCATCTCTTGTAGAGACACATAACGATTCAGAGAGGTAACACATTTTGCAACAATTTTGCAACTGTAATTGCTGCAACAAGTGTTGCAGTAATTACCACTGCCCTTTTTGCTCGGCCAGTGTGTTTAAGCCAGCCAGACTGATCAAATTAAAAAAGTCACATTGAAAGCCACTTCAACAAGACAGTTGTCTATGGAGGTATTTCTATCTTGAGTTATTTGTTTAATATATGTACTCTATCTCTCTCTCTCTCTCTCTCTCTCTCTCTCTAAGACAACTTTGGCCACAATTCCATCTCCATCCACTGCAGCGCTGACCACACCATCTTCAGCCACTGCAGCGCTGACCACACCATCTCCAGCCACTGCAGTGCTGACCACACCATCTCCAGCCACTGCAGTGCAGACTGTCTCCTCAGAAAGGGGTTGTGTGCGGCCTGTGATCAAAACAAGATGCCCAATTGGCAACATTAATAAAAAAAAAAACTTAAAAAAACACATTGACCGCAAACACACAGAACAGCCAAAACAGGACATTAATACCACATTCCATCTTGCAAGCCAGTGGATTGACAGGACAAATGGCATATTTATAGTCCTTAAAGTTTCCAAGGGTCACAGTGTTCCTCTTCATATTCAGCTCAAGACATGGGGAGAACACCATAAGGTCATCTGTGAATCACATGAATGTCAGGTCAATATGGAAGTTGCACAGAGGAGTGCAATGCAGTTGCACAATGCACAGTGCAGTTTATTTGCATATTAACAAATCTGTTTTTATTAGGTGTATTTTTGTTGCAGTAAGAGGACAGCCAAAATTGCTCCTGGCACATGGGTACTAATGAAAAACAAGGTTGGTTATAAAGAAGTATACTAAAGTTGGGACAAGTGTCAACCCCTTAGAATTAATAATTTCATGCTTCTCTTTTTTTTTTTAAAGCATATCCCCCAACAGATTGATGGTGTGGACTGTGGAGTCTTCATGTTGATGGTGAGACAAATTAATGTTTTGATATAAATTAAACCAATGATTGGTGTGATTTTAGTTGTTAAATGATTTTATTTTTACATTTACTGAGATAATTTTCTTAATTCTTGTTGTTTTCCAGTATGCTCTACATCTTGTCTTGGGAGCACCCTTTGATTTGAAATCTGTAAGTAATTACCAGCTTACCGTAAATCCTCTAATATAGGCCCGGGCCTTTATTTTACTCAAGCGCATCGCGGTCCAGGCCTTTATTGGAAGGAGGCCAGAATTAGAGGCAGGCCTCAATTTCTATTTGAGCAAATCAAACTACCAGTAGAATGACTAAAAATGAGATTTTGCGTCTATTTCAACCTATAAAATACTAGGTTCATTTATTGAAAACGTACAGTTACCATAACATTATGGTATGCATACAGAACATTAACAACAAATACCGGTAATTCAGGCTAAATTCCAGTGTAGAAATATGGTAACAAAAACGTAGCAAACATAGGCTACCGGTAGTGCATTGTAAACACTTAACCATACACGGTGATAATTAGGTTATTGATTCATAACAAAAGGCAAAAGACACCTTACCGCTCCAAAGTTTAACCATTCCTGTCTCGTTTGGTTTGAAGTTATAAAAAAAAAAATCCTCCAATTCTGTTTAATCCTCGTCCTCCTCAGTTTCCTCCTCCTTTTCATCTCTCCCTGTAAACTCCTCATCACTCGCGCCAGCTTCTACAACAAGTTAATTATTGTACAGATCCTCTTCGTCCTCCTCATGTTCCGCTGCGCGTCTGTTCTCATCCTCGCGCCGTAAACGTTAGCCTACCGGACCCGGTGACTGAAGTCTCACGTGCGAGTCAAGAGAGGTGATCAGACATCCCAACCTGAAAAAAGTCATTTCAGGGAGGTATCTCTCCTAAAATTATGTAGATCACTTTTACTATTTACATAAGCTGCTTATACTACTATTTATGTAAACTGCTTTTATTTATATTTCATTGCAACTTTAAACAGGTCTAAGGAGTTTGTTGTTTTCATGTAGCCTTGGCAACTAGCCGACCTGAAAAATATGCACATGAAATGAAACTTGTTTAACTCAACCATAACATGTTAGTTACAAACTGTAGAGCGTGCAAGATTGTCATTATGTTTATACTTTATACTTTCGTTTTTTGGGGCGAGAGATAAAAGCCCGAAGAGATAAAAGCCCGCCCACACTGACAATTGATTGGTTGACTTCCCGAAACAAGCCAATCAGGACGCTTTCCGTCTTACATGCGCTTCATTAGGTGCACACTAGCACACACACGTAAGGTTTCTCGCTCTCTCTCCCTCTCTGCCGTGCGCGCCTGCACAGTTTGTGTCTCGCATGCGCGCTCTTGCTCGCTCGCTCTAGATTGCGGGAGAATTTTACTAATTTGCGGGCATCAGGGAGCCGCTATAAATATGCGGGAGACTTGGGATGTCTGGGTGATTGACATGACCAGTACCCTGTGGTACTTGCATGTTACTATCACATGCAAGCATAATGTTGAGGCCTGCCCAGAAAAACGTTGGTTCTAATAATAGCCCCGGCCGCTATTAGAGACCGGCCTTTATTTACCTTCGGTGACAGCGAGACCGGCCAATGTTGGAGACCCGGCCGCTAATGGAATACAGGCCAATATTAGAGGATTTACGGTAAGTATTTGACATTTATGATGTTGTAGCAGTTAATATTTCAAGATCTCTGTTTTTGTCTTCCAGTGAAACTTTCCAAACATACGGAGATGGTACAATTAAATGGCTCCAGAAAGTGCCACCAACACTTGAGGATTGCTTACTGACAGTGAGGGAAATCTATGGAATGGAAAAAATAACATACAGCTTAAGACTCAAAATGAGTCCGTTTGTTGAACAGTGAAAACCCTTGTTAACCCTCAGAGCCCGACGGCATCGCCCACGACGTCACACGGCACCTCCGATAAATATCTATATTATTTCATGAAACTTTTATCGATTTTCTTACCGTTTTTTCCAGCAAAAAGCTAACGAGCTAGCCATCACGGGGGTGTCTTTGGTGTCTTTGTAGCCTTTACAGAAGGTTTTCTATCCAGCCTGGAACATGTGCATCTTTTTGGAGTTGTTCAGCAATAAATCAAAACGCTTACATTCAAGATATATCCACTTGATGTCCATAATTTATAAATTTTCCGTCATTTTTGCCGCTAGTGCGATGCTAGCTGCCATTTTGGATGAGGGTTTGACCAATGACAGGCTGATCCGTCATCCACGTTGGTGTGCGTCATTACGCATGAACCACAGCTCTGTTATTGTGGATAGAGAGAGACGCACGGCTAGTATTGAGGAGAGAGAGAGACGCGCTGCAGTTTTTAGTAGTTTTGTGGAGAAAGTTTGAGGAAAAAGTTTGAGGAGAAAGTTTGAGGAGAAGTTCCTGATAGGAACTGTTTTGAGGCTTGGCACCAGTAAATATCCAAAATCCAAAGAGGCCAAAAGCGCCTGGACTTTTTTTGGAAAAATGTAAATAGTTTTGGTTCTGTATAAGTTATCATGTTTATTCCTGAGTTCCAGGACTCCAAAGACTTGAACAAACTGTTTTCCAGAGGAAATATGCTTAGCTTTTATTTATTTGTGTGTTTTCAATAAATATTTGAGTGATTCAATTTCCGTTTTATGTTTTCATTTGTCTTTATGGTCCCATAACTTATTTTACATTCAGGTGACATCAATGCAACACAAATATACTGACAGTGCAACTTGTCTTGAAAAAAAAAGAGGTGTGTCAATTGTCTGTGCACAACAGGGTTGATGTTTTACAAGCTTTTTTTAGTAAATAACACCAGGCGGAATATTAATTGTAAAAATACCCTTAGGTCTTAAAGGGTTAAAAGAGCGGAGTGAGACATGGGGAGAAAGTTTGAGCACACTAAGATAGGCTGGTTCAATTTTTGAATATTTTGATCCCATCCAAGGTTGTTCTGTTTTTCTTTTTTTTTTTATGTTTTAGTGGTGTACTGGCAATGCAGTAACATTACAAAAGTTGATGTATAAATCTTAACTATGTACCTTTTCACTTTGTACATGTTTTGCAAGAAGTTGGTTAATAAAAAAAATAAGTAAAAATAAACTAATTTACCTACAACAAAAATAAAGAACACAAAAATACAGTTAGCTTCCCTACCTCCCTTTAACATAAACAAAGTTCAAAATGAGGTATAAATAAATTGGTGTCAAACCCCCTACATCCCTTAATTAGACAAAACATTGTTTACAGAAAATAGATATAACGTTGAGTGGCAAATAAATCAAAATATATTACCAGGTCAAAAATCAAACAAACATCAGGAAAAACTGGAGAATCAAACAAAGGCTCACCAAATAAACAAACACTTCACAGTTTCACAGAAATACTATCAATCTCTCTCTGATAAGACTCTCTAATTCAAACGAAGCCAAAAAGCACGAAGTATGACGACACAGAATGTCATGAAGACCGACGGGACACAAAATGGCATGTAGCTCTGAATGAGTGTTTGGGGCGGTTCTTATATCCGGATCAGGTGCTTGGCTGGACCAATCACAGTCTTCGGGTGATTAATAGAGGAAACACCAATCTGCAAAACAAACATACTTCTACACACAGAGAGATAGACAGTATACACAAAACCAGTTCATCTCTGTTTTACTGGTGAACACGGGATAGTGAATCAGCTATCACATTTTCAATACCTCTCTTATGAGAAATCTTCATATTGTAACTTTGACAGATAAGGGACCATCGCATTAAACGATGATTGGAATTACACATCTGTTGAAGAAACGTAAGAGGATTATGGTCAGTAAAAATGGTAACTGGGTGTACACTTGAACCGACATACACTTCGAAGTGTTGTAAGGTGAGGATCAATGCGAGAGCTTCTTTCTCTATGGTACTGTAGTTCATTTGATATTTGAGGAACTTCTTAGAAAAGAAACTAATCGGATGACTCAAATTATCTTCACCGGTCTGTAATAAAACAGCACCGGCACCAGTACCACTAGCATCAACTTCAATCTGGAATGTATTTTCAAAATTGGGTGCAACAAGTACAGGGGTACTACAGAGCAAAGTTTTCAGAGCGTCAAAAGCTGATTGACATTCAGAAGTCCACATGAACGACACTGCTTTACGCAGTAATTCGGTGAGAGGCCTAGCAACATCAGAAAAATTCTTACAAAAACAAAGATAATAACCCGTCATTCCTAAAAATCGACGGAGTTCCCTTCTAGATTTTGGAATCGTAAGATCGAGGATGACCTGAACCTTTGAGTTCAAGGGACGAACTTGACCACTACCGACTTCTTTACCTGAATAGGTGACTGTAGCACAACCAAATTCACATTTCGCTAGATTCAAGGTAAGACTAGCATCTCTAAGACGTTTGAAGACTTCCTCTAAAGTTTTAAGATGTTCTTCCCAAGTGTAAGCATTACACACAACATCATCTAAATAAGCTTTACAGCTTGACACATTGGATAACATGACAGACATTAAACGCTGAAAAGTAGCTCCAGCATTTCAAAAGCTGAAAGGCATTACCCGGTGTTGTAGAAATGCATCAGGGGTAGCAAAGGACGAGATTTCGGACGCTCTTTAGTCACAAATTTAGCATTACCCACACAATCTACATAATCTTCCATGCGTGGAAGTGGAAAAGAATCAGCCTTAGTTAATAGATTAACTTTTATATAATCTGTACAGAACCTTGAAATACCATCTGGTTTGGAAACCAGAAGACATGGTGAACACAAAGGACTAGAACTAGGAACTGCCAAACAATTTTCAAGCAAATACTGAGTTTCTTGCCTCATCAGTTCTCTCTTAATTGGGTTAACTCGATAAGCACTGTTTCACGGGTGCATGTGAATCGAGATCAATGTCATGTTTAAACATGTGAGTAGTAGTAGGCGAGTCACTTAACAAAGTCAGATACCTTTCAATCAATCTCAGTCAGCCTGGGCAGACATGGACAAATGCAACACTTTTGCAGAAAAGTTTAACAGAGTTTCTGAATTTGGTAACCGAGCAGTCGAGAAGGCAGCACTACTCATCTTCAAACCATTAATTTCTGGTGAATATTCTGAGAGTGATACATTAGCTGAGACGACAGTTAAAACAGGAACTTTAGTCTCAGAGTTAGAGCGTGTCACATAGGCTTTCAGCATATTAATATGACAGACTCGGGGCTTTCTCTTGCGATTTGGGGTGTCAACAACATAATCAGTGTCACTCAGTTTATCTTTAATCTCGTAGGGACCAGAAAATATAGCCTTAAGTGCCGAACCCGGCACAGGAAGTAAAACAAGAACTTTGTCTCCAATTTGAAATGAGCGTTGTACAGCTTTTTGATCATACCTAGCTTTCATTTGCTCTTGGGCAGAATCAAGAGAGCGTTTTGCCAGCATTCATACTTTATGCAATCGCTCACGAAACAAACTAACGTAATCTAAGACATTCTGAGTGGGAGAAAAGAAAGAAATTGCTCTTGCAAAATCTTTAATGGACCACGCACAGTTCAAGTTCAATTTTATTTGTATAGCACATTTCCAACAGCCCCCAGGCTGACCAAAGTGCTTTACAGAAGAGCAAGAATATCACACATACAGAGAAATAAAAATAAATAAACCAAATAAAAATATAAAAACCACCTATAGAAAAGTTTAACATATCACCGTAATCAGTACACTAAGGAAAATAAAAAAGTTTTTAGCAGGGACTTGAAAATAGACAAGGAAGGGGCCAGCCTAATCTCTAAAGGCTGGGTATTCCAAAGTCGTGACCCTGCCACCGCAAATGCACGCTCACCTCTACGCTTTAGTCTAGCGCGTGGAACGACCAACAAAGCCTGATCACAAGAACGGAGGCTTCTGGGTGGAGTATAGGAGTGAAGGAGTTCAGATAAATAGACAGGAGCTTTGTTATGTAGGGATTTATACACGAAGAGGAGAATTTTGAAGTCTATTCTCTGACAAATCGGCAACCAGTGAAGGGATCTAAGAATCGGAGTGATGTGATCATGTTTACGACACTTTGAAAGCAGTCTGGCAGCAGCATTTTGGACAAGCTGAATTCGCGCAATTTGAGATTTAGATATACCGCAATATAGGGAATTGCAGTAATCTAAACGCGACGTAACAAACGCATGAACAGCCATTTCGAGAGTTTTTGGGGAGAGAAAGTTTTTAATTTTTGACAGTAGATGAAGCTGATAAAAACTGGATCCAACAACAGAGGAGATATGTCTGTCAAATTTTAAAAGCTGGTCAAAAATAATAATCAAGTTCGTCACCCGTGTCGATCTAAAAGCGGATAAACTTTCTAGCTCAGGGCTTATACACTGAGAGTTTTCATTTGGACTGAATACAATCACCTTGGTCTTGTCCTCGTTTAAGAAGAGGAAGTTCTGGGCTAGTCATATTTTAACCTCCTCTAAACATTGGAGATGAGAGGTGATCGCAGTGGAGTTGTTTTTCTTTACTGGAAGATAGATTTGAATGTCATCTGCATAGAAATGAAAGGACACACCATGCTTTCTTAGAATAGAGCCCAAAGGCAGCATGTACAAAGAGAATATAGAGGGAGCTAAAATAGAGCCTTGAGGAAGGCCACAGGTCAGAGGAGCGGCGGAAGATGAAAAGTTACCCAATTTCACTAAAAATGTTCTGTCAGATAGGAATGAATGAAACCATTTCAGAGCGTTTGCTTTTAGACCTACCCAAGACTCTAGTCTATATAATAGTAAGGAGTGGTCTATGGTATCAAAAGCCGCTGATAAATCTAAAAGAATAAGAACCACAGAGTCCTCAGAGTCAGTGGAGATGTAGATGTCATTTACAACTCTCAGAAGGGCGGACTCAGTGCTGTGCGCAGACTTAAAGCCAGACTGAAAAACCTCATAAATAGAATTGCTAGTCATAAAGTGTTGAAGTTGATTCAGCACAATTTTCTCTAAAACTTTTGAAATAAAAGGCAAAACAGAAATGGGGCGAAATTTTTTTAGGACAGTGGGGTCCAGAGAAGGCTTCTTGAGCAGAGGAGTAACTGTAGCGACTTTAAGGTCAGCAGGAACAGAGCCCGTTTGGAGACACTTATTAACAAGAGATAACAGACCAGGCCCAATCGAATCAATAAATAATTTTAAAAAATTTGGGGTGAATAATTTCACTAGGACAAAATGAGGGTTTAAGATTGTCAATCACCTCCTTCAATTCCTGGAGATTGACGGGTTCAAAAGCGTCCAAAAATGCAGAGGCGGGTGACATGATTGGAGAATTGGCTAACGTTAAGGTGGGACAGACATAAAGTCTTAAGTTCGTAATCTTGTCACTAAAGTATCTCAAGAAGTTTTCACAGAGAGCATCAGAAACCACAGGCAGGGTGTTCACAGAAGGATTGGTAACAGATTGAATAATTGAAAACAAAACCTTCGGTTTAGAGTGATTCGCTTCAATTAGGTTGGAGAAATATGCAGCTTTTGCAGACTTGGCTGCAGTCTGGTAGGATGTAAGAGAGTCTCTGAACATTTGAAGAGAGATATGCAGCCTGTCTTGTTTCCATTTACGTTCTGCCTTCCTGCAGTTTTGTCTTAAGAGAGGGGTAGCAGAGTTTTGCCACAGTATAGATTTAGATTTCTGTTTATGAGGCTTAAGGGGGCAGTTGCATTTGCCACCATAAGCCAGGCAGAGTTCAGGAGGCTCAGATGTTGATCAGCATCCAAGTCAGATAATGGTTGATCCATGTTCAATTGTGAGCAACATTCATCAAAACACAAGTTGAATTTTGCTAAACAGAGGAGAGTAGTAGCGAGAAAGACTTACAGTTGTACTAGGAGAATGAGAGAGCTCTGGAAGGCATAGTGTGAATAATATAGGCTTATGATCAGATATCATAAAATCAGTCACATCAAACCCATAAGAGAGTACATGGTCCAACGTATGACCCAAAATATGTGTAGAGTCACTGATCCACTGGGAGAGATTAAAAGGATTGATAATATTAAGAAACTCATGTGATAGGGGGTTAGACGGACAGCAGACATGAATATTAAAGTCGCCCACCAATAGGAAGCGGTCGTAATTTGTCGCAATATTGCCAATCAGTTCAGTGAAATGCTGTAAGAAGTCGTAGAAAGGCACAGTGTGCCCAAATATCAATTCAGACCGACGAAATGCTTCAACAAACCAGCATATGTTTTCCAAACACCTACGTGACCGGAAAGCTCATGGTCATGGGCCACACTCAGCACTTGCTCGCGAAAGGGTTTTGGAACAACGGTGCCCCATTCATCCTTGACATGATGTGGAGACCACGCATAAGAAAGCCATCTTCAAAGTAGTAAGCCACGGGATGCTCTGGCAAAACGGTCGGCTCGACAACTGCTGCAACACAGTGACACAGAGTTGTGCCTCAATTAAGATAGCTTTCCCACATGGCAAATCAACATTAGGAAGTGCACACATTTTTAATCAATATTTCAACCGAATTCTCAACCGAATCAATATTTTCCTTTGTCTCAGCAGAATTATCATCACACAAAAAAGTCTTGGACAGATCCACAGAGTCTTTAAATTTCTCAGCTTGAGCTTGCGTCACTACACATGTGCTAAAAACATCAGGAAACTCTTTCTCTGGCACATTTTCGTCATGTGCAACTGGCACATCCATCACTTCAGGTAAACAGAACACTTTTTCACCTGCCAAATCATTTCCCAGAATGAGCGATACACCTTTAACAGGTAATTCAGTCCGAACAGCCAGTCTAACATTCCCCGAAACAATCCTAGAGCGCAAAAAGACTTTATGCAAAGGAACTTTGACTACTGAAAGATCAATGCCTTGAACTAGTACATTGGTACCACAATTTGACGGTTCTGAAAATTGCAATACACTCTCTAAAATAAAAGCTTGTGCGGCACATGTGTCATGGAGCATGCAAACAGGTTTCCTTTCTAATTCGGCTTTGTCAAGTGAAACAACACCATCAAAGATCAACGGCTCAAAAGTAGATTCAGTGGCTGTGTTCAAAGAGATCGGTTCAGAAGAAAAGATAGGTCGCTCAACTAATGCGACACTTTTAGAAGTGTTCGCTTTCTTGCTAGATTTACGTTTCAGAACGGGACCAGCAGCAATAAGATGCCCCACCTCATGGCAGTAAAAACATTTGCGACTTTCACTACTGTCTGCACTTGAAACATTCTTAGGCATCACTGTGACATCCTTAGAACTGTGAAATCGATGAGGGAAATTACAAAAATATTACTTTATGAGTAAGCACAAACTCATCAGAAAAAACAGCAGCATCAGAAAGAGAAGACATTTACTGCTCATTTAAGTAAACCACGATTTTCTCGGGTAAACAATTCTTAAACTCCTCCAACAACATTAGCTCCTTAAAGGGTAACTAAACCCTAAACCAACTTTTTTAGTTAATGATCTGCAAGACTGGGGCTTTATTAATGCTGTTCATTGAATCGAGTAAATGTTTTGACATATGGGTATAAAGTGTTTTAATTCTATAATATATAGTGTCATGTGTCACCGTCATGTGTACAGAAGATAATTTTCATACTTGAGACGCACTTTCAAACCCTGACTCACAAGTGGTTGCCGCGGTAACGAACAACAAAACCGTAACGTGCTGACGTATAGTCTAACTTTTGTTTGAGGAAATCTGTTTATAATAGGCTATTAGGTTTGAACCTATTGGTCCTGCGCTGCTTATTGATTCAGTTAATTTGAATGAAAAGCCCCAGTGCAGCTCTGGCTTGGCTTGCTCAGTTGGGGACACTACATTTTTCAAGTAAATGTAAATGCAACATGCAAATAAATCTAATTATTAAACTAAACTAACCATATAAACTAAATTACTGATCTAATTACTGATCTAAAGCCCACATTTTCACTGACTACATTTACATGGACAGCATTAATCTAATTATTGACCTTACTCTGAATAAGAAAATATTCTGATTAAGGTGTTTACAGTTTACAGGAGTTGATTTTAGAATATTCCGTTCATGTTCCCGTTTTACATGTTATAGAACATAGATCGATTAATGGTACGTCATTACGTCTCCATGCCACGCTACGCTGTCCGACATTCAATCATGGGCACGACTTTCGTGGGTCTGTTAAAAACATAGGTTAAAATCATTGGGCTCAGGCAAACTGCTGTAACTTTACCTGCAGGTGTCGCTGTCGGACAGTGTTCCTTTATAAAAAAGACAGATTTTTATTACTTTTTAATGCAATTTTTATATATATACACTCACCTAAAGGATTATTAGGAACACCATACTAATACTGTGTTTGACCCCCTTTCGCCTTCAGAACTGCCTTAATTCTACGTGGCATTGATTCAACAAGGTGCTGAAAGCATTCTTTAGAAATGTTGGCCCATATTGATAGGATAGCATCTTGCAGTTGATTGAGATTTGTGGGATGCACATCCAGGGCACAAAGCTCCCGTTCCACCACATCCCAAAGATGCTCTATTCGGTTGAGATCTGGTGACTGTGGGGGCCATTTTCGTACAGTGAACTCATTGTCATGTTCAAGAAACCAATTTGAAATGATTCAAGCTTTGTGACATGGTACATTATCCTGCTGGAAGTAGCCATCAGAGGATGGGTACATGGTGGTCATAAAGGGATGGACATGGTCAGAAACAATGCTCAGGTAGGCCGTGGCATTTAAACAATGTCCAATTGGCACTAAGTGGCCTAAAGTGTGCCAAGAAAACATCCCCCACACCATTACACCACCACCACCAGCCTGCACAGTGGTAACAAGGCATGATGGATCCATGTTCTCATTCTGTTTACGCCAAATTCTGACTCTACCATCTGAATGTCTCAACAGAAATCGAGACTCATCAGACCAGGCAACATTTTTCCAGTCTTCAACTGTCCAATTTTGGTGAGCTCGTACAAATTGTAGCCTCTTTTTCCTATTTGTAGTGGAGATGAGTGGTACCCGGTGGGGTCTTCTGCTGTTGTAGCCCATCCGCCTCAAGGTTGTGCATGTTGTGGCTTCACAAATGCTTTGCTGCATACCTCGGTTGTAACGAGAGGTTATTTTCGTCAAAGTTGCTCTTCTATCAGCTTGAATCAGTCGGCCCATTCTCTTCTGACCTCTAGCAGGATTATTAGGAACACCTGTTCAATTTCTCATTAATGCAATTATCTAATCAACCAATCACATGGCAGTTGCTTCAATGCATTTAGGGGTGTGGTCCTGGTCAAGACAATCTCCTGAACTCCAAACTGAATGTCAGAATGTGAAAGAAAGGTGATTTAAGCAATTTTGAGCGTGGCATGGTTGTTGGTGCCAGACGGGCCGGTCTGAGTATTTCACAATCTGCTCAGTTACTGGGATTTTCACGCACAACCATTTATAGGGTTTACAAAGAATAGTGTGAAAAGGGAAAAACATCCAGTATGCGGCAGTCCTGTGGGCGAAAATGCCTTGTTGATAATAAAGGTCAGAGGAGAATGGATATCAATAAATAAAAAAAAAACGAAACAAAAAAGGATATCAATAAACACACATTTTCATACAATCAAAGTACTCTTTTAGAAACATTAGTTACCATGGTTCTTGGCTTATGCCATTTTTGTTCAGTCTCTGTGCAGCTGTGTGTTGGGGGAGGTGATACTCAGCTGGCAATAATGTGCAGTCTGGTACAACAGTGCTGCAACATGATTACACAAAGCTGTACCTGCCACACAGCTACACTGGCAGCTTTCTAGCTGTACAGGACGGGCATCCCTAAGCACAATCTGTGAAAATACACAAATGTGTTACAATAGAATAAAAGTACAGTTTTTTAAAAGGAGAATGGATGAGTACAGTGAGAATGTTCAAAAAACAAAATAAACAACTAAATTTGGGGGAGGTAAAAATTGTAGCCAAATTATTATTTATTATTATTATTATTATTATTATTGTTAATATTCTCATTCTAGTCATTTAAAGGGATAGTTCACCCAAAAACTTTGAAAATTTGATGTTTTTCTGCTTACCCCTAAGGCATCCAAGATGTAGGTGTCTTCGTTTCTTCAGTAGAAAACAAATTAAGATTTTTAACTCCAACCGTTGCTGTGTGTCACTCATATAATGCTTGTCAGTGGGGTCTAATTCTATTAGAGTAAAAAAAAAATGGACAGACAACTTCAAATTAAACCCCGCGGCTCGTGACGACACATTGATGTCTTAAGACACGAAACGATCGGTTTCTGAAAGAAACCGAACGGTATTTATGCAAATAATTTCACCTCATATCAGATGAACGCTTTAGCTCTCCAGACTGCCATCACTTCCCGTAGGTGAGGTCAAAATAGCGGCCGGGTCATAGATATGTATACGTAGATTCCTCATTCGAGCAATCCACGCCATGATCCACGCAGGCACTAATGAGGTATCTATGTATATATCTATATATAAAACAATTTTTTTCCTCTCGTGATAAGTCATTCCAAAAAGTATGCTACATAGGTTGTTAGGTTTATGTATATCCCAGCCACCGCATGTCATTATTATTAATGGAAGGAGACGTGCGTGTGTTCCAAGCACTGATGGCAAGGAAAGCGGCACAACACTTGAGCGGCACACATGAGGTGTTTCTGGTTTTTCTCTCTCTTATCTGCTTCAAGCTCTTGATAAATTATGGTCTTTTATATTCTATTGTTTTTGTGAGTTTAATAAAGAACTCTGTCTCGTCTTCTGTCCAAACACACCATCATCTGTAAAGAATGATCCACTTACGTATGCCAGGTTATTGTGACGCATTGCCACATACAGAGACGAGTGAAATGTTCGAATTTGATGGTGGTAACTCAAAGGGTTTTTTTTTTACAACTTCGTTATTTTGGCTCAGAATTTCGTTTGTTGGAAATATGAACTGAATTTAGAATTGCTTTTGAAATCAAAAACTTTGCGTTTAATAAACAAAATATATTTTTGAAATGAAGACAGCGTTTGGAGTCGAGTGCAAAATAATCTGTTCCCTAAATCCATGGCCTTTGCTGTTATTGTGAGTGTACACAAATAAAAGTAGACAGTTTACTGTTATTATAATTATATCTTGCACTTAGCCTTTCTATGCCTAAAAATGACAGTATTGTGAGTTGTTTCCGCTGTCATAAAGGAAAAAATCCATCAGAAGGCGCAGACGACTTCGTCGGACAGAGGGTTAATGAAAACGTAGCCTATTTAGTTTCATAGTTAGGCTATGTTTAAATATTATATCTTTTTTAATTTCATATGTTGATTATGATAAATGAGCAGCATGAGTAAGGCTATAATCAGATGCGCATATGTCTGGGGACATGGATTTTGATCCCTACATTGAATTTTGTTTTCTAGAAAGTCTTTCTTTAAAATGTTTTTTTTTTTGTATAAATTGTATTTTATATTTAATCAATTATGTGGCTGTTTATTTAATAAATAAGAAGCAAACCAAGATTGTCTGGAATGGATTGACGTGTGTAACTGGCCATGGACCGTGTTTCCGCTGTCTTTGAGTAAGGCTGAAACTACAGTGTCTCACATTTCTTGAATATATGTCTTAATTACAGGAGGCCTATAGATAGTTATGATATGTGTGGCTGCACCGGTCATTACTAGGTTAAAGTTACGCCACTGTCCAGAGAAAATGTATGTCTATTAACAACATAAGATCTTGTTATTACGACATACTTGAGTGGAAAAAAATAATATGTAGGCCCTGTGTGGGAGCAATGTGTCACCAGGTGACCTGTCAATGCGAAAATAACTGCTTCCATTGCAGTTTTGCGAAAATTTCCTTTTTCGAAATGCAGGAAAAACCACCTCATGCGAGCGTAAACACTTTTTTGCGATATATGGGAGTTTTTGCTAAATTGAAGCGCTTCCAATGGGCGTATTTTCAATTCGCAATTTCAATTTGCGCAATTTTAAGGGTAATGGAAACGTGGCTACTCACACACAAGAATTGTGCAATTAATGAATACGCTGCAGCCTGCAGCTGAGCTGACTATTAAATGGAAAGTTCCCCATATTTATCTTGCGTATTTTGATTGATATTAGGCTAACGTTACCCTAGATGTGTTGTGAATGTTACTGTAATGGGGTATGTAGGTTCAGGGAAGAAGGAGGCGGGAACCGGCGAACATTCAACAACAACTTTAATCAAATAAATAAACAAAGTGAAAGTAAAAGCGGCAGCCCCTCACGGACGACTGCCGCGCAAACACACAACAAGACGTAAACAAAACACAAATCATAATCCAGGCCTGATCCTCTCTCATCCTTCACTGTCGTCGCTCCTCCTTTATACTCCCATCACTCCTCCGTGAGACATGAGGTCGACGGCACGCAGCTGGCGCTCATCATCACTAATGACCGCGGCCTCGTCCCGCTCTCACGGTCCCTCAGCCTCGCTGCTCGCCACATACCCCCAACGCCCTTCTCAGGCTGGGGGGTACTCCCGAGCCTGCGCTCTACTCCCCCCCCCCCTCCACCGGGAGTCCTATCACGGCGGCCGCGGCACCTGGGGGTAAGGACAGAGAGGTGATAGAACGGAGCCGGGAGCACGAGGAGTGACAGAGACGAGAGAGTGGAGAGAGGAGAAAAAAAAATGTGTCCGGTTCCCTGACACACTGCCGCTCGGTCCTCAGCCCGCCGAGAGGCTCATCCTCGCGGTGCCGTGCGATGGCCTTGGACGCTCGGTGGACGGCTCGATCCTCCTCCGCCCCCTGGCGGCCAGCGGTGGCTCCTCCTGTCAAGGGCAGCCGGCAGCGAGTCCCGCGCGCTCCCTGCTCCTCCCCTACATGGTGGATGGACGCAGGCTCCGGCCCACGGCGAACGCCGGCGACTCCTCCACTCCCTCTAGGACGGCAGCCACCCCACCTCGACTCAGGGGCACGGCAGCGAGCTCTCCGTCCCACTGGATCTTCACTCGCTCCAGCACCACCGCCTCGGGCAGCTCCTCGCGGTCTTCAGCAGCGAGGGCTCTTCGACAGCATGTCTCACCTTCCTCCCGGGTTTCGGCACCAATGTAACGGGGTATGTAGGTTCAGGGAAGAAGGAGGCGGGAACCGGCGAACATTCAACAACAACTTTAATCAAATAAATAAACAAAGTGAAAGTAAAAGGGGCAGCCCCTCACGGACGACTGCCGCGCACACACATAACAAAACGTAAACAAAACACAAATCATAATCCAGGCCTGGTCCTCTCTCGTCCTTCACTGTCGTCGCTCCTCCTTTATACTCCCGTCACTCCTCCGTGAGACACAAGGTCGACGGCACGCAGCTGGCGCTCATCATCACTAATGACCGTGGCCTCGTCCTGCTCTCACGGTGCCTCAGCCTCGCTGCTCGCCACAGTTACGTTTTGCTTATTGGATGTTTATAGAATAATTTGTGAATGTGATGCATGTGTACATCAAAGTGAAAATTAAGTGCATTTCCAACTCTGAACTCAGTCCCCAAGTAAATTCGGTTACTAAATAAACACATAGCAAAGCGAGTTGTGCGGTGTCCCCACCACTTTTCAAAGCAAAGTTACACCCACTGCATGAAAACACTGAAATCCGGCACTATCCGGGCATGGAATACTCCTGTGTAATTTGATGTTTACCGGATGTATGTGGGAAAAAGCGGATCAGAGTAACACGGAACAGTATATTTCCAGAAAAACCCAGAAACCTCACGTATGCGGACGTATACAGGAATCCGCTGAAACACTGCTGGGTGTGCTAGGACTGAAGACTGTTAGGTGTGAAGAAGACCTTTCATATGTTAATGACTGACACTAGTGCTGGCTGCACTGCATGAAAAGTGGGATTTTCGTCAGTATGTGGCACTGTAGATTGCCGTGAAACTTCAGGTTTACGACTGTGCACGGCAATTTGCAGGCAACACCGAAAACTGCCGGAAATTGTCGGAAATTGACGTGGGCCTTGCTTGGCAGTTGTCCCCCCATGACCCCCCCTCCCCTTAATTCTAGGGGAGGCTTTATCATGTAAATGAACATGCTGTGAGCTACACAAATGCAAATCAGAGTAGCAGCAGGGGGAGTTTTATCTAGGTTCTGAATTTTTTTGACTAAAACAAGTTTAAAGTTTAAGTTAAAATGTTAACTTAAATTTAAGTTAAATGTACTCGTTTTAGTTCACATTACTAAATTTTTAGGGCAACCAGTTTGCTCCAATTTTTTCGATTCAACTTGTCCGGGCTCACAGTGTAGATTAATTACTCTGTATGTCATTAGCAATAACCAATGTTATGTAAAAAAAATAAAAATACAGGACAGCAGTTCATGTCTTCAACTTTAGAGAGGTTATGTGATGCAACAAGACAATGAACCAAAGTACACAAATAAATCAAGTAAAGCATACAGTTTACATCCCAAAATTAATTTTTCCACCCTGCAACCTTAAATGGCTATTAATCATAAATGTGAAAAGTACAAGTTTGTGTGTTTATAGTTAAGTCAGATTGTGTTTTTCTGTAATTGTCATTTAAATTGAGCTCACACCACATTTTATGAATTATCAATGCAGATTTTCAAGAGGTGGTTTCCTGGACAGGGTTTAAATTATGCCAAGAGTAGGCCTTAATCTAGTTAATCGTGAGTTAAAAAATTGTTGCCTGGAGCAAAGATTAAGCACAGATTACTAACACCTGGACTGTGAGTCCTGAACTAAAATAAACTGGATTCATTTACAGTTTTATCTAATTGCTTACACACAATTTCTGAAAATATGGCTCCATTTCTTGTAACTCTATACACAAAACACACAACATGCAAAACATCAGACATCGGTTGCAAAAGCAACATTTTGTGCAAAACTATTTTAACTCTTCCAAAAATGTTTTTTTTGCATATATCTAACTACACACAAATATGCACAACTGAGGAATTTTACAGTTGAACTGAAATCAACTGAACTGAATCAACACTGAAGTCAATTGAGCTGAATATTGACACTATATTGGCTTGTTAGAGCCGGTTTACAGCAGAATTTGTTTTGAACTTGTTACTGAAGCTGCTATGAAACAATATATTTTGTTGTATGCATATTCTTTCTTTCTCAAACCTTAGTTTTGATTTCTAAGTGATCAATTTATGTATAAGTGTTTTCACACATGATCATTGGCTGTATGGGTCCTCAGTAAATTAATGTGGCATTTAAAGGGCAAAAGTTATTCTTGTCTCTATAACTTATGGCTTCCTAAAGACACGTTTATGGGTAAATAAAATATTAATAATATAAATAAAATGAATATCAAAACATATTTTAAATATACTTAAGTCATTTTATTATAGCACTCATCAGATGTTCCTGGAAACAAAACAGAGACAGAACAGTATAAACAAACTATACAACAAACTAAACACCAAATTACAAAAACATTATTATGTGAAAGTGAATAAAGTTGTGTGTGTGTGTGTTTTCAGTTATAAATATGTGCTGTGTAAATTAGCCTATATATACTTTTAGAAATTATATATAGCCTAACTTTAAAAAACAAACAATAACCCATATAGATAAATTATAATAATTGTATAATATTAAGCATTTACTTAATATACATTGTAACATTAGGCTACTTTACTCTAGCACAGTAGTCAGTTAAGCAATTAATTAATATCTTATATTAATATACGTAGCCTAGGCTACATCTAAAGGTAAGTCTGCTTTAAAAAAAAAAAATATTACACTTCGACATGTACAGAATGTGCGTGTTAAGAAACATGTACAAATGTGTCTTCTTAACATGTTAAAACTGTGCGTCGACTGTGTGTGTACGCCTGTTACACGACCAGAATGTGCGTGTCTACACATACAAAAGAAACACGTAAAAAATTTCTGCGTTGACGCGGAAAACAGGGCGTGTTGAAACGGTCATAAGTCACGCGTTTCGTATAAAGAGATTTGGCCCCGGGCGCGTTCCATATTAGAGCCCTAGTCCAATGACGTGCGAGGTCGAGGTCATGGCCATGACGCGTAGAAGACGAGCTTTAAACTTTTTTGTTTTTTTTACAATTCCTATGTTTTTTGCTGCTTTCCTTTTTCGTGATCAACAATGACAGGACACCGTCTTCAACTCAATCTCAGCATGAACGCGACAAACTTTTTGGACTAATTTTCAGGAGGCTGTCTTCGTCTTCACAACTCTGAGGCAAACTGCAGGCGCTATGAACCACAGCATGGGTAATGTAACGTTACGATTTAAAGAATATGCTTTTATTCAGCTGTATAAGGAAATGGATGCGTTAATAGATCCAAGCTTAAAACTGCACATTTTGTTTACACAGACTATCCTCGCCTCATAACGAAGCCGTGAGCTCTTATCTGCTTGGAGAGATTTCCGCGAGTCCAGATTTAACCGCTGATCAAGACGACATTGTGTGTAACTTAAGTATAACTTCTGTTTTTCTCATTCCTTGTTTAATTTTACCGTGACTGTTTTTATTAATACCAGTCTCATGTAATTGTTTTCCAGCTGCCTGTAAGACGTATTATGAATCGACACGCCGGAGCTTCAGATACAAACAACCTGAACTTACATCGCAGGCGGAAACTGCGAAGTTTAGCTCGGAGTCGATCAAGAAGAAAAAGGGTAAGATTTATTATATTAGATCCGTTTTTTGTCAATGTGAGTATTTGTCAGGTTGCTTTATGCAAGGTTGCAAATTGTCTTTATGGATTGTATTACAGTTGCTGGAAGCGAGAGTGTGCTGGATGAGGTGGACATTTGGAAGTCCGCGACCATTGAACTCATGTTTGACGAGGAAGACGCATTGTTGACGGGGTGTCTGGATGGATTGTGCGGCCACCGCCCTCTCGCAGCCTGGAGCTAGACGAACTTTACATTACATTACGAGACATTACTGCTGCACTGTACATAGTTGTGTGTTTAACAATAAAGCTCTTTCTTTGAGTAAACAGCTGTGTTTTATAAATGAAGCCCTTTCTTTGAATGAACAGCTGTATAAATGAAGCTCTTTCTTTGAATAAACGGCACGGTCCGTATAATTTTCCCATATTTGATGGTATGAATACTTCATAGCACAATAACATTAATATAAAACAAATTATTACAACATTAATTATATATTTATTATTATTATTGGGGTTTACATTTATAATGAGCCAGGGGGACCAATAATGATTGGTTTGCAGTGATCTGCCAACCAATCACGAGGGATTTTTCTTTTTTAAATGTAGTGGCTTCAGCCAATAGTGAGTGAGTAAATTCAAGTCTGGCCGTTGACTCTCTGGTTTCGCTGCTATTCATATGCTAATTAGAGGCGTCGCACCTCAGCGCGGTCTCTCAGCGGGGGGCGCTCCACCTACGTCATGGTTCGTTTACGACAATTTGTGGCACAGAGGAACGCGACGTTCGCTGCCTCTAAATTGTCGAAAACTGCCGAAAATTAGGGAGATTTCCGGGAGTATACAGGAGTATAAAGGTGAAAATCCCACTTTTCATGCAGTGCTGTTCTCAGAGGGAGGGGGGGGGCAGGGGAGGACTTCAGGATTGAGAATTATCTCTGGTTTACTGTAGGCTACAGCAAACAAGCTTTTTGCACAGAAAAAAGAATTCTTAAGGCCCTGAAACACTAAACTGAACTAGCAATGACTAAAGCCGACTGTGGGGTTGGTTCACGTTGCCTGGGTCTGGGCCAAACCATCAAATGGTGTGTCAGGGCCTTAAAACCACTGCATGAAAAGAGTCTCTTAATCAAATATTTTTTATAAAAACAGTACAAAATAAAAACCCTGTCTGAACATATATACGTTCACAAAAAAATCTGAATATGTAATGAAATAAACAAAGAAATGTAATGGAATTAACAAAGGATAATTAACCAAACATTTTAGACTATCCCCAAACAATTTTTGCAAAGTTTTACAAATTGTAGGCAATAATAGAATTAAATAAAAAGGAGATGAAATGTGGAAAATGAGAAAGTTTGTTTTAAAAACACCAAAAACTGATATGCTCAAAATAAAAATATGGAATAAAAAAGAGCAGGGATTCACTTGCTCAAGAAACACAGAAACACAAGCAGATCTTTCAGCTCTGCAACTGTTAACAAAAAGTGTCACTCCAAGATTCTTAACTTTAACACGCTGCAAAAGAGGGGCGTTTTGAGGTTTGAAATCCACCACTCACAATAGATGTAGGTGCAACCAATAAGGTTACCAATAAAAATAAGGCAACCAATAAAAATAATCCTAATTTTGCAGAAAAAAACTTCAGTTTTTTACAGTATTTTCTTGTAATTTTGAATTATGTTTAAAACTATGTAAAATTACAAACAATATCTAAATAAACAACTTGACTGTTATTTTAAGGATTATATCATTAATGACAAATCACAGTAATTCAATTTTTTTATACAGGAACATCACTGTATTATTTTTCTGTTTTCATAAATAACAAATTCATGCAAAATTACAAACAATATGTGTAAATTAACAACTGTAATACAATATTTAGCTCATTATATTAAAGGTTTATGTTTATGTCCATACTAACAATTTAACATTATTCTTTGTCATTTTAAAGTAAATCTTATTAGTTTTATATTTACACTGTAAAAATAAAAACCTAAAAAAACAGCAGCTACAGCTGCAAAACAAAAACCGTAAAATTAAAGTCAAATATCTTAAGTCAAATAAAGTTAAAAAACTTCACAGAAATTTGCATTAAACGTTTTAGAGAAAACACTATTAGTTTACAGATTTTTCCTTATTTAAATTAAGATATTTTACTTAAATTTTCTGTTTTACAGTGAAGGTGTATTTTTACATTCAAACTGGTTTTACATTCAATTCTGGATACAAATATAACAAAATATATAGCAAACTAA
The DNA here is from genome assembly GCF_949357685.1 of Gobio gobio. Taxonomy (NCBI): domain Eukaryota; kingdom Metazoa; phylum Chordata; class Actinopteri; order Cypriniformes; family Gobionidae; genus Gobio; species Gobio gobio. The sequence goes on along the minus strand of NC_137118.1, from coordinate 32,911,015 downwards.
ATATCAAACAATAATTTTTTTTAAAGAGTACAAATCTGCACTGCTCTCCAGGTTGAAACTTCCAGGCCTCTGCCCACACCACAAAACACCATTTGACCAATTAATTAAATATAACAGCAAATAAAAATAAATATACACATTTTCTAACTGTTGTTTAAAACAAGTTTTTTTTCTATATTTGCAAGGCTATTTGCTGTCTTTCCGTGTTCTTTTGAGTGTGATTGGTCAATCTAAACGTCATCCAGAAATCTGGCCAATGACAGTGCGCGCCTTCAGTTTGAATTATACACCCGTTGTCGTTGGAGTGGCTCGCGGGGACGCGACGCGATCGCGGCTTCTAATCTTCAACAGGACTGCTTCGTCGGTCTATTAATGGCATTGCATGGACCATTTAAACCTGTTAAAATCTTATTTTGGACGAATTTTGATTGTGGGATGTCGACTGAGAACTAAAAAACATGAATACGAACAGACTAAGTTTCCAATGGCCGACAGCAGACGGCAGAAGGTAACGTAAATCCCTTTATATTGTTGCTACTGCTCATCAAGATATAACGTTAGTGCATTAAAGTCATATGCTAATCGTGATTAACTTACATATTCTGTTTCTGTGTTTTGTTGTGTTGTAATATTGTTAAGATAGGGCTGGGTGTTATGGCGATCTGATGATACTGACTATTGTTAGTGATTTTGCTGTAAACGTTAACATTACCTTTTTATATTGCGGAATGGGAATATAGCGTATATAACGCAGCACTGACTGTACTAAAACTTTTTGACATTTTGACAAGGAAACATGAATGAATGTAGAATAATGAACGGGACATGCATGTGTTAAAATAAGCCTCTCTCAGACAGCATGCGATCCCGAAATCAATTATCTTTCTGTAAAATGCACACAATTATCTCAGAAACCTTGTCATGTGAGGTATTCACTTGATTTAAACAGTCAATTATGTCTTAAGTAAAGTCAAACAGTTCAATTTAACGTGGGGAAACCGGATGCGTGTCATTCTGTGCATCCATTCTTGAAGGGGCTGCAGCTTTGTCATCATTTTAATAAAACAAAAGAATAGAGAAGACCTTCTGCTTCTTTAAGAATCAAGTGATATTAATTAATTGAATATCATACAGTGAAGACTTTTAAAGCAGTATTATTTTGTAGCATTTTAATCAAATATCCATCAAAATAAATATAGTGTGATATCGTTATTGTAAAATAAAATTTCTCATGTATGTATAATTATATGGTCATAATGCCCATCCCTACTGTTAGCTAGTTTTAAGATCAAGCTTGTCATAAAATGTAACAGAGTTTTGGAATGAGTAATCTGAGAACACTGTCATGTACACTTGTTCAACAGAGAGGACAGGAAACCACCATACTTGGACTCTGAAGAATTATAGGCAAACCAGGATTTTGGATCTACTGTAAAGTTTTTGTATGGGCCTGGTGAGTATGTTTTGCAAGTCCATGTCCGTAAGTTGATAATTAATATTAATGTTTTATCAAACAAATTAATATTCATTTGTGTGTGTGCATGTTTCTTCCCCCCTCATGATCCAGAAGTTTTGGATCCATGATCCTGAAGAACTTTTACAGATGTTGACCCTGAATGTGTAAAAGGTAATCTTAAAAATGTTGTCATTATTTTAATGTTCTCTGTTTTTTTTCTGTAATGTAGACGCATGCATTTTCTGTGAAGTTGCTTTGAAACAATATCAGGGTTTTTCCTACATTGAACATTTTTTGCCGGCCGCCAAAACAAATTTTTATCCCGCCAAAGCCTTATTTGATCAGTTATTGTGATTTATGAGTGATGTAGAACAGATGAGTGCTGCACTTGAGTTAAAGGAGCTGTATGTAGGACTGTGGCCAAAACTGGTACTGCAATCACTTTCAAATTACTGTAGAGCGGTGTCTCCCCTCTCCCCCTCCCCTGACTCGAGGTTGCCAGATAGGCTGCAGGATGCAGCAGGAACGTAGGCTGCTACACGGAGCTTTCAATGGCAAGTGACGAGTCGTACACAGTAAGTTTTTTTTCTTTCTGTTAATTATGTTTATGCTTCAAGAGCGATGTTTTGTGAAGTAATTATGAATCGCAAAAATGTACTAATGGCGATTAGCCAAATATAATCATAAATATGAACGCTCGTATGTGACAGTACATTCCCACATGAAAAAATACTATAGTAAAATTACAGCAAAGCTAAATAACATTAGCAATGGTCATACAGGTCAACTTGCCGCATGTTTTGTCCACTATATATGCGAAGAACGAATTAGAAAACGTAACGTTAGGCTACTGTCTCAAATACGTTTACACAGTGCTAATAGGCGTGCTAATGTTGTTTTCCTCAGCGTCTCAGCATGATGACAGAGAAACGGGCTCTGATAATGCATTACTAATGTTAGCAATGACGACTCGCCGTTTTTATTTACCAAACAATTCCTTAACGTTACCTTTTCAATTCAATGACCCACCTCCATCTGCGCTAACCTAACGTTACGTTGCACGAACATGCATATCTTTGTTCGACTGTCATGAATATTTGAAATGTCCATTTACATTAAGTACAAGTTAGCCAAACATAGATGAACCTTACCTGTCCAGGAAAAAATTAGCAACGTTGGCATCAGTCTTCAAATTATTCTCCGTTTTCAGCCGTCTCTATCTTTCAAAGGCATCTCAAATCCTTGTTTTATTTCGGACACTGTCACAACGTTTTTCTGATTCATAACGAGGTTGTTTAGGTTTCGTAAAGTTAGACATTGTTTATCCAAAAAGTTTGTAGCTGCAGCTGTGGTAACTAGAGCAGAGCGGGCAACCCGAATGCAGAAACACTACTGACTTCGTGATTGGTAGATAGGTGGAGGGTGGCGCTTCAGGCCAAAACACAACATGTCAACATCAACATCAGTTGAGGGCTGCAACTTCACTTTTAAAATGACAATATCTTGGCCGGACAACCGTTGTCAGTGATATAAATATTTGAAATTAACATGATTTCTTAATGTCTAGTGACATATCAGGGCCATTTTATGATTAATTGAAATACATTTCTTACATACAGTTCCTTTAACTGAGTGACAGAGAGAACGATCAGAGCTCCTACCCCGCTCGCACTCTCTCTGTCTTCAAAATAAGCATTCTTAGCTTTCTAATATTTCACATTTTACGTTAATCAAAATCAAAAGGTCGGAAGACCGAATCCATGTTGCACGTGGCGCTATCAGACGTCTTCCTTTAATTACCGCTGTGTGTGAAATGCGATCAAAAAACATTGACTGATTCTCTGACCAGCTGACATTAAGCATACTTTAAATAAACAGGAAACAAATCCTATCCGTTTATGAAGTGTTTTCTGTGTGTTGACAAATCTTTTGCGATGTTCTAAAGACGGGATTCACACACAACGCGTCTGCTAATGTCCGATTCGCCACCTAATGACTCCTTTGAACCGAATCATTTTAACGACTGGTTAGAACTGATCTGTCCAACACTGAACTCACGAATCAGTTTAATCATTTACTCAGAACATCTGAAATGAGAACACAAGTGTGCTTACCCACTTTAGCAAGAGTGGATAGTAAGAATTATTTTTAATTATCAACAGTCTTTCAGCTTATTTATGTGGACAATGTGTAGTAAAATAAATAGCCTAAAATCATTTAGTTTAGACTGGAGTGAGGTGAACCCAGAACAAATGTGTTGTTAGCTAGTTGATTGTATATGGCAGAAAATTGTATATGGCAGAAAATTAGGCTATTTGTTCATTTTTTTTATACTATTTTTTAATATTGATATGATTACCAAAACAATTATCAGTAAATAGTGTAAAAATGAGGAACAAAAACAAACATCAAGGTATCAAAATAAGATAAGCAAAAGTTACAAACTTTCTTTGAATTTATTTCAAATTTATTGTCAGTATTGCGCTTGCAGATCAAGTGGGTAGGGTATTTTTGTTTTACAGTGCGTATGTGTGTGTATGGATGACCATGTCTGTCAGCCACCACCGAAGACCATTTTTGACCCAGGAAAAACCCTGAATATGTATTGTGAAAAGCGCTATACAAATACATTTTAATTGAATTGTTTTACTTACTTTTATTGGCATTAACTATATATTATTAATGTATTATTTGGCAGGTCGCAAGATGTATTTTATTTTGTGAGACTTTGCTGAGGAAGGATTCTTTGGCTCAGTCTGAAAAGGCCCAGAAAAGAAGAACAGAAGAACATCACACAGAACCGTCAGAGAAAGAGACGGGTAAGTTAAGAAACCGGTTAAGCAGTTTCCCCCCAGAATGTTACTATACTGCTCTCTGAGTTTTACTGGTTAATTTACTGTCATGTTTTGTAGTTGCTGGAGACCAGGTCCAGGGTTGCACAAACCAACACAGAACCTGTGGAAGACCGCAACTATAGACTTGATGAAGATGAAGATGATGCTGTTGTTGATGGATGGCCAGTGTGGATTGTTAGGCTAGCTACTACAAACCAGACTAGACTGACCCACACTACGTGTCACATCACCAGCCCATCATGCCAGTTTGAAAAAATGTTCAAAACTCAAACAACATTGTGTTAGAGTTGGTCACAATTATTTTATAATTATAATTTTAATATTCAATTGTTCCATTTTATATTTTCTTTATTCCTATGTTTATATACTTTTATTGGTTCCCATATATAGAACATTTACATATATTTTATATACACTTTTTAATTTAGATTTATTTGTCTCGTTTTATATTGTATACTTTGTATGTTTGTTCCTTTTTAGATGTCGCCTTCCTTTAGAAACATTTTGTTCACTTATTTTTTCCCCCATTCATTTTAATGTATGTTTATAATTTTCTTTGTTCTTTTTATTTGGTTATATTGTTTACTTGGAATATTTATGTGTATTTTATATACACTTTTTTTTGTCTTATAAATTTATTGTTCTCATTTTATATTGTTTAATTTGTATATTTATTCTTTTCCTTTTTATGTTCACTGTGTATTTTATTCCTTTACATCTCTGTCTTTTAAATGCATTTTTTTCCCTTTTTGTTTCTTTACCAATTCATTTTAACGTATATTTATGTTCTTTGGACTGTTTATATTTTTACATTTGTTCCTTTACATTTTCATCCCTTTTAAATACATTTAGTTCACTTGTTTTTGTTTCACCATTGTTTTAATGTTCGTTTATAATGCTGTTAAGAATGTTTTTTTTATATATATATATATATAAAAACATATATATATATATTTAACTATATTATAACTTTTTAATAAATATTTCAGACTTTCTCAAATTGTTTTGTGTGTATTTTTCTTTTGGGAGGGAGAGGGGATTCTTTTTTATATATATATATTATATATTAATGAGCAAAATCTGCATAGCTGGCCTATAACCAATCAAGTCCCTATGCTACAAAACCTAGCCCACCCTTAGCCTTAGAAGTAACCAATAAAGTCACTTGACTGGGTTTTCAATGCGTCCTGTCCTCCAATAGCAGTCTGGGTTTTGGGAGTGGTTTAAAAAAAAACAACCAATCCAGTTTGAGATGAAGGACCAATAGGGGATGGAAGGCAAAGCTGTTTGGAGGTGTGAAAATGTCTCTTGGGAAAAACTTGATGGGATTATTTGCCATGGCAACAAATGGCTGTAGCATGGGAGTATACGGCCACAACATACATCCGATTTGGTACCATTTCGGATGAATACGGACATATACAGATCCATGGAATTTGACCTATCCGGCCAGTATACTCCTGGATTCTTCCGAATTTCAGCAGTGTATACAGGAGTATCCTGGTCCGGATACACCTTTTTTCATGCAGTGACCACTGGTGACAGCTGAGGGAAAAGACCGTTTTGCCTGTAACTTCACATACCTTACTTTAACATGAGATCAGCTTCATTAAAGTGTGGTGATAATTGCTTGACATGTTTATCCTTGAGTAAAAAAACACTATGGCAAAAGCCCTCAAATATGGACTAGACTGCACCAGAGAGGTTTAAGATACTGAATCAACATACAGTAAGACAGCAACATCACTCTCCATGCGAATTGATGGTAATACAATTTAAACCAATATGCTTGACGACTAAAAATAGCTATTTTGTGTGTGGATATAATAAAGACACAAGTTTAAAATTCATAACAAATTTAATAACAAACTGGATAAAGCCATCAAGTTCTTAAAATAACTCCAGCACAGAGAAACAAACAAACAAAACACACACACAGCAGTTTGGCAGGTCTGGAAACAGATTTGGCCACCTCCGGTCCGGATTCTCTGGTTCTGGGCAGTTTCAACGATAGTGCATAACGTTAACGTACTGGGGTGCGATAAAGTTATTCTTTAAATGTCACGCAGCTACTTAGTCGATCGACTGCTTACCTGACAACCCATCTTGTGAGCGTCGGTCGGTCTGCCCCTCCCCAGCGCTGTGACACCGGCAACGGTAAATGGCAGCAAGCCCAGCCCACCCATCCGAGAAGTGTCAGCTCTTATTTTGAAAAGGGCTTATTGAGGGGGGCGTGACATCACATTGAAGCAATACCCCTGATTGGCTGACTACGCGTGTGGATCGTAGTCACACAACTTTGCGGAAAGATATTGCCAAAAAGATCTGTAGATGTGTGCAGAGGGATCTGTGAATGCCCTGTGATCTGCAAACACAGATTCAACACTTGCATGCTGAGCTTTGCACAGAATGTGTAAGAATGTATTTTTACAGTGGTTTGAAAATACAAGTTATGGCTGTGTTTGTTTGCAAATTTGCAAAAAGAAAAACAGCGAAACAGTTGTGCCAAAATTCTGAAAACAAATGCTACACAATCTACAAACAAATAATGACCCTCATGCGCAGACAAATCACTTTGCATTCATTCAAATTCTGGATGTCAAGTACAAGTCACTGATTTCTATTTGTGAATCATAAATGTTGGTTTGCGGATTTTAAATCAATTTTTTAGATTGCATTTTATATTTGTATGTCATGAAGAGTCTGTTTGTGGATTTTTAATCTATTTGTAGATCTTGTTTTACATTTGCGGATTATGAGGAGTTTGTTTGCAGATTTGGAATCTATTTACAGATTGTGTTTTACATTTGCAGATTATGAGGAGTTTGTTTGCAGATTTTTAATTTAGTTGTAGATCTTGTTTTGTGTTTACAAATTGTCTCTTCATTTTCAATGATTATGGCATTATTTTGTCACAACAGTGAAACAATAGTGTCAGAATTCTGAAAACAAATGTGACAATCTACAAACAGAACATGATCTTCACCTGCAAACAAATCACTTTACATTCATTCAAATTCTGGTTTTCAAGTACAAGTCACTGATTTGTATTTTTGAATCAGGACGTGTTTATTTGTGGATTTATATTTGTGGATCATGAGGACTTTGTTTGCAGACTTTTTATCCATTTTTAGAATGTGTTTTGTGTTTACAAGTTGTAATATCTATTTGTGACTTTTTGTGTCTGTCCATTTTCAATGGTTTTGGCATCAATTTACCCCCATAGTGGAGGCTAAACTATCCTCCCTGATTACAAGATTGGATGAGGTTGAAAAACGAATGGAGTTTCTAGAAGGGGCAGAGAAAGAACTACAGGCCAATCCACCTGCCACCAAAGCCGAGCTGGAGCTAATATGGGACAAAATAGAAGACATGGAGAATCGGAACAGACGCAACAATGTCCGTATCGTCGGAATACCTGAAGGTAAAGAAGGCCTGGACATGGTGAGGTTTCTGGATGGACTTATCCCGCAATTGATAGACTCGTCGGGCCAGCAACTTGAGATAGAGCGTGCACACAGATCTCCCGGTCAGCGCCTAAACTCGACAGATAGACCCCGTCCGGTTTTGGCAAAATTTCTGCGTTCCGCCGACAAGGACTTTGTGTTACAGGTGGCAAGAATTAAAGGCAAACTTTGCTCGGAGAACAATCATATTGTGGTTTTTCCTGATTTTGCCAGAGCAACACAGCAGAAACGAGAAAGAATCAAGGAACTTTCAGGGCTTGTAGTACTCACAACGATTACCGACGTCACGAGGCACGCCCCAATCGGTCTGACGGGGGCGCTACAGCGAGCAAAAGTACGAATTGGCTCATAACACCTAAAGCGTTAGGCGTGGGCTCACGTGTCTTATATCGTTGGAATCCTTGGCTCAAGGTGGACAAAATGCCTTGGATTGGCTTGTCACCCTGGGAAAAATGTTGCCTATTTTGGCTTTTTCCAAAAACCTACTTTTGCAAACTAGTCCTAGGTTTTTGGCCCGACCGGAACCAAACCAGCGCAGCAAGATCCTCTGGAGTCTGAATGTCAAAAGTTATCCAAAAAAAAGTGTAATTTTGGGTTCACGGTCCCTAAGGGCCGGCAAAACGTTCGAGGTGAGAGGAGCCACTTTTACTTAATTGGCCACATTCGTCAACGGAACGAGATATTTCCACCAAACTCAGCACGCCTATGTAAGAGCTTATTCTGTGGATGCGTGAAAAAGGATGCAGTGACTGGCCCCTTGGTGGCGCTATGACGGTTAAAAAGGTGTCAAAATTATGCATTTCTATGGAAAATCCCATTAAATGGCTGAAAGCGGCCCTCTTCCTGCCTGCTTTGCATACTACTTCACCAAATCGGGCGTGCACATGCGTCACGTGATCCTAAAGAAGCTTGCAAACTTTTATGGACTTTGGGCCATTAATGCTGGTTTAACTCTTATAAAGGTGAAAAATGCTCCATATAATCCTGTGTAAAATGACCTTTAAATTACTTTAAAATGATCTGCTCTTCGCAAAACTTCACCAAATTAGCTGAACACATGCGCAATATTAGTCTAAAGAAGCCTGCAAACTTTTATGGAGATCAGGCCATCAGTAGAGGCATTACAGTTTAAAAGGTAAAAAAAAACGCATTTCCATGATAAATGAGCTGAAAATGTGACAATCTACCTTTTTCCTCTCAGATGTGCATGTCAAAACGCTTGATAAAGTTTTTGTAACCAGCAGCTCGAAAATTTCTCAGACCCTATAGTTTATTTTTTATAGGCTTTTTTAGGCCCTTTTTATGCCCTTCTTTTAGGGATTCAAGCATGTAGTGCTGAAACCCTATTGTAACTGTTAAATTTCCCATGATGCATCATTCTCTATCTTAAACTGATCGGGCAGACCAAACCGTAAGTCGTAGAGACTTGAAACTTTCAGGGCTGGTAGTATTCACAGCGACTACCGATCGGCCTGACGGGGCACTACAGCGAGCAAAAGTATGAAATGGCTCATAACTCCTAAAGCGCTGGGCGTGGGCTCAAGTGTCTTATATCATTGAAATCCTTGGCTCAAGGTGGACACAATGCATGCCTCGGATTGGCTAATCCTTCAGGCGCCAAATTCGAGAAATGTTTTTTTTTTTTTTAAACCTACTTTTGCGAACTACTCCCACGTTTTTCCCCTAATCGGAACCAAACCACTGTAGAAATGTTCTTTGGAGAGAGGCTATCAATAATTATGAAAAAAATTAGATTTTTCAATTCATAGTCGCTAAGGGGAACCAAAATGTTCACGTCGGTCACATGACAAAAATTGCAACGATTGGCCACTTGGTGGCGCTGTAAAAAAATGTCATGAAAATGGCTATAACCACACCATTAATCTGATAATAAGTGGCATGCAGTGTCTTTGTCCAGGGTGCCATGATAGTCTATAGCCCTATTTGCACGGAATTAGTATTATCTGGGGACCTCGTGTGATTTAGAAATTACCCACCCACATCTGAATTTTACGTGGCGCATTCGCACGGGATAAGCAAGCCTGTGATTTTACTCGAATTTACTGACTTATCTCCCAGTCCGGATATGAAGGCAAGACTTGTAAATGTTTTTTCGTTATAGATATAGCTGTATGAAATTATAAACAGTCATATCGATATCATTTTGATTGTTTTATAGTAATAAAAATAATTTAGTTCAGTTAGAGAACAGATGCTACAATTAAAAACCGAACTGAGCAATATAATAACAATATAACAAAGCTAAATGTAAAAGCGCCCATTTAAGCGAGTTTGTCATTGTACTGTTCTGTTTTTGTATTTTTCATTAAGAATAATATTAAACACACCATTCAAGCAATTTACTCCCAAATTGGTGCTCATTCTAAAGTGAAAGTATAATCCGCGCGGCCGCACGGGAATTCATAACGGTGCTCATTATATGCAGCCTAGCTCCATTCTTCGTGAAAGATAAAGATAAAAATGCGCACAAGACACAAAAACCTTGCAAAAATTATATACGATCCGCCTAATCCCGGCCAAATCACAGAGATGCCGATTCGCAGGGGACTAATATTATCACAGGACCTCTGTGTTTGGCGAAATATGGTAGGTAATTTGCGGGCAAATTTTTACTTACAAATTACAGACATGACCAATTCGCACGGGATTAAGATCACAGACATTCTCTGCAATTATTACAAATCACCAGATGTCCCCAGATAATACTAATCCCGTGCGAATACGGTTTATGAGAACATTGGTGTATCTCAAAAAACACAGTTTGCATCATTGGCACAATGCCTTGAAGGAGCCCAAGAAGTTTCAAGCCAGTATTTTTCACGAGAGTCACCTCCTTAGACTCCTGAATCCAACGATACCAAACATGGCAGGTTTTGCCTTATGGTTTGTGTAACAGTGTAATTAGTGCTTACAAAACTTTTGCAATTATCTTCGAAACTGCAAGTCCGATCAAGACAAAACCACCACAGGAAATTTGATAACATAAGTCAATAGCTAAACAATAATGTCCAAATGTCAAAACTATGATAGGAAGTAAAAACCAATCAATGTTGCCCATTAGTCATTTCTGTACTCTCATAAATATACTGTAAGTGTCTATAACACGTGCAACACGAATATTGCACTTTAATAATTATTTAATCAACACATCATCCTCAATAAACCCGTCTCCGGCGTGTTGCCTCCGATCCTTTGAATATTCCGATCTATTTTGACCTCTGACCTGTAAAGTTTCCAGAATAATAATCATACACTGCTTGTTAATTGGCCAGAGGAGAACTGGCACCCCGACTGAGCCTGGTTTCTCCCAAGGTTTATTTTTCTCCATTAGGTCACCTGATGGGGTTTTGGTTTCCTTGCCACTGTTGCCTCTGGCTTGGCGTGCTCAGTTGGGGACACTCAATTTTTCTACATTTTTCAACTAAATATCCAAATATATCTAATTATTAAACTAAATTAACCATATAAACTAAATTACTGATCTAATTACTGATCTAAAGCCCACACTGTCACGGTATGATAATTGAAATGAACTGATGACATAACCGTTTTCTCCAGAATGGCTAGACGGCTGAATAAAATTATGCTTCATTATTTTCCTGTTTAACACTGTAAAGCTGCTTTGAAACAATCTGCATTGTTAAAAGCGCTATATAAATAAAATTGACTTGACTTGACTATAACAGGGTGTCCGATCCTGCTCCTGGAGGGCCACTGTCCTGCAGAGTTTAGATCCAACCCCAATTCAACACACCTGTACCATAAATGTCTTGTTAGGAATACTAGAAACTTTCAGACAGGGGTGTTGAGGCAACTTGGATCTAGACTCTGCAGGACAGTGGCCCTCCAGGGCCAACTTTGGACACCCCTGGTCTATAACCTCAAAATTCAATGAGATATTTTTAACAAATTTGACACAAATATGTATGGACACTCTGAGGACACCTAAAAAAGTGGTGGAGATTGGGCAAGACGTGATGCTATAACTGCCAATTTTTTAAACACTTTTATTTAAAAATGTATTCCTTAGTAAATGGTCTTTTTTCATCTATGATCTAAGTTTATTTATTTATTTGGATCCCCATTAGTCAATACCTAGACAGTGGCTACTCTTCCTGAGGTCCCAACAAGTAAAAATACATTAATCCATAACAATAAAAAGTCAATGAAACATACAAACCCAAAATGAATTTCAAATATCAAAATCAACTATTTACTATTGTGCCATTAAATGGTCCTTTAAAGATGTTACAACTTTTTTTTTTTATGCAATGGTAAATAATTCCATATGTCCATTCCTCTATATGTTACAGCATGTTGTTTTACAGTAGTTTTCGAAACAAGAAGTAAAAAACATCCCTTTGATGCATGCCTGGTGTTGAAATTATGACTAGTACTACGATGTAAAAGTTGACATTACAGGACATTAGGAACTCTCGACAAATTATTTCTTATTAAACAAAGCAGAGAGACCATCTTCAATTACATTTAATTATTAATCTGAAACTGTTATTCTAATAGTATATCTGGCTTTCGTGAGCGACATTTCTGATATTACTCTCATTTATGATTACCAAAATGCTTTTGGTGCTCATCTGTCATCTGAGTTAATGCTGTTCCCGTTGAGTGTCCCTCTCAATGTGCATGCTGAAAATGATTAAACACTTAAATTTGCTCACAAACTATTGTTTCCAATACTTTGCTGAGAACCATTAGCAAACTTATTCATCATATTTACGTTCACTTATTTTAATGTAACATAAAACATTATTTTCTTTTTCCTATTAATCTTCTTTACTTAAATTCTTAATTTGCAATTGACCTCCCAATCCTCCCAATCCGTTCTGTTGGCTGTACCCTTTTAATCTCTGTGAAAAATGACATTTACATTTACGCTTTTATCCAAAGCGACTTACAGGGACCTTATTACAGGGACAATCCCCCTGGAGCAACATGGAGTAAAGTGCCTTGCTCAAGGACACACTGGTGGTGACCGCTGGGATCGAACCAGCAACCTTCTGCGTATCAGTTCCATTGCTTAACCCACTGGACCACCATCTCACCATCTCACCATCTCACCATCCCAAAATGATCTTTTATAAGTTACTTTTGCTTGCTAAATAAAACATAATATATTTTTATGCATATGTGCTTAAAGGCCTTATACTGCTTGAACCCCAATAAATTTAGCTTTAATTTAATTTAATTTAATTTAATTTAATTTAATTTAATTTAATTTAATTTAATTTAATTTAATTTAATTGTTTGTATTATTTGTAACTGTAAACAATATACACACGTTAAGAATACTTATTTGGTTATTGGTTACATTTAAATATTGAGGATAGTTTTTTTTTTTTTACTTCATCAGACTTGATTTTTTTGTGGAGTAGCGAAGTGTCGCGGAACTTCTCTTGAACGAGTCATGGACCATTGGACTTTTGTGGGTTGGACTTTTGTTAAAACGTTGATGCGCGATGTTCATGTTGAAGCGCAATTTGTCTTTGTTTTTCTGTTGGTTATTTGGGGTTTTATGGTCACACTGTTGCTTGAATATGGTTTAGAGAATGTGAACTTAGCTACATAAGTCTTTACATTTGAAGAATGCCACTCGTTGACTTAGGTAAATTATCTTTTTCCACGTGGAATATGAATGGGTTGGGGCACCCTATTAAAAGGAAGAAGGTGGTGGCTTCTCTTAAGCATAACAAATTGGATATAGTATTTCTCCAAGAGACACATCTTGCTATGCAGGAAGCTGAAAAACTTGGCAGGACATTTGGTGGTTATATGTTTTGCAGTGAAGAGTCAAGTAATAGTAGGGGAGTTATAATGTTAATAAAAAAGCATTTACAATTTAGATGTTAAACAAATGAAAGATAAGTCCGGAAGAGTTATTATGGTTTGGGGTGAAATTCAAGGACAGAATTTACTATTGACCAATATCTATGTGCCTAATATTGATGACCAAATATTTTTTATAGATTTAGAAGTGAAGTTGCGAGCTGCTGGGAATTATGAGATTGGGTTGGGTGGAGATTTTAATTTGTCAATGGATCCACTCTTAGACCATAGCAGCTCAAAAGTGTATAATACACCTAAAGCGAAGTTGTCATTACTTAGGATCTGTCAATCTCTCGGCCTCATAGATATTTGGAGACCCCTGAATCCACATGGAAGAGACTACACCTTTTTTTCGAATGCACATACAATTTTCTCTAGAATTGACTTTTTCCTTTTATCAAAATCACTTATCCCTTCTGTCATCGCATGCAAAATTGTAAATATTGTGACAAGTCTCCCGAGCTCTCGTCAGCGTCGCCCTGGCAACGAACACCGATCACCTGCCAGCACTCAGCACGGACCGGATTGGCACAGCTGCAGGCAATCACCACACCACATAAAGCACCGCACATGGGAACACCAGTCTGAGCACGAACACTCCATGAAGCAGCGCACTAACCTTTCTCTCTTTCTCAGACAGCAGCCTGTGACACTCCGGCCACCCAGTCCCTCTGACGTCACCGCGTGTCACCACTGCACTACCGGGAAGAAGGAAGCACCGCGCACCAAAGACTTCACTACCTCACTGTTCGTTTACTTGACCACAATAAACCCACCCTCCGGGGGCTTTTCACCTAGCACTGGTTTGTGTGATTCTTCACCCTGCCACAATATCTTAATTTTGGACCATGCTTGGGTATGTTTAGAGTTGAAGCCTTATATAGAGAGGAAAAAAATCATATAGATGGCATCTTAATACATCTCTCTTACAAAACCCAGTATTTCAACAAATGTTAAAAACAGAAATTAATGGGTACATAGAAACAAACTGGTCATCAGTATCCACGGTGGGAGTGGCTTGGGATTGTTTTCAAGGCAGTTATTAGGGGACGTATCATTCAATTTGCGGCGCATTCCAGCAAACTTAAAGCACAAGAACTCTTGGAGTTGGAAAATAGCATTAAAAGGGCTGAAACAAAGATAAAATGTCAAGTGACTCCTAGTGGTCTTCGAGAATTAACTCAGCTGAAATATAGATATAACACCATTCTGTCTCAAAAGATTTAGTTCCCTTTCGTTCAGTCACTACGACGTAACGTTAGTGACTAACGAATGGGGGTTTCACTTTGAAGCCAATCATCTTCGAGATTTTAGAAAACGCCCAATGGCAATGCCAATGCCATGGGCATGCAGAATTTGCATACGTAACTCCGCCCCACCGCGTGGGTATATAAGGAAGTACGTGGGCAATATCACATTATGTTTCTGCTTCGGAGCCAAGAGCATCTCTTCACTCCTGCAAGCCTGAATTCGGAAGTCCTCTCTTCAGTCTTCGAGACGAGCGGTTCTCCAGGGTGTTGGTGTGATGGTGCGTTCCAGCGATCTCACATTGCCTGCCTGCTGATCTGTGCAGTGATCTGCAACAGCTGTGTGTGTTTTCCCTGGACGCTTCGGCACTCTGCAGAGCTTTCCTCTCACAAAAAAAGCTTGCGCGTGGCACGTCTTTTTCAAGACAGTTCGCCCGCGCACTTCCGGGTGCGATCGATCTCCATTGCTGTCTATGGGCACATTCACTGCTCGACGTGTTTGGGCTTCAGCACGTTCAGGCAGTGTTTGTGGATGTGTCATGTTCCCACTGCGGGAACGTGACCATCGCGATGTCGCGGTCGAGACTCAGTGATCTCCGTGAGGAGAGAGTCCCCTCTGCCACACCCCAATCTACCGTCTCTGAGTGAGGTGGTAATTTGGCTGGTGGCCAGGGTGAGCTGAGGGTGGTGACGTGGTCCTCTGGCCACGCCCCCCTCTCGCACACCGCTTCCCGCGATTGAAACAGTGACTGAAACAGCGGCCCGTCTCTGACGCCTCGTTCATTTCGTTCACACTCCAGATAGCAGCGAGATTTCGATCACCGCATCTCAAGGTGGGCTAGAGTCCTTTGGGGATGACGATTAGGCTGTGCTCCGCCTTCGGGTGTGCCAGCGCTGCCGGATCCAACCCAAAGTTGACAGTCATGTTATCTCGGGCAGCCGCGAGCCTTGTGCTGGTGTGGAACTCCGCCCCTTCACGAGTGCTCGTGGTTGGACGATTGTTTTTTGGGGCCGGCACCTGACAGCTGTTGGGCCCCGCCCCCAATGCCTTTCGCTACCGAGGTGCATGAGGAGATCACGCGGCCCCGGAAGTCCCTGTGCTTCCCGTGACCGTTCGGTGGCCTCCTCCGCCTTCTCTGCCCTCGATGGGGCCGCGGCCTAGGGTACACTGTGGTCCCCCCCACTGTTGAACACTCTGTTGCGCACTACGGTGTCCACGGAGGGCTTCGACGTGGCATGGCTATCCTAAGCACCCTCCCAAAGCCTGTGGGCTCGTCTACTTCGGTGGAGTGGTCCTGCAGAGCTATGGGGCAAAAGCAGACTGAGTCTGTAACACATACTGCCCCGGCAGCCAGCTGCTGCAACCAGCCGCCGGCTCAGTCGCCTCAGTCCGCTCGCCGCCGAGGGTGCCCTCCCGCCCGGCCCCAGCAGCAGCCTTCACCTGGGCCGTGCCGTGGAGGTGGTTGCAGGATGACGCCCATTCCGCTCCTCAGCCTGGTTAAACGCCAGGCTGGAGGTGGACAACTCAGAGATGGGTTCCAGTTCTTTCCAGGGGATGGTAGCAGGGCCTCTCATTTTCCCCCGGCCCTCCACAAGGGCAAAATCCTTCCTGGAAAGAACTTGTGTCCCCATCTCTGAGGACCCAGAGACCGGTGATGGCAGTGTGCGCCGCCCCCAGGCTGCGCCACTCTCGTCCCTCTCTCTCGCCGGCCTCCTCTCAGAGCAGACCCCAGTGGAACGTGCGTCCTTCCCTGGTCTCCTCTGTCAGGACGCAGCTGCTGACTGTGCCCCCACACCGGGACGCTACGCCTCCCACGTCTGGGCCAGTCACGCTGCCTCGCTGCCCCACCTGGGGTACGTCTGTGGTTCGAGTGACCCCGCTGGTCAGTTCCTGGGAGCCTGGCTACAGCTTCCCGGACTGTCCGTTGGGTCGCGAAGACCATCAGGCTCGGCTACCCGATTCCGTTTGCGCAGGCTCCTCCCCGCTTCCGGGGAGTCCGCTCTCCATGGTGGGACCCAATGCCCCAGTCATGCGTACGAAGGTTGCCACCCTACTGGCGAAGGGTGCGATCAAGCCTGTTCCTCCAGCCGAAATTAAGTCCGGCTTCCTCAGCCCTTACTTCATTGTAACCTAGGAAACCGGTGGGTTATGGCCAATCCTGGATCTGCCCGTCCTGAGCCGATCCCTTCACAGGCTTCCGTTCAGGATGTTGGTCCAGTAGATTGGTTTGTAGCGATCGACCTGAAGGACGCTTACTTCCATGTCTCCTACCTTACTTCCATGTCTCCTACCTCGACACAGACCGTTCCTATGGTTTAATTCGAGGGGCGGACATTTCAGTACGCAGTCCTCCCATTCGGGCCAGCTCTGTCCCCTCGTGACTCCGCGAAGTCTGTCGAGGCAGCCCTTGCGCCACTCAGGCAGCTTGGGGTTCGCATCCTGAACTGCCTCGGCGACTGGCTCATACTGAGTCACTCTCGAGAGCGGGGTGCGAACACAGAGTCCAAGTGCTCCAGCATTTTGCCCGTCTGGGCCTTCGGGTCAACTGGGAGAAGAGCAACTCTGCCCCGTCCAGAGGATCTCTTTTCTTGGTATGGTTTCCGACTTGGTTGCCATGTGCGTGCAGCTTACCAGCGAGCGCGCGCAGTCACTGCTGACTTGCCTCCATTAAATCGAGAGCAAGAGTGCGGTTCCACTGTTATTTCAGAGGCTCCTGGGGCATATGGCATCTGCAGCCACGGTAACGCCGCTCGGATTGCTTCATATGAGACCGCTTCAGTCAAGTCAAGTCAAGTCAACTTTATTTATAAAGCGCAGGTCCACCATCTGATCTGGATACGGCCCGGATCCGGCTGACTGCAGTAAACCTCGGGATAAAACAGAGAGACTAACATTAGCGTAGATGCCATTCTTCTGATGATGTAACGAGTACATCAGGTGTTATGGGAAGTGTTCCCGGTTCCGGCTGACCTAGTTAATGCAGCCTAACAATCATTTCATTGAAAAAGTGTTTAATGTGTATGCCACAGTAAAGATAAGTGTTTTTAGTCTAGATTTAAACTGACAGAGTGTGTCTGCTTCCCGTACAAAGTTAGAAAGACTGTTCCAGAGTTTAGGTGCTAAATAGGAAAAGGATCGACCGCCTGCAGTTGATTTGGATATTCTCTGTATTATCAACTGGCCAGAATTTTGAGAATTTCGCTCAAGTATTGGGGAGCTAAACCATTTAGTGATTTGTAAGTAATAAGCAAGATTTTAAAATGTATGCAATGTTTAATAGGCAGCCAGTGCAGTGTTGACAGAACTGTGGTCATACTTCTTGGTTCTAGTAAGAACTCGAGCTGCTGCGTTTTGGACCAGCTGGAGTTAAGCGAGCAGGGCAACCACCCAGTAGAGCATTACAATAATCTAACCTTGAGGTCATGAACGCATTAATTAACCGTTCATAATTTAGATATATTTTTAAGATGGTAGAATGCAGTTTTACAGATGCTAGAAACGTGGCTTTCAAATGAAAGATTGGTATCAAAGAGCACACCTAGGTTCCTCACTGACGACGACCACTTGACAGAGCAGCCATCAAGTGTTAGACAGTATTCTAGGTTACTACTTGTGGAGCTTTTTTGTCCAATAATTAAAAATATTTTTTTTTCTGAATTGAGTTGCAGGAAATTACTGGTCATCCAATGTTTTATATCAGCTATGCATTCCATTAATCTTGTGAATTGGTAAGTTTCTTCAGGGCGTGAAGAAATATAGAGCTGAGTATCGTCAGCATAACAATGAAAACTAACGCCATGCTTCCTAATGATATCTCCCAGTGGTATTGTAAGGATGTGAAAACTTGCATAACTCCATATTGTCTGGCGAAGACAATAACTCACTGAGAGGACAGTTTATTTCGCAGCCGACGTCCCACTGAGTGAATCAACTGAGAATGGCTCAATTTGCATGCATTTACCTTGTACCAAACTTCCCCCAAACTCCTGATCACCTTTCCTAGGAGATTACTAAATCCAATAGATTTTGGGTATATTTCAATGTCAATTCTCACTATACAATATTATATGTGTTTGACATCGTTTCAAATGTCTCAGTGCGAATGGTACAAAAATCTCATAAGCACGGAAATATACAAGAAGTTAATAAGAGTTCCCTTTCAGTCGGTCACTACAACGTACGTCGGTATTACCGACGAATTGGGATCACTTCAGAGAGCCCCTATCAGCTTCGAGAACTAAAGAACAGGCCAATGAACAATTGGCGTGCGAGATTTGCTTCTCGCGCTCCGCCCCGCGCCACGGGTATAAACAGGAAGCGAGAGCATCGCACTGACGTCATTCACTTCGGAGCTGAACGGCGTTTGAAGTACAGACTGCTTCCTGATTTAATTCAGCGATTCAGAGTCTAAAGAAGAGGAAAGAAGAGGAACGTTGTGCTGGTGTGACGGCTTTCTCCAGCGGGACCGCGAACTCAAGCTGCATATTGAAACAACTGCTGTTATCACAGCAAAACAAAAGCTTTTGGTTTTCGGTGGGCATTCCTGATTTGAGTGCAAACACAGGCTGCACTATTCCCTGTGTGTTGCCGCGGTCTCCCTGGGTGCTTCAGCACTCTCTTAAAAGAGCGTTTCCTCACAAAGAGAGCAACACAGGTGTGACACTGCGTCTTTTTCAAGATGTCATTCCACCCGTGCGTTTCTGGATGCGGTCGTTCCCTCTCGCCCGCTGACGGCCACAATCGCTGCATCACGTGCCGGGGCTTACAGCACGCTGAGGCAGCGTTTGTGAATAGCTCGTGTTCCCACTGCTTACTTCTTACTTCTTAACTTTATTTATATAGCGCTTTTAACAATGTAGATTGTTGCAAAGCAGCTTTACAGTGTTAAACAGGAAAATAATGCAGCATAATTTTATTCAGCTGTATAGCCATTCTGGAAAAAACGCTGATGTCATCAGTTCATTTCAATTATCATACAGTGACAGTGTGGGATTTAGATCAATAATTCGATCAGTAATTTAGTTTAAATGGTTAATTTAGTTTATTAATTAGATTTATTTCGATGTTTAGTTGAAAAATTGAGTGTCCCCAACTGAGCACGCCAAGCCAGAGGCAACAGTGGCAAGGAAACCAAAACCCCATTAGGTGACCTAATGGAGAAAAATAAACCTTGGGAGAAACCAGGCTCAGTCGGGGTGCCAGTTCTCCTCTGGCCAATTAACAAACAGCGTATTATTATTATTATTCTGGCAGCTTTACAGCTCAGAGGTCATAATAGATCAGAATATTCGAGGGACCGGGGGCAACATGCTGGAGACGGGTTTATTGAGGATGATGTTGATTAAATAATTATTAAAGTGCAATATTTCGAATGATCGGAGGCAACACGCTGGAGACGGGTTTATTGAGGATGACATATCGATTTAAGTATTATTTAATTGTAATATTCGAACAATCTGAGTCAACACGCCGGAGACGGGTTTATTGAGATGCCGTGTCGATGAGGCAGTTGCAGGGGGAGTCTAATCACGGTCTCTGCAGACACTTCGGGGTCCTGTGTTGGTCTTCTCTGGGCGCAGATCCACCATCTGAACTGGATACGGCCCAGAACATGACATGCGGGAACATGACTATTGCGGTGCTTAGGTCGAGACTCACCTACCTCCGGGAAGGCGGAGTCCCCCTCCCCATACCTCGATCTAGAGCTATCCCTAACCAGGATAGACCTACTTCGACGGATGGCCGGGGTGACCTGAGGATTATGTTCAGGACAAACCCACCGAGTGTCCCTCCGCAGGTCCCTGAACCCTCTCAAGCACCGCTGCCGGTGGCGCTTCCGGAAGAGATCGCTGGTCCCGCCCACGGGCGCCCCGAAAGAGACCACTGGGCGCCCGTGGGCGGGACCAGCGATCTCTTCCGGAAGCGCCACCGGCAGCGGATGTCGGAGCAGATGTCGATTGCTGCATCGGAGGGGGAGTACCAGTCCTCAGAGGATGAGGACTCAGCTGTACTGCCTCTCTCTGGGAGAGTGGCAATGGTTGAGTCGGACCCCGAGTTGACGGCTATGCTTTCCCGGGCCGCCGAAAAGGTTGGGCTTGAGTGGAGCCCTCCACCACGTCCCGAACCTTCTAGGTTGGATGATTGGTTTCAGGGGGGCGTTTTCTTGGGGGTCGCGCTGGTTCTCAGCATCCCGCCCCAGTGCCATTCTTCCCGGAGGTGCATGAGGAGCTTTCCAGGTCGTGGACGACACCCTTTAGTGCCAGAAACAGATCTGGAGGCTCCTCCCTCCTCACTACCCTTGACGGCGGACAGGCCAAGGGTTACGAGAGGATCCCGCCAGTCGAACGCGCTGTTGCCATGCAACTGCGTCCGGCGACCGCCACCGAGTGGCGTGGTGATCCTCGTCTCCCGTCCAAAGCCTGTAGGTTTTCGTCCAGTCTGACTGCGAAGGCCTACAGGTCCTGCGGACAGGCCGCGTCTGCCTTGCATGCCATGGCGTTGCTCCAGGTGCACCAGGCCCAGGCACTCATGGACATGCACGAGGGTAGGTCTGACCCAGAGCTCCTCCGGGAGCTCCGGGTGGCGACGGACCTTGCCCTCCGGTCGACGAAAGTTACCGCCCGTTCCGTTGGTCAGGCGATGTCCACCTTAGTGGTCCAGGAACGGCATCTCTGGCTCAACCTGGCCGACATGAGGGAGACTGATAAGAACCGGTTCCTGGACTCCCCCATATCGTCGGCCGGGTTGTTCGGCGACGCGGTCGAGAATTTCGCCCAGCAATTCTATCCTGCACCAAAGAGGCCATCAATCATATCCTGCTGGCTCCACCCAGCCGCCGGCCGCAGCACCTCCGCCTGCCCGTCACCGAGGACGTCCTCCTGCGGCCGCCCCCGCTCCCGCTCCCACTCCCACTCCCGCCCCAGCCCAGCAGCAGCCTCCAGCCGGCCGTGGGCGTGGAGCCGGCCGCGGGAAGAATGTCCAGCCTGCTCAGGCCGCTGCCAAGCCAGGTGGCAAGCGCCGTCGTAAGAGACCCTGAGACGGGCCGCCCAGAGATGGAGGAAACTGCTCTTCAGGAGATGGCTGCAGCACCACTCCTTCCCCCGGAGGAGGGCCGGGGGAGAATTTTTTGTTTGTCTGTTCCACTGTTTATCAATTTTACCCAAATTATCAATTTAAGAGCAGTTTCCAACATCTCTGGGTGCCAAGAGAGCGCGTCTGGCGGTATGCGACGCTACCATGCCTCGTACCCCTCAGACACCTCTCCCCTCGCCAACAGTGTGTTGGTTGTGCGGACGCACACAATGTGACTCCCCACGCTCGCCCGTCCCCTCAGCGTATGCAGGTCGTGTGTCAGACCCAGACCCCTGCACGGACCACTCCCATCTCGACCTGGGGCCCCTGCGTTCCGCTGCGCTGCCCCGCTGCGGGTACATCTGTGGTGCCGATGATCCCGCTTGTTCGGTCTCTGGAGGCCTGGCTAGCGCTTCCCAGCCTGTCTCGCTGGCTCATCCGCACCATCAGACTCGGCTATGCGATTCAGTTCGCCCGGCGTCCCCCTAAGTTCAGGGGTGTCCACTTCACATCTGTACCGAAGGAGGGCGCCCCGGTGCTTCAGGCAGAGATCGCTGTCCTATTGGCGAAGGACGCGATAGAGCCGGTCCCTCCAGCCGATATGAAGTCCAGGTTCTACAGCCTGTACTTCATTGTACCCAAGAAAGGCGGCGGGTTACGGCCAATCTTGGACCTGCGTTACTTGA
The DNA here is from genome assembly GCF_949357685.1 of Gobio gobio. Classification (NCBI taxonomy): domain Eukaryota; kingdom Metazoa; phylum Chordata; class Actinopteri; order Cypriniformes; family Gobionidae; genus Gobio; species Gobio gobio. The sequence goes on along the minus strand of NC_137118.1, from coordinate 32,888,367 downwards.
ACCGCTCCCTCCACAGGATGCCGTTCAGAATGCTAACGCAGAAACGCATCTTCAGATGCATCCGTCCCCAAGATTGGTTTGCAGCGATCGACCTGAAGGACGCGTACTTTCATGTTTCGATTCTCCCTCAACACAGACCGTTTCTACGCTTTGCTTTCAACGGACGGGCATATCAGAACAAAGTCCTGCCCTTCGGGCTGTCCCTGTCGCCCCGTGTCTTCACGAAAGTCGCGGAGGCGGCCATTGCTTCCATGAGAGAGCGTGGTGTTTGCATCCTCATCTATCTCGACGACTGGCTGATTCTGGCCCAGTCGCGGGAGCAGTTGTGCGAACACAGGGACATGGTGCTCCAGCACCTCAGCCGGTTGGGTCTTCGGGTCAACTGGGAGAAGAGCAAACTCTGTCCCGTACAGAGGATCTCTTTTCTCGGGATGGAGATCGACTCGGTCGCCATGACAGCGCGCCTCACCTCACACGCGTCCAGTCGGTGTTGAGCTGCTTGAGTACGCTCAAATGCAGTACAGCGGTCCCACTGAAACAATTTCAGAGGCTCCTGGGGCATATGGCAGCAGCAGCCGCTGTAACGCCGCTAGGGCTGCTCCATATGAGACAGCTTCAGCAATGGCTACACGACCGAGTCCCGAGATGGGTGTGGCACAGCGGGTCCCTCCGTGTCCAAGTGACGCAGAGATGCCGCCAAACCCTCAGCCCCTGGTCGGACCCTTCATTTCTACGGGCAGGAGTGCCTCTAGAACAAGTGTCATCATGTTGTCTCCACGGATGCCTCACCCACGGGCTGGGGTGCCACGTAGACGGGGCACCCTATGGCACCCGCGTCCAGACCTCTGGAAACTCCATGTCTGGTCCCTGGACGGGACGCGGAGGTTCTAGGTGACCTACAGCAAGCGGTAGTCGACACCATCGCTTCCGCCAGAGCCCCCTCTACGAGACGGCTATATGCGCTGAAGTGGAACCTGTTCGTCAATTGGTGTTCTTCCCGCCGAGAAGACCCCCGAAAGTGTTCGGTCGGATCTGTGCTCTCTTTCCTTCAAGACGGGTTGGAGCGAAGGCTGTCTCCCTCCACCCTCAAGGTGTATGTTGCCGCTATCGCCGCAAACCATGACCTCGTTAATGGTGAGTCCTTAGGCAAGCACGATCTGATCGTCAGGTTCCTGAGGGGGGCGAGGAGATTAAATACGCCTCGCCCTCCCTCTATACCCTCTTGGCACTTGACTCTGGTGCTGACCGCACTGCAGAGGGTGCCCTTCGAGCCTTTACAGTCAGTAGAGCTTAAGATCTTGTCTCTAAAGACAATCCTCCTGATTGCATTGGCCTCAGTTAAGAGGGTAGGGGACCTGCAGGCATTTTCGGTCGACGAATCGTGCCTGGAATTCGGGCCGGGTGACTCTCAGGTGACCCTGAGACCCCGGCCAGGATACGTGCCCAAGGTTCCCACTACTCCCTTCCGGGACCAAGTGGTGAGCCTGCAAGCGCTGCCCCTGGAGGAGGCAGACCCAGCCCAGGAAAGGCTGTCTCCAAGCAGAGGATGGCCCACTGGAAAGTGGATGCCATCATCTTGGCGTATGAGTCCCAAGACGTGCCCTGCCCGCTCGGGGTTAGAGCTCACTCCACCAGGGGTGTAGCCTCTTCCTGGGCGTTGGCTCGTGACGCCTCGCTGACAGACATTTGTAGAGCTGCGGGCTGGGCGACACCTAACACGTTCCCTAGGTTTTATAGCCTACGTGTAGAACCGGTGGCTTCTCGTGTGCTCGCTTCCCATAGTCAGCTTCACTGAAGTGCCCGTTCTAAGTGTTACCACATTATATTACGTTTTATTTATAATTAATTCGAATGTGTTTAACAAATCATTTAATGTAAGAAATTAGGGTTGTGCCGATGGACGATATCATCGTGATGCCACGCCCCCATTGCGAGTCTGTTGTGAGTGCGACGCACACTAATCCTCTTCTATAGTTATAGTTAAACTAAAAACTTAGCAGGGATTGCTCTGTAAATTAATTTGAGAATGTAACTAATGCATATATGCTATTTTAAATACTGTAGTCTATGCCAGATATATGTATAGCCTACATTTTGAAATCATTTGAGGCTGAAACATCCATAAGCATGCGTGTTTATTTTAGCACTTCCGTGTGTAGTGAAACAACACAGCCTATTCACATTTAAACGATTTTCAGTAAATAATGGTTACCTAAAGAATATAAGAAAATTAAATATTAGTTAGAAAAATATTTGATTCATACTATTTCCCAGCAAAGACGTAGCCTACTCTGCGCTTTGAGAGGAATGGGACAAAAGCTGGATAGACACCTTTCAAATATATCTTCGTGTTTTCTCCTGATGTTGCAAGGCAACACTTGTTGTAAAAGGTCTGAAGAGCGGATTTTATCTTCCACAAGGTCAAGACATTTAGGCAATGTTTGATTATTCACAGCCAGAGAAAACGAAACTAAAATCACCGCAGCGTGTGTGTGAAATGCGCTATTCAAATAAACCAAACTTGACGCGCATTACCAAGTTTAATAACAAGAACAAACTGTGTTAAATAAAGTTTCAAGTAAAAAGGTATTCGTCCCACAGTTTTTTATTGTACTTTACCACAGTAAAGGATGTGAATAGTTATAATAGACTTAATTATAAGCAAACGAAAGGAAGAAACGTTTATACCGTTAATCCCCTGCGAAAATGGCGACGTCCCCCCCGCTTCCATCAGAAGCTACTGTCAGGCCACATAACTGTTACCTAAGGATAACATCCCGAAGTTAATGAAATATATCTCCTCCTTCTCCCTCGCACACACAAACTCACGCGCACTTCTGCGCGCAAGCTTTAGAGGAATTTTTCAGCCGCTCCGTATCCAGCTTTACCCACGCTTGAAATTTGACAACTGTCAGCTTAAATGTCAAATTATACTTTTCTCCATGGTGGTATTGAGAGAATTAAGAAAAACTGAAGACTGAAAGTTCGTTAACCTCTTTGTTATGTTGCCATAGTGATGAGTCGTTCATGAACGGTTCCGTCTGTCACGTGAAATCTGATCAAAACATATATACAGACGATCTGACGGGTTTGAGAAGATCAAATACAGCCCGATACTAAAAAACAGACCCGGCGTCTATTTGAGACCGGCCTTTATTTACCCAAACCTGTAGTCGCACCAGGCGTTTAAAAGAGACAGGCGTCTATTTGGGACTCGGCTATTATTTGAAGTTTTACGGTAATTGTGAAGACACTGCCTTTTCAAGTATTTTTGACAGAAAGGGTAGATTTGAGATTGGTCTATAATTGACTAATTCTGTAGGATCAAGCTGCGTTTTTTTAATAAGTGGTTTAATAATAGCCAACTTACAAGTTTCCGTTACATATCCTAATGATAAAGATGAATTAATGATATTAAGAAGAGGATCTATGACCTCTGGTAGCATCTCTTTCAATAGCCTAGTCGGTACAGGGTCAAGCATACATGTTGTTGATTTTGATGATTTAACGAGTTTAGCCAATTCTTCTTCTCATATAGCAGTGAATTAGTGTAATTTTTCCTCAGTGACACTACAATGCTCTGTCTGATGTGATACTGTAGTAGACGGCTGCATGGTTAAAATTTTCTTCCTAATATTATCAATCTTACATGTAAAGAAGTTCATAAAGTCATTACTGCTGTGCTGTTTACAACCATCAGAAGTTGAAGCTTTAATTTTCGTTAATTTAGCCACTGTATCGAATAAATACCTAGGGTTGTGTTTGTTTTCTTCCAAGAGAGTCGAGAAATAAGCAGATCTAGCAGTTTTTACGGCCTTTCTGTATGCGATCATGTGCTCTTTCCACGAATTACGAAAGACCTCTAGTTTTGTTTTCTTCCAGCTGCGCTCCATTTTTCTGGCTGCTGTTTTAAGGGCCCGAGTGTGCTCGTTGTACCACGGCGTTGGACTATTTTCTTGAATCTTCTTTAAGCGCAGGGGATCAACTGTGTCTAAAGTACTGGAAAAGAGAGAGTCAATAGTTTCTGTTGCAACATCGAGTTCTTCTAAGCTATCTGAGATGCTGAGGAGATGATACTGATGAGGAAGATTATTTAACCCTCTGGGGTTCTTCGGGTCAAAAATGACCCGAAGCGTTTTATAAAAAAGGGTTAAAAATCGTAGCTTCATCGGAATGGTCCGAAACTTTGTGACTTTCTTGGTACTTGGTATATGAGCACCCAAAAAATTGGGGACAGGATTTGAAAAATCTAAGTGGTCATAAAAAAAATAGTCACACTCAGGACCTTCGGGTCAAAAATGAAATGAATAGGAAATGAATGGGAAATTGGCAAAAATATGAAAATACAGAGTTTTTTTGTGCATACAATCTACAAATCAGCCAGGATGCAGAAAAAAAGGACTCAACAGTGAAGGGGTGAATCTCTAAAACATCAAGAGTGCAAAACAGACAAAAAAACTCTCACACACACACACACAAAAACACAATTAGCCTTTGAAATGGCACGCGTTCATTTGTGTGTGCATGTGTTTTTGTGTGTATAAGTGTGTGTGTGTGTGTGTGTGTGTGTGTGTGTGTGTGTGTGTGTGTGTGTGTGTGTGTGTGTGTGTGTGTGTGTGTGTGTGTGTGTGTGTGTGTGTGAGTTTTTTTTGTCTGTTTTTATTCTTTGGTTTGACTCATTCTGATGGATGATGAAGGGAATTTGCCCTTTCTGTTTCCTCACATTTATACTCCTGTGAAACAAGAAGTCATAGCTAGACAATTTCATGCCCATAGTCACCCTGGTGTGCTAAAAAAAAAGTAAATATTAATGGGAATATACTTGAGCGATATTTTACTCATAAAAATCTTTAGGGGTGCCAATAATTATGGCAAACGTGTTTTGGAGAAAAGCATTTATTTCATTATGTGATTTAACCCCTTCTTTCAATTATTTTACTTCAATGAAGGGATGGATATTTTAAAATATGTCAGTGCCATTGTTTTGTCTCAAGATGCACAACAGTAATGTTTTTGTTCTTCTTCTAAGGAACGTTTATAAAAGCTACTTAAATGCCATAATTGAACTAAGGCCTAATCCTTGCTTCATCTGAGCCCTGTCTGTGAAACCAGACCATTGTCAATTAAATAAATGTGGGGTCCAAGAGTGATAGGACTCTGCAGGGGAATATAAAAGATTTCCATCATGAGGTGGCAGATTTTAAGCAGAGACACAGCAATGCAGAAATATGAGATGATGATCAGTATTATTGGAGTATTAATCCATATAAATAGGATGAACAAAGGTTCCCTTTCAGTCGGTCACGTTCGACGTACGTCGGAACTGACCGACGAATTGGGATCTGATCTCAGAGACCAATCTACTTCGAGTGTATTAAAAACGAGCCAATGGAGATTGGCATGCGATCCACGCATTCCACGCACCGCCCCGCAGCGCGGGTATAAATAAGGAAGTGGAATGCTTGATCATTGCTTTCTACTTCGGAGCCGAACAGTGAATGTTTCCTGTTTCTACGAAGAGTGTTTTTGACGAGTCTCGTGAGAGGATCTGCTTCCAGTGCGGGTGTGACAGCGCGTCAGCGAGTGCCGCTTCAGACGGAGATCAGCTGTTGGTTCGCTGGGCGTTTCCTATTTCTGAGTGCACACACAGGCTTGCACCTTTGTACTGTGTGGTGCCGCGGTCATCTCCCTGAGTGCTTCAGCACGTTAAAAGAGCAGTTTCCTTTCTAAAAGAGCAACACGGTTTGACCCTGCGTCTTTTTCAAGATGTCATTCAAACCGTGTGTTTCTGGATGCGGTCGATATCTGTCCCCAGCTGACGGTCACGTTCGTTGTCTCACGTGTTTGGGCGTTCAGCACGCTGAGGCTGCGTTCGTGAATGACTCATGTTCCCATTGCGGGAACATGACCATCGCAGTTTTACGGTCCAGACTCCATTACCTCGAAAGAGGCGGAGCACCATTGCGCATCCCCCGATCTAGTGGTCCTCCCGCTGCAAAGCAGAGGGCTGCTACTTTGGCTGATGGCCTTGGTGGGGACCTGAGGGTTACTGTGAGGGCTTCCCCGACGGGTCAAACGGCTCCTCGGGCCCCTCCCCCCTCCGCTGCGCCGGTGGAGCTTCCAGAAGAGCGCGCTGGCCTCCCCCGGGAGGTCCCAGGCGTTTCTTTTGGGGCTCCGGCTGAGGACATGCTGTCGATTGCAGCATCGGGGGACGAGCTAATGGGCTCTGAGGATGAAGATTCGGCTGCGCTGCCCCCTTCGGGTGTGACAGCGTTGCCCGAGTCCGACCCAGAGCTTACGGCTATGCTTTCCCGGGCCGCCGCGAGTGTCGGGCTCGAGTGGAACCCTCCACCGTGTCCCGAACCCTCGCGGTTGGACGATTGGTTTCTCGGGACGGCCCGTGCTGGTTCTCAGCGCCCCGCCCCGGTTCCTTTCTTCCCGGAAGTGCATCAGGAGATCACGAAATCGTGGGTAGCGCCTTACAACGCTCGCTCACGGTCGACTGACTCCTCCGTCCTCACTACTCTCGATGGTGGTGCGGCTAAGGGCTACGTGGGAATCCCCTCAGTCGAGCGGTCTGTGGCGATGCAACTGTGTCCCAAGACCGCTGCGGACTGGCGGGGTGCCCCGCGTCTCCCCTCCCGGGCGTGTAAGTTCTCGTCCGGTCTCACGGGCAGGGCTTACACCGCCTGCGGGGAAGCCGCATCATCTCTGCATGCTATGGCGCTCCTGCAGGTCCACCAGGCCAAGGCGCTAAAGCAATTGCACGAGGGTAGTTCCGACCAGGGTGTTATGCAGGAACTGCGTGCGGCGACTGACCTCGCTCTCCGGGCGACGAAAGTCACTGCACGCTCCCTGGGTCGGGCGATGTCCACACTAGTGGTCCAGGAACGCCACCTGTGGCTGAACCTGGCAGACATGCGTGATTCCGACAAGGTCCGGTTTCTCAACGCCCCTGTCTGTCAGGCCGGCCTCTTCGGCGACGCCATCGAGAGCTTCGCCCAGCAGTTCTCGGTGGCCCAGAAGCAGACGGAGGCCATCAAAAACATCCTGCCCCGACGACCCGCTGCTGCCTCCACCCAGTCGTCGTCGGCAGCACCTCCGCCTGCTCGTCGCCGAGGGCGTCCCCCTGCGTCCGCCTCCGCCCCTGCGAAACCCAAGCAGCAGCCTCCACCGGGGAAGCAGGGTGCCGGACGTAAGGGAGGCGCCCAACCCGCTCAGGGCTCCGCTAAACCAGCCGGCAAGCGCAAGGGGAAGCGGCCCTGAGACGGGCAGCCCAGGGAAGACGGGAGCTGCTCTGAGGGAGATGATGTCCGCATCTTTCTCCCACCCCCCGGAGGAGGACCGGGGGGCCCCGACTGGTGTTACATCTCTGCCGCTGGCTCTCCGGAGTCCAGCGGCACCCACATTCTCAATAAAAGAGCAGTTTCTATTTTCCCTGGGCCCCAAGAGGGCCAGGTTGGCAGTGCGCGACGCCCCCGGGCCTTGCCACTCCTTTCCTCCCCTCTCCCCCTCGCCAGGGGGCAGCAGTGTGGGCACCGAGAACGCCCCCGGGCCTTCTCACCCACACTCTGCCCCGCCCTGGAATATTCGGACAACACTCCGGGCCGCCTCCGGGCCTCCCGAGTCGGGTCCGTCCATTCCACTTCGCTGCCCCACCCCGGGTAGGTCTGTGGTGCCGTTGGTCCCGCTTGTACGGTCTCTGGGGGCTTGGCTTCAGCTCCCCAGGCCGTCTCGCTGGCTCATCCGTACCATCAGACTCGGCTACGCGATTCAGTTCGCTCGCCGGCCTCCCAAGTACAAGGGCATCCTCTTCACCTCAGTGCGGAGCAGCGATGCCCAGGTCTTGCGGTCAGAGATCGATGTCCTGCTGGCGAAGGACGCGATCGAGCCGGTTCCTCCAGCCGATATGAAGGCGGGGTTCTACAGCCCCTACTTCATTGTACCCAAGAAAGGGGGTGGGTTACGGCCAATCTTGGACCTGCGTATCCTGAATCGGGCCCTGCACAAGCTCCCGTTCCGGATGCTAACGCAGAAACGCATTTTCGAATGCATCCGTCCCCAAGATTGGTTTGCAGCGATCGACCTGAAGGACGCGTACTTTCATGTCTCTATCCTTCCTCGACACAGACCGTTCCTACGTTTTGCGTTCGAGGGGAAGGCATATCAGTACAAAGTCTTGCCCTTCGGGCTGTCCCTGTCGCCTCGCGTCTTCACGAAAGTCGCAGAGGCAGCCATTGTTCCGCTCAGAGAACGCGGCGTTCGCGTCCTCAACTATCTCGACGACTGGCTTATACTCGCCCAGTCTCGGGAGCAGTTGTGCGAACACAGGGACATGGTGCTCAGTCACCTCAGCCTGTTGGGCCTTCGGGTCAACCGAGAGAAGAGCAAACTCTGTCCCGCACAGAGGATCTCCTATCTCGGTATGGAGCTGGATTCGGTCAGCCAGACTGCGCGCCTCACGGAAGAGCGGGTCCGGTCGGTGTTGAACTGCTTGAATTCGTTCAAGAACAGGACGGCGGTCCCACTGAAATTTTTTCAGAGGCTCCTGGGGCATATGGCATCTGCAGCCGCGGTAACGCCGCTCGGATTGCTTCATATGAGACCGCTTCAACACTGGCTCCATGGCCGAGTCCCGAGGTGGGCGTGGCAGAGCGGCCAGTACCGGGTCCCAGTGACTCCTTACTGCCGCCAAACTTTCAGCCCATGGTCCGACGCTTCATTTCTCCGGGCCGGGGTGCCCTTAGAACAAGTGTCCAGGCATGCTGTGCTCTTCACGGATGCCTCCTCCACGGGCTGGGGGGCCACGTACAACGGGCATGCAGTTTCAGGTCTGTGGACGGGACCTCAATTGCATTGGCATATCAATTGCCTCGAGTTGTTAGCGGTACACTTGGCACTGCGCCGCCTCAAGGGGCCGCTACGTGGCAAGCATGTACTGGTCCGTACGGACAACATTGCGGCCGTTGCGTACATCAACCGTCAGGGTGGTCTACGCTCCCGTTGCATGTTCCAACTCGCCCGCCACCTCCTCCTTTGGAGTCAGAAGCATCTGAGGTCGCTTCGTGCCATTCACATCCCAGGTGCGCTGAACCAGACAGCCGACGAGCTCTCTCGCCAGTCGACACCTCCGGGGGAGTGGCGACTCCATCCCCAGGCGGTCCAGCTGATATGGGACCTCTTCGGAGCCGCACAGGTAGACCTGTTTGCCTCTCCGGACTCGACCCATTGCCAGTGGTACTATTCCCTGTCCGGGGGCACCCTCGGCACGGATGCACTGGCGCACAGCTGGCCCCGGGACCTGCGCAAATATGCGTTTCCCCCAGTGAGCCTTCTTGCACAGACCCTGTGCAAGGTCAGGGAGGACGAGGAGCAGGTCTTGTTAGTTGCGCCCTACTGGCCCAACCGGACCTGGTTCCCAGAACTAACTCTCCTCGCGACAGCCCCTCCTTGGCCGATCCCCCTGAGGAGGGACCTTCTTTCTCAGGGACGGGGCACTCTATGGCACCCGCGTCCAGACCTCTGGAAACTCCATGTCTGGTCCCTGGACGGGACGCGGAGGTTCTAGGTGGTCTACCACAGGCAGTGGTAGACACCATCTCTTCTGCTAGAGCCCCCTCTACGAGGCGCCTCTACGCTTTGAAGTGGAACCTGTTCGTTGAATGGTGCTCTTCCCACCGGGAAGACCCCCGAAGGTGTTCGATTAGTGTCGTGCTTTCTTTCCTGCAAGATGGGCTGGAGCGAAGGCTGTCTCCCTCCACCCTCAAAGTGTACGTCGCAGCAATAGCGGCGTATCACGACGCAGTCGAAGGTAAGTCCGTAGGAAAGCACGACTTAATCGTCAGGTTCCTCAGAGGTGCGAGGAGGCTAAATCCTCCTCGTCCAAACTCGTTACCCTCTTGGGACTTAGCTCTAGTGCTCAGAGCACTTCAGAGCCCTCCCTTTGAGCCTTTGCAGTCTGTGGAGCTTAAAATCCTGTCAATGAAGACAGTGCTTCTGACGGCATTGGCCTCCATCAAGAGGGTAGGGGACCTGCATGCACTTTCGGTCAACGAATCGTGCCTAGAATTCGGGCCGGCCAACTCTCACGTTGTCCTGAGACCCCGGCCTGGATACGTGCCCAAGGTTCCTACCACTCCCTTCCGGGACCAGGTAGTGAACCTGCAAGCGCTGCCTTCGGAGGAGGCAGACCCAGCCCAGGCTTTGTTATGTCCCGTCCGCGCTCTCCGCGCTTACGTCGACCGGACTCAAAGCTTTCGGACCTCAGAGCAACTCTTCGTCTGTTACGGAGGCCAGCAGAAGGGAAAGGCTGTCTCCAAGCAGAGGTTGGCCCACTGGATAGTGGATGCTATCGTCTTGGCTTACCAGTCCCAAGACGTGCCTTGCCCGTTCGGGTTGCGAGCTCACTCAACAAGGAGTGTTGCTTCTTCCTGGGCGCTGGCTCAAGGCGCCTCGCTGACAGATATATGTAGAGCTGCGGGCTGGGCGACACCTAACACGTTCGCTAGATTCTATAGCCTCCGTGTAGAGCCGGTATCTTCCCGCATCCTCGCCCCCAGTGGCCAGTAGCGCTAAGTGCCCGTTCTAAGTGTCGGCTTGCAACGCCACTCCCGCCCTCTGGGCCGGATACGTGCGTCTATTTTTCTCCAGTTGTGTTCCCCGGAAACGGCTAACCCTGTCGAGCTCCTCCGTCACCCCTGCGGTGCCAGACGTTGCGGCCGTCTGACGCCAGGCCTGCACCCGTATGCTTGTGAAACGTGTGTGTAGGCTGGGTTCCATATGTAGCGGTCCCCTCACGGCTACCCCATATGTGTATTCTTCCACGGTACCAGCTACCCTACTCGGCTAGCCCCGTGTCTTTCCCTTGACAGAGCCCGCTCTGTCGTCTCTGGGCGTGTTCTTTCCCCCCTGGGACCAGGCTGGAACCACCCCAGAGACTGCCATATGTTGCACTACCCTGCCAGGTTAGTCCTTATGTGTATTCTGCCACCTAGCCTTCTACTGAAGGACGTGGCTCCGCAGCGTACCATCTCCCGAGACGGGCACGCTTTCCCAGCGTTATCCAATAGTCACACTGAGTGGGTCTTGCAGAAACAGCAGTGACTGACCTCCCTGCTTGGAGCCCTGACTTCCGTACCATCTAAGACGGTCCAGTGCGCTCAAGCAGGACGCTGGAAGGGCCAGCGCCCTGGCGTTTTGGTAGGGATCCCAATTCGTCGGTCAGTTCCGACGTACGTCGAACGTGACCGACTGAAAGGGAACGTCTCGGTTACGTATGTAACCCTCGTTCCCTGAAGGAGGGAACGGAGACGTACGTCCCGTCGCCAGGTGCTGTGCTTCCGCTAGGGGGCCGAGTCACTAGTTCGGCTCCTCAGCAGAAAAAAGCAATGATCAAGCATTCCACTTCCTTATTTATACCCGCGCTGCGGGGCGGTGCGTGGAATGCGTGGATCGCATGCCAATCTCCATTGGCTCGTTTTTAATACACTCGAAGTAGATTGGTCTCTGAGATCAGATCCCAATTCGTCGGTCAGTTCCGACGTACGTCTCCGTTCCCTCCTTCAGGGAACGAGGGTTACATACGTAACCGAGACGTTATATGTTCAGATGAAGCTGACATTGTGATACCTGATATTGAATTGTTGTAATGCATCCTAAAATAATAAATAATGAAACAATTATTGTTAAAATCATGAAAAAATCCACATAGAAAAAACTATGAAAAAACACAACTATTAATGTTATTAAAATGGGGGAAAAAAAGATTTATTTCCAAGATGGGAATATGAATCGTCTTTTAAGAAGTCTTTTCACAGACACCATGAACTCCTCTGTCATGAATGTGTAGATTATAGGGTTAAGCATTGGAGGAAGTGCAGAGGACAGAGAGAGATTAATGATCCTTGTGTTAGTGTTTATAAAATACCAAAATGCATATGTAAACGTGATGGGTACATAGAATATAGCAACTAATATTAAATGAGCAGTACATGTCTTTGTGGCTCTTTGACGGTCTTTTGGGGTTGTGATTCTGAACAATGTCACAGCTATGCATGTATATGAAAAGATAATGAAAAACACTGGGAAACCAATGATTATTGCCGGAAACAAATTGGCAATAACAGAACTTGGGAAATTATTGTTACATGCAGAACGATATATAGGTCCATGATCACAGTAGAAGCTGTTAACAGTGACAATAACTTTGCAGAAAGAAAGTTGGCTCAGGAAAATTGCTCCAGTGATTGTTAGCAACAGTGCCAGTGTCCATGAAGCACCAATTATAGCAAGAAATGATCTATGGGTCACAATCATATGATACCTCAGTGGTAAACAAATAGCTACTAATCTGTCAAAAGACAAAATAGTTAGAGTTAGTGACTGCATTGCTAGAAATAAATAAACAGAGAACATATTGTACAAACACAATCCATACGGGATAAACTGATTCTCAAACAAAAATGTGTCCAGTAGCTGAGGGATTACAGTGGTACTCTCACAAATGTCTGTCAGTGATAAATGAAAGACAGCAATATATTTAGGAGTGTGAAGATTTCTGTCCGTAATGATAACAAACATGAGGCAGGAGTTTCCAAGCACAGTAATAATGTAGACAAAAAACAGAAAAATATAATAATATCTCATGTGAGGTATACCAGAAAAACCACTGATATAGAAATAAGATGGAATGGAAATATTTTCATTTTCAGTGAAATCTTGATTCATGGTGATTTCACTCACTGACACTGCATTCATGCTGTCTGGGTAGAAAAGCACAAATTGGGTTAAAGTAAACACTGCAAGAACTACTGAAATGATTTTCATATAATGCAATTATAAAATATACAAACAAATTCTACATTATAATTAAGACTAAATTGGATCTCAACAAAAAAGGCCAAACTTAAAACTTATATTAGACATTCTATATTCTAAAAACATATTTATATTTTAACATTCATGCACGTTTACTCAGTGTTACATTAAATTCACATTTGTTATAAAAAACACAAGATTTTAAGAGAATTCTACAGTGCTATTCAGGTATGATATACCCACAGAAAGGTAAAGAGCGGCTCAATAGGTCCCTGGAAAGTTGCTTTTATACTGTAAGAAGACCCTGAGCTGTAACATACTGAACTACATTAAATATGTCACTGATTGTTATATGAATACCAGGCTCTCTTCGAACTTGTCAGTTGACCAATCATGGCTCTGATAGCATAATCAGCTACGTCACATAGCTAAAAATCCATAGAGAGGAGAAACGGTTGTGTTGCTGCTTTTAAATATTTTAGACAAAAAGACAATGTTCGTATTTGCAGGTTTTTTCAATGGCAACAGTACACTTTCACCTTTTCACTCACCTTTTCAACTTTTCAAATACAAGAATACTTCATTTTGGGAACTCTAGCCTCTGGAGAGCTTATTTAGTATCTACAACCTGGACAACGTGAACTCAAGTGGAAACCAACCACAATCACTGACTCTTTTAAATGGTGCAATGGAGGACGAAGGCTCAACCCAATGTTTTGCTTACCTTTAAAGATGGTGCAGAAAACAAAAGCTTGTATTATCATTTTATCTGTGTCCATTGCAAACCCTGTTTTTAATTCCTTTTCAGTCAAAGCATTTCCAGGTCAGTACATCTACCTTGGGTTGTTTTGCCAAGTGTATAGTGTAAGTGCAGATATTGGATATGGTTAACTTTTAATAGAAGATGTAAGCTGGTTGTCAAAAAAATCAGATATAGTCAACAAATCGGAAATTGGGCATCAAGACCTACAGTGTAAATGTGGCCTATATGGCCCTGTCCCAAATGGCACACTTCATGTGCACTTTGTTATTCGGTGTACAATCTACCTAGATCCCACACACCTTCTACCTATTTTTAGTTTACAACCTCAGGCTAGGTAAAGCAGGTCAAATCCTTAACTAGATCATAAACATAAATTTATACTCACTCTCTAGAAGAACAGACCCCCTCCGTGTCTGGTTCAGATCAACTCGTTTAAAAAGCAGAGACGTGGCAAACGATTTTCTTTTTAGATTGATTATAAAAGATTTATTTTTCCAGTATCAAAAAGATTTTACATATAAACAAAAGATTTACATAAAAGAAAAACTCAAAGTAACAAAAGTCGGTTCACGAGAGTCACCAGCAGATGTCAGGCTCGGATCATCAAGCAATGGAGAAGCAGCAGGTCGCTCTCAGCTTCTGAATTCCATACAGAGATCAATACCTTATATATCATTTCATTATCACACCTCTTCATTACATATTCAATTACATAGGCATAGGTCATCCAATCCAAGATTTTGGACCATTGTCAACTCCCTAAATTCCTTCAACATTTTAGTATATAATGCCCTATATTTTCTCCTCCTTCTTCTTCTTGCTTGGATCCTTGACCTCCTTCTTCGTCCCGTCTGCAAGACATCAGCTCGAGGTAAAACTTGCTTCGTTAAATACTTTTCTTCATGCATGCATGCTAATACAAAGTACATTTCATATGTTTGTCTTTTACATGAATAAATGATTTTTCGTACATATGGCTCAGTGTCTTTCTTCATCTTTTTAATAAAGCTGATTGCCTAAAACATGTCTCAGCGTGTTCATTTCAATTATTCAATAAAACATTTTTACAAAGTATTTGTCTCTGTGTCTTTACTATAAAACCAAATAAAACACTTTTACAAAAGTCTTTGCTTCCGTGTCTTTACTATAAAACCAAATAAAACATTTTTACAAAAGTCTTTGCTTCCGTGTCATTACTATAAAACCAAATAAAACATTTCTACAAAACCATGTGTCTGTATTCTTGCTATGAACCAAAGTAAAACATTTTTCCAATATCATGTTGTCATATTTTTCCATGCTTACAAAGTCATTTATGAAAGTTGTATAAGAAAAACCTCCTTTAGGTTTTTCGGCCTTATAAACAGCTTATACATAAAAGTTGTAAAAATAAAAACTTCTTATAAAAGTTTCTCGGCCATATAAACAACTCTTTATTTCACTTTGCTGTTCCTGTTCTACATGTGGCTCTTATAAAGTCCAGCATAAAGGTTCTCTATAAAACCTCCACTACATTTTCTATAAGACTCTTATAAAGTCTAACATAAAGGTTCTCTATAAAACCTCCACTACATTTTTCTATAAGACTCTTATAAAGTCTAACATAGAGGTTCTCTATAAAACCTCCACTACATTTTTCTATAAGACTCTTATAAAGTCTAACATAAAACCATACATAACATACCTGTGTGATTAACATAGGCCTCTTTACATTTGGCATTACTTCTTGGTTACACACTGGGAGTAAGGCCTCCCTATATTAGGCCTCATCCCTGGTTACATATTTGGGAATGAAGGAATGAATTTCATCATTATTCTAATAACTTGCAGACTTGTGGCCATTGTGTGCGCGTGTCCGATAAGACCACCAGACCATAGGGTGTCCCATTGGTCATATAAGGTGTCAGATGAGTGCTTGTGAGTGATTGGACACTTTTGCCAAACCCAAAGCTTTTGTGAGCTCCGCAGAAGACTTCTGAAAGTAAAAGCGGCATCGCGAGAGGAAAGTGTTGATTTAGAGGAAGAACGTAAGGGCTTAGGATTCCATTTTGGACAGGGCCTATATCTTCACTGAATATAGTCATAAGATGCAACCATTTGTAATGCCTGTTTGAAAATGTATCACATTATTGCACACTATTAAGCTTTTATATTTACACTATTTAAATTATATTTTTGTAATTTTTCTTTTTATTACATAAGATAGTTGATAAGGATGTACAGCAAACCAATGGAAGGTCAGAGAGGGAAACAGGATCAGGAGGATCAGGATCTCATGGGTATCCTCAATGAGATCCTGATCCTCCTGATCCTGTTTCCCTCTCTGCCCTTCCATTGGTTTGCTGTCAGGGTGCAAAGTTTAGTAGCCTGATGTGTGACTTAATTTAAAAGACAGTAATTGTCATATTTACAATGTTGAAATTACATATAACATGAAGCGATTTTGTAGGATTTCTAATCAGGATATCCATGAAAAGTTCTAGTAAAAGACAAGGCTTAAGTCTAAGTCTAGTAACTTGCACTGACATATTTTAAAATATGTCAGTGCCATTGTTTTGTCTCAAGATGCACATCCAGTCTGGTCTCATCATTAATACTTAGGTATTAATACGTAACTTTCAAATACACAAAATGTAAGTTTTTGTGCGTTTGGATAGGTGCTGAAACGTAAAATATGGACATATTGGCGACATTTAAATGTAGTTATATTACGTTTTTACAGCTAAAAAACGTAAAATATTTACGAATCTTTCATTTCATAAAGAGATCTGTATAATTTTCCTTGTACCATTTTACACATCAATGTAAGATCCTCTAACCTAAACATACCCATTTTATACAGAATATTAAAAGAATAAAATATAATGGACAGAAATGTGTAGGAAAATTTTAATTTTAGTAACAATATTGTCACAGGGTGTTTTGGTGTTGGTTCATGTTCATGTTCCATGTTTTCAGTTTATCATGTTCACTGTCTTGTTTCCTGGTCTTGTCATGCGACTCCCATGCCCTCATGTGATCTTGTGTCTTCTGTCCTTGGTTCATTGTTTGATCACTGCTCACATGTGTCACTTGTCTTGTCATTAGTCTCAGTGTATTTAAGCCCTTATGTTTGTTGCGTGTCTTGATCTGTTATTGAGGTTGTAACCACTGTTGGTGAGGTTTGGCATGTCAAGTTCTTGTTTTTGTATCGCCAAGTCTTTTGTTTTACATTTTTGGATTTTGATTTATGTTAAGCTTTATGTTGAATTAAAACTGCAGTTGGGTCCAGCAACTTGCCTCTTCAGTGGATCTATCGTTACAAATATAGCATTAAAACAATATTTTGAGCCGCTAATCCTACACCTACCCCTAAACCCATAACCATTTCTCAAAACTATGTACTGTTATAAATAAAAGCATAACTGACAGACAATTGTAATCACAATAATATTTTTTTTTTTGGCGAAAATGTCAAAAGCTCTACCAAAAGTAGTTGTGTTGCAGTCCCATTTCTCTCTGGTGGTATAGTTTGTATGAGGTACAGAGCAGAAGTTAAATTATTAATCCATGAAAATGTTAATAGACTTGGTCGGCATTACTGGGAACGCCCACAAAAACGTCATAACTTAATGACAATAAACTTTAATCTAATCTAATCTAATCTAATCTAATATCCGTTTATGCCCTGGGTGAAACAAGCCATTCAAATGAACGTCCGTAGACCTTCAGAATCAGTCCTCATGGATTCAGCAGACCCTTTAGATGAATCTTTTCTCATCTTCGATTTCAGCTCTTGAAGTTCAGCTCTAAGCTATTTTACCACATCAGAATCCACTTCAGAATTGGTTTTCAGATTCAATGATTTCACTGGCATTCCAATCCTACGTCTTTCAAGCTCATTCTCTCCAGCTGTCTTTATCTCATTCAACAACTCCAAGAAACCAGGAGGTCTGGCTTTCCTTTTTCTTAGGCCCAGTTGTAACAAAATCAGGTCAGAATCCGAGGAAGCACCTCTGATAAATTGTTCAAGTCTCACTCTATCCATTGTCTGTGACATCAACCCTCCTTTCTGCACAACTTTCGTCAATGACTTCTCTAATCGTGTCAGGAAATCAGACAGCATTTCTTTAGGGAATTGTCTCAGCAATCTGAATGCAAAGTAAAGGTCTTCACCTGATTCAGATGATCCAAAGGTATTGTCTAGTGCCTCCAAGTACTCCAAAGCACTAGCCTCAGGACTTGAAAATCTCACCACTTTCACAATATCAAAAGCAGGACCTTTCAAGCTCTCCATAATTCTTCTTCTCTTTTCTTTCTCTGAACACTCACATTCAAATGTCATCATTCTGGCTTATTCCAACCAGTTCTCGAAACTCTCTTCTCCAGCCGGAATAGGAATAATACCAGAAAACATCCTCAATCTTCTGTAAGCATTTGAATCTCCAGAAGGTTTAGTCTTCTCCAACAGATCACCAACAGCACGAATGATAGACTCAGGTGATGCAGCATTTGAACCAGACGAATGGAACAATGATCCCAAATCACTAATGGATTTTCCTTCATCACGAAGAAATTTTTTCAACTTCTCTGCGAAATCAGACACATGAACATCAGCAGATGCTACAATAACTCTCCATGGATCTTCACCATCAGCTCTCAGCAACTCAGCTGGTATGCGAGATGAATCAATTACTTCACGGCATTCACACAATACCATCACAGTATCTGGAGTTTTCCCCTCTTTGGAGTCTCTTACTCTCACTTTGCCAACAACTTTTATGGTTTGGACGGCAGTTTCAATGCATGCCACATCCGTTGTTGATGGTACTCCCAGTAACATGATAGCATGATTCTCATCAACCAACGCTTCATTACACCACTCTGTAAGCTCAGCAGCCACAACTGCATCAAAGAGTAAGTAACAACTTCTTATGGCTTCTCAAATCTTCAACAGGATCTCAGGAAAAGAATAATCTATCCCGGATGAGCCCCCAAATTGTGTAGCGCCCCATATGCTATGAGTGTAACCCAAGCGACGCTCCGGATTCTTTAAATGTGTCTCTCGACGTGCAACTATGCAATAATGTTATTCTTTCCCTTTTAGTCTAGGAATATGTCTCTCCTAAATGACTTCAAACAACACAATATGTTAAGTATAACCAAAAACAATGATATTTATTCACACACAATGAAAGAAAGTATTAAATGAATTAAATCACCTGTATTGAATGATAAATGATCAATAAACTTCAAATGTAAATCAACACTTGTCTCGTACTGCTTATTTTCTCTTCCAGAAAATAATTAAAAGTTCAATTCACCTTCACTTTGTAACTTTAAGTGGATTAAATCACTCTATATTCTTCAAATAGAATGAAAAAGATCAAATTATCCAAATAACCTTTTACAGTTATCTCACATAACTCAGAAAAAACTTCTCAATACTCACTTTATCTTTTTGGAAAAAATTAAAGCACTTTAAGGTACCTTTTGAGTGATCACTCGTATATGCGCGCGCACACACTCTCACACACACACACAATGTCAAAGTCACCACCCAACCCCTCGTTGCAGGCCTGGTACCGTTGCTAGAGTTCTGCTGTGGCCTAGAAACAACAAATGGCCTCTTCACTCTATTGAGCAAATAAACAAAAACGAGATCACCTGAATTCCTCAGTCAGCAAACTCCACAGTTTAGCAGCTCTTCATCCTCCACGAGCACACACGAACACCCTGGCTCTTACATGACGTAGCAGCTTACAATCTTCTTCCCCGACAGCAGCAGACGAAATCCAGATCTCAACCGATCTAGAACGCTCTCACAGAGTCCAGCGAATCGGTGTCCTCTTTGCACGGATCAGATAAACCCAACGTGCATTCCAGAGTCTCTAAATGTCCTTGAATCCAACGCACTCTCATACAAAAGTAACTGTCATCACTATGAAATGAACACCCGACGCGAACTCCTGTACGGAGTAGCTTGTAAACACTTCACAAATGCTTTTTAGAAAGCCCAAAATGAATAAATGCACAAATTAAACACTTATGCAGCAATTAAATTTAAAAAATTTCACTTCAGCAATCAGAACACATTCTCCAGCCCACTTCAGAGTCTCATTCCCTTTAGAATCGCCTCCCTGTCAGTCTCTTTCCCCTCTCACCCAATCAGAATCACCCTCTGTCTAAGCAGGCGGGATAAACATAGGCAACAGCCAATGAGAATAAAGAAATACAAGCTTGCTAGCCAAAAGCACATTTTCGCTAAAGTGCATTACAGACAACCTTTAATCTTCCTCGTTATTCTTAAAGCAACCCATACCAGTTATATTCTTCTTCACATGAAACACATTATATCACTTATAAATCCTATAAATGAACATTCTGAATTAATAAGAATATTGTTTAATCAATAATAATTCCCTCTCACTCAGAATTAACTATTTCTGTAATATTCTCAGAAATAAAATATTAATAACCCACCTGGGTTACATGTATATATATATATATATATATATATATATATATATATATATATATATATATATATATATATATACAGTGAGGAAAATAAGTATTTGAACACCCTGCTATTTTGCAAGTTCCCTTTCGTTCAGTCACTACGACGTAACGTTAGTGACTAACGAATGGGGGTTTCGCTTAGAAGCCTATCAACTTCGAGTTTTGAGAAAACGCCCAATGGCGTGCCAATGCCATGGGGCATGCGGAATTTGCATACGTAGCTCCGCCTCACTGCGTGAGTATATAAGGAAGTACGAGGCAATATCGCATTATGTTCTGCTTTCGGAGCCAAGAGTACCTACCTCTTCACTCCTACAGCCTTCTGAGACTCTGTCAGCTTCTTCGAGACGAGCAGCTTTCCAGTCGGTGTTGGTGTGACGGCGCGTTCCAGTGATCGCATACTTCCTGCCTGCTGATCTGTGCAGTGGTCCGCCTGACAGCTGGTGTGTGTTTCCCTGGGCGCTTCGGCATCGACTGCAAGGTTTTCCTCTCACAAAAAGAGCTTGCGCGTGGCACGTCTTTTTCAAGACGGCTCGCCCGTGCACTTCCGGGTGCGATCGATTTTCCGCTGCTGTCTGTGGACGCATTCACTGCTCGGGCGTGTTTGGGCTTCAGCACGCACGGGCAGTGTTTGCGGATGTGTCACGTTTCCATTGCGGGGGCGTGACCATCGCGATGTCACGGTCGAGACTCAATGATCTCCGTGAGGAGAGAGAGTCCCCTCTGCCACACCCCAATCTACCGTCCCCGAGTGAGATGGTACTTTGGCTGGTGGCCAGGGTGACCTGAGGGCGGTGCTGTGGTATTAAGAACCCCGACGTTCATTCCTCGGGCCACACCCCCCTCTTATACATCGCTTCCGCGAGTGTTGGATTGAATCTACGGCCCGTCTCTGACGCCCCGTTCGTTCAGTTCACGCTCCGGATAGCAGTGAGATGTCGATCGCCGCATCCCAAGGTGGGCTGGAGTCCTTTGGGGATGACGATTAGGTTGTGCTCCGCCTCCGGGTGTGTCAGCACTGCCTGATCTGACCTAAAGTTGACAGCCATGTTATCTCGGGCAGCCGCGAGTCTCGCGCTGGTGTGGAACTCCGCCCAGTCGCGGGTGCTCGTGGTTGCACGATTGGTTTTTGGGGGCGGCACCCGACAGCTGTTGGGCCCCGCCCCCAATGCCTTTCGCTCCCGGGGTGCATGAGGAGATCACGCGGTCCCGGAAGTCCCCGTGCTTCTCGCGACCGTTTGGTGGCCTCCTCCGCCTTCTCTGCCCTTGATGGGGCCGCGGCCTAGGGTACACTGGGGCCCCCTCCCCCCCCACTGTTGAACTCTCTGTTGCGCACTACGGTGTCCACAGAGGGCTTTGACGTGGCGTGGTGTGGCTGTCCTAAGCACCCCCCCCAAAGCCTGTGGGCTCGTCTACTTCGGTGGCGTGGTCCCGCAGTGCTACGGGCAGGCCGCCGCCCCTTTGCACATGCACAAGGGTGGAGCCGACCCAGGGCTCTTCATTGAGCTGCGTGCCGCAACTGACCCCGCCCCCGGGCGGTGAAGGTGGCCACACGCTCCCTGGGTCGGGCGATGTCCACAGCTGTGGTCCGGGAGAACACCAGGCCTTACCTGGTGATGTGGAGGACGTTGAGCGGGCCCGCCTCCTCAACTCACCCATATCCCAGGCTGGCCTCTTCGGCGGCGCGGCTGAGAACTGCGCCCAACAGTTCTCGGCCGCCCCAGAGCAGACTGAGGCTGCAACACGTACTGCCCCGGCGGCCAGCTGCTGCACCAGCCGCCGGCCCAGTCGCCTCAGTCCGCTCGCCGCCGAGGGCGCCCTCCCTCTTCCCGCCCGGCCCCAGCAGCAGCCTTCACCTGGGCCGCGCCGTGGAGGTGGTTGAGGATGTCGCCCAGTCCGCTCCCCAGACTGGTTAAACGCCAGGATGGAGGTGGACAACTCAGAGATGGGTTCCAGTTCTTCCCAGGGGATGGTAGCAGGGCCTCTCCTTCCCCCGGTGGAGGGCCGGGGGAAAATCCTTCCGCTGCTGGCCCCCGGGCTAGCAGCGCTTGGGAAGAACTCATGTTCCTGTCTCTGAGCACCCAGAGACCGGTGATGACAGTGCGCGCCACCCTCTGGTCTCGCCACTCGCATCCCTCTCTGTCGCCAGCCCCCTGGCAGAGCAGACCCCAGTGGAACGCGAGTCCTTCCCTGGTCTCCTCTGTCAGGGCGCAGCCGTTAACCGTGCTCCGACCCGGGGACGCCCAACAGCCTCCCCTGTCCGCGCCGGTAACGCTGCCTCGCTGCCCCACCCAGGGTACGTCTGTCGTCCGGATGACCCCGTTGGTGCAGTCTCTGGAAGCCTGGCTTCAGCTTCCGGGGCTGTCCCGCTGGGCTGCCCGGACCATCAGGCTCGGCTACGCGATTCAGTTCGCGCAGGCTCCTCCCCATTACAGGGGAGTCCGCTATACCATGACCGGGGCCCATGCCCCCGTCATGCGTGCGGAGATTGCCACTCTACTGGCGAAGGGTGCGATCGAGCCTGTCCCTCCAGCCGAAATGAGGTCGGGGTTCTACAGCCCCTACTTCATTGTACCCAAGAAAACCGGTGGGTTACGGCCAATCCTGGACCTTCGCATCTTGAACCGATCCCTTCACCGGCTTCCGTTCGAGATGTTGACTGCGAAACGCCTTTTCGAATGCGTTCGTCCGTACGATTGGTTTGCAGCGATTGACCTGAAGGACGCCTACTTCCATGTCTCCATCCTTCCTCGACACAGACCGTTCCTACGGTTTGCTTTCGAGGGGCGGGCATACCAGTACGCAGTTCTCCCATTCGGGTTATCTCAGTCCCCTCGCGTCTTCACGAAGATCGCCGAGGCAGCCCTTGCGCCCCTTTGGCAGCACGGGGTCCGCATCCTGAACTACCTCGACGACTGGCTCATACTAGGCCACTCTCGAGAGCAGGTTTGCGGACACAGAGATCTGGTTCTCCACCACTTAACCCGTCTGGGCCTTCGGGTCAACTGGGAGAAGAGCAACTTTGCCCCGTGCAGAGGATCTCTTTTCTCGGTATGGAGATCGACTCGGTCGCCATGTACGCGCAGCTTTCGAGCGAGCGCGCGCAGTCTCTGCTGACTTGCCTCCGACAAATCGAGAGCAAGAATGCGGTTCCACTGAAACTGCACTGGCTTCGCGATCGAGTCCCGAGATGGGCATGGCAGTCTGGCACGCTCCGGATCCAAGTGACTCGGGCCTGCTTACAGACACTCACCCCGTGGTCGAACCTCAGCTTTCTACGGGCCGGTGTGCCCTTAGAACGAGTTTCCAGGCATGTTGTCGTATCGACGGATGCCTCTGCCACGGGCTGGGGTGCCATGTGCAATGGACAAGCAGCCGCGGGCTCCTGGACAGGACCCCAGCGCCTCCTGCATGTCAATTGCCTCGAGTTGCTGGCAGTACGGTTCGCCCTGCACCGCTTCCGAGCGTTGCTGAAGGGTCAACATGTGCTTGTCCGGACAGACAACACGGCCGTAGTAGCGTACATCAACCACCAGGGCGGTCTACGCTCCCGCCGCATGTCTCAACTCGCCCGCCATCTCGTCTTATGGAGTCAGAAGCGCCTGAGGTCCCTTCGTGCTGTCCATATTCCGGGAGTCCTGAACCACGCAGCCGACGAGCTCTCGCGGTTTCAGCCTCTCCCGGGAGAATGGAGACTCCATCCCCGGACGGTTCAGCTGATTTGGGAACAGTTCGGCGACGCACAGGTAGACCTGTTTGCCTCCCACGACTCTTCCCACTGCAGCCTGTTTTATTCCCTGACCGAGGGCACGCTCGGCACGGATGCACTGGCGCACAGCTGGCCGCGGGGCCTACGCAAATATGCGTTCCCCCAGTGAGCCTACTCGCACAGCTTCTGTGCAAGATCAGGGAGGACAAGGAGCAGGTCCTTTTGGTCGCCCCGTACTGGCACGGCCGGACCTGGTTCCCCGAACTCATTCTCCTTGCGACAGCCCCTCCCTGGCCTATTCCTCTGAGACCGGACCTCCTTACTCAGAGACGGGGCACCCATTGGCACCCGCGTCCCGACCTTTGGAACCTCCACGTGTGGCTCCTAGACGGGACCCGGCAGGTTTGAGTGGCCTACCACCTACGGTGGTCGCCACCATCACTTCCGCTAGGGCAGAGTCCACTCGGCATGCCTATGCGTTGAAGTGGAACCTCTTCGTCACCTGGTGCTTTTCCCGCCAAGAAGACCCCTGGAAATGTCCGATCGGGTCCGTGCTTGAGTTTCTCCAAGAGGGGCTGGAGCGAAGGCTGTCTCCCTCCACCCTCAAGGTATATGTGGCCGCAATATCTGCCCACCACGATCTCTTGGAGAACAAAAAGGTAAGTCAGCACGACCTGGTCATCAGGTTCCTGAGGGGAGCTAGGAGACTGAATCCTCCTCGCTCTCCTCTCGTACCCTCTTGGGACCTCGCAGTAGTACTAACTGCTCTGCAGAGACCTCCCTTTGAGCCTTTGCGGTCGGTTGATATTAAGTTTCTGTCTATGAAGACGGCTCTGCTGACCGCATTGGCCTCAGTCAAGAGGGTCGGGGACCTGCAGGGATTTTCGGTTGACGAAGCGTGCCTGGAGTTCGGGCCGGCTAACTCTCACGTGATCCTGAGACCCCGGCCTGGATATGTGCCCAAGGTTCCCACCACTCCGTTCAAGGACCAGGTGGTGAACCTGCAAGCGCTGCCTTTGGAGGAGGCAGACCCAGCCTTGGCATTGCTCTGTCCAGTACGCGCTCTCCGCGCCTACTTAGACATGACGCAGTGTTTCAGGACCTCAGACCAGCTCTTTGTCTGTTATGGTGGAGAGCGGAAGGGAAGTGCTCTCTCAAAGCAAAGGCTGTCTCACTGGATAGTGGACACCATTGCTTTGGCTTACCAGCAGCAAGGCCGACCATGTCCCCTTGGTGTGAGGGCACACTCCACCCGGAGTGTGGCTTCCTCTTGGGCTCTAGCGCATGGCGCCTCGCTAGCAGACATCTGCAGAGCTGCAGGCTGGGCGACACCCTACACATTCGCCAGATTCTATAATCTCCGAGTGGAGCCAGTGTCCGACTTTGTACTCGCTCCCCCGAGGGGCCGGTAAGGACCAGGTTCAGGTGTCTTCGCTTGCTCGCCACTCCACTCCACGGACTGGATACGTGCGATATTTCCTCAGGTGAGTTCCCCCGAGAGCCCTGAGCTCCTCCAGCACTGTCGACGCCGTCATCAGTTCAGTCTGCCCTTTCGAGCCCAGACCCTCATGTCCGGCCAGGTGCCCCATGTGCATGGTTCCCTCTGGCGACCCCCACATGTGTATTTCACCGTAAGTCTCCACAGTGAGCGGGTTTCTTCCCTTGGCGTGTCCCCGCCACCCCTAGGGTTAAAAATCCACCTTCGGCTGGTACCCTAGAGATCTTCCATATGCAACCCTCTCCGGGTCATATGTGTCTCTTAAGTCCTCCCCACGGGTAGGCATCTTTGGCATTCCCTCACTGGGATATGCTTCCCAGTGTACCTTGGTATTCCTGTGTTAAGTGGGAGTCCTTCGTCCGTACTAGTCTTACGACAGGGTACTCACACTTACGCAGGGCACTGGAAGACAGCTGAGTGGCGGGATTATATTGGGACCCCCATTCATTAGTCACTAACGTTACGTCGTAGTGACTGAACGAAAGGGAACGTCTCGGTTACGGATGTAACCCTCGTTCCCTGAGGAGGGAACGGAGACGTAACGTCCCCTTGCCACATCGAGCTGTGTTGCCTGGAACGCAGGAGTTCAGTCTTGGCTCCTCAAGCAGGTAACATAATGCGATATTGCCTCGTACTTCCTTATATACTCACGCAGTGAGGCGGAGCTACGTATGCAAATTCCGCATGCCCCATGGCATTGGCACGCCATTGGGCGTTTTCTCAAAACTCGAAGTTGATAGGCTTCTAAGCGAAACCCCCATTCGTTAGTCACTAACGTTACGTCTCCGTTCCCTCCTCAGGGAACGAGGGTTACATCCGTAACCGAGACGTTCTTACACTTAGAAATCATGGAGGGGTCTGAAATTGTCATCGTAGGTGCATGTCCACTGTGAGAGACAGAATCTATAAAACAAAATCCAGAAATCACAATGTATGATTTTTTAACTATTTATTTGTATGATACAGCTGCAAATAAGTATTTGAACACCTGTCTATCAGCTAGAATTCTGACCCTCAAAGACCTGTTAGTCTGCCTTTAAAATGTCCACCTCCACTCCATTTATTATCCTAAATTAGATGCACCTGTTTGAGGTAGTTAGCTGCATAAAGACACCTGTCCACCCCATACAATCAGTAAGAATCCAACTACTAAGATGGCCAAGACCAAAGAGCTGTCCAAAGACACTAGAGACAAAATTGTACACCTCCACAAGGCTGGAAAGGGCTACAGGGAAATTGCCAAGCAGCTTGGTGAAAAAAGGCACTGTTGGAGCAATCATTAGAAAATGGAAGAAACTGTCAATCTCCCTCGGACTGGGGCTCCATGCAAGATCTCACCTCTTGGGGTCTCAATGATCCTAAGAAAGGTGAGAAATCAGCCCAGAACTACACGGGAGGAGCTGGTCAATGACCTGAAAAGAGCTGGGACCACCGTTTCCAAGGTTACTGTTGGTAATACACTAAGTACTGTTGGTAATACACTAAGACGTATGTCCAGGCCCGTCTTAAATTTTCCAATGACCATTTGGATGATCCAGAGGAGTCATGGGAGAAAGTCATGTGGTCAGATGAGACCAAAATAGAACTTTTTGGTCATAATTCCACTAAACGTGTTTGGAGGAAGAAGAATGATGAGTACCATCCCAAGAACACCATCCCTACTGGGAAGCATGGGGGTGGTAGCATCATGCTTTGGGGGTGTTTTTATGCACATGGGACAGGGCGACTGCACTGTATTAAGGAGAGGATGACCGGGGCCATGTATTGCAAGATTTTGGGGAACAACCTACTTCCCTCAGTTAGAGCATTGAAGATGGGTCGAGGCTGGGTTTCACAACATGACAATGACCCAAGGCCACACAGCCAGGATAACCAAGGAGTGGCTCTGTAGGAAGCATATCAAGGTTCTGGCGTGGCCTAGCCAGTCTCCAGACCTAAACCCAATAGAGAATCTTTGGAGGGAGCTCAAACTCCGTGTTTCTCAGTGACAGGCCAGACACCTGACTGATCTAGAGAAGATCTGTGTGGAGGAGTGGGCCAAAATCCCTCCTGCAGTGTGTGCAAACCTGGTGAAAAACTACAGGAAACGTTTGACCTCTGTAATTGCAAACAAAGGCTACTGTACCAAATATCAACGTTGATTTTCTCAGGTGTTCAAATGCTTATTTGCAGCTGTATCATACAAATAAATAGTTAAAAAATCATACATTGTGATTTCTGGATTTTTTTTTTTTAGATTATGTTTGTCTCTCACAGTGGACATGCACCTACGATGACAATTTCAGACCCCTCCAGGATTTCTAAGTGGGAGAACTTGCAAAATAGCAGGGCGTTCAAATACTTATTTTCCTCACTGTGTATATATATATATATATATACATATGTCCAAAACACTTACTTTTCAGGAAGTGAAAAAAACACAGTATTTCAAAAACAGTTGAATGTAGCGTTGTCATACTTGGTACGGCATCTTTACATGTAACCATATTCTTGTCAGTGTAATGATATAATCCACATTTGACCAAAATTGAGTTTAAATGGACATACGTGCATATTTTACAGTAACGGTGGTCGATACGCGTTCTTCCGATCATTAATTAGAATGGCCAAGTCGCGTTTCATATTGACAGAGGAATACGTGCTGGACATTTTCAGCCTCTGGCATGCGGTGATAGCAGTATGAGTGAGGCATGTTCTAGTGACAATCATGACAGTAGTATTACAGGCTATAGTTTGATCAGTTTGACTAAGAAAAAAAGGCTGAATCTTAGGGCCCGTCCACACGGAGACGCGCATCACTGTATATGTATACATTTTTTATCGTATTGGCGTTTCGTCCACACGGATCCGGCGTTTTGGGAGACTGAAACCGCTATTTTTTTTTAACCGGGTCCTAAAGTGGATAAATCTGAAAACGACACCCAGCCAATCCGTATATTTTGTGAAACGGTGATGTCATCACACCACGTCCTGCGCGGGGAAGACTTAAAGGGGATACAACTACGGGCACTGGGCATGCGCACATCAATACTGCATTGTTTAATTACTGTATTTGCATTATTGTAAGGGTATGTTTAGGGTTGGGGTAGGTGTGTGCGTTAATAAAACATATCTGGTAAGTAGCAAATTTATTTATTGTTATTTTTCGACTGTTGCCGTACCCCTTCTAGCACAACTCTTCTTCTCCGTTTTTAGTGTATTTCTGTGGCAGAATTACAGTGCCACATACTGGCTTGGCATGTATACTACATCATTTTGAGCCGTTTTTATGCTCTCGTGTGTACGTGGATATTTCTTGAAACGAGGGGGAAAAAAAGATCGGATAGAGAAAGTTCTGGCTTCGTGTGGACATGGCCTTATCAATGAGACCGAGTTTATTTACATACTAGCAAGCAAACTAATCTGTGAAGAACTAGATTAGAACTAAACTGTGGAGAGCTTCAATGTCGTACTGTCGGCTATCCAGTGCTGAGCTTCGATGAAACTTCACGAGACCGGCAAGATGCTTCCACAGGGCGGGAGATACGCGGCGTGATTGACAGCTTTGACACCAAATGGATATACGTGAAAATCAGATGACATGATTTCACAACTTTTCATTGGCCATTTAGATATGTGAAGCATGCTGTATACGGAAGTGAACCTGGACATTCAATCCGTCGAAAAATCTCAAAATCGGCAAAATGGACTTACGTGTTTTTCATCGGACAGCGACGATCGATATATATATATATATATATATATATATATATATAATGTGTTCATGCGACGAACAACCGTATTAGTCCAAAAAAACAAAAATTGAGATAACCATGTGACTTGAATGTATGTGTGCCACTTTGTATACAGAATCACTCTGGGGGGTGTTCGCGCGACCAAAACTCTGTATTTTAAAATTTAAAATAGTCTCACGCGGAAAAACCGTTTATGTCCACTAACGAAAAATGGAGACGCCGGCTGCTTTCATGTCCGCTGCGGACATTAATAGGCAAAACCTCGGCAAAAAAAGGAGAGCGAACGTGAATGAATGGAGGGACAGAGCAAGGAAGTATTTGAGGAATGCTGGGAAACCCTATGTGAACCGGAGAGGAGAGCAAAAACAAGGAAAAAGTCCACCAAAAGAGGTGAGTGAAAACCCGTATACAAAGTATCTAACGTTACCTAAAGTTAGCGGTTACCGTCAGAGGGGCGTGTAGGCTCTGTCTACTACAGTTCATATAGCTCACTCTGTTTAAAGGATCATTTCATGAATGGGTCGAAATGAAAGCTGAGAAAATTAGGATTCAGGGGACGTTTTAAACATGTCTGTACTCCTTATAACCACGGAGAAATGAATCGAAACGCTTTAGGTGCATCTCTAACACCAGCTCAGCTGCGTCATTCATAGATTGTGTTATACGTAACGTTACTGCTGGCAGAATTGTATACATAAACAAACATAATATGTAAATATTATTATGTAAATTCATCCCCAATCTTTAAGATGTTTAGAGTAGAATTTGATTGCTTTATGTCTTCACTGAAATTGGTAACAAAAATAAAATAAAAAGTCATTGACGTGTTTAAAATATTTTGATATAGGCTAATTTTTGTATCCCGTTAACGTTACCATTTAATGCAACACGTTGTTTTGTAATATTGTATGCTATGTTATGTTTGTTACTTGTTATTTAATAAATAATAAAAATAAATTAAAAAAAGGTAATAATAAAAAAAAATGCATTGATTGTGTAAGCTGATATTCTAGCAAGTAACCTTAATAGCTGCTAATAGCTCTAGTTTTTATAGCTAAAAAAAAAAAAAACGCTAATGTGACTTTGTTTCTGTTAAGGGCAAGGTGTGCAAGGAGACGTGTCCCAGGCAGTGCTCAAGCCTAACAGATGAACGAAAACTCCAGCTCTTCACAGAGTTTTATGCTGTCTCTTATGAGAGGCAGCAGGCTATCATTCTCTCTGGTTTGGAGCAGGTAGGCTAACTTAAGCAATTCATGACCATATCATGTCAACAGTATGCAATGCATTACAATGTAGGCCCATGAAATAACCAGTGAATTGAATACTACTGTATGCCTTCAATTCACTAAGACTGCACATGTGCTTGATCACTGTAAATGTTAAATTTTGTGAGGATGGATGAAGGATGACCAGCATCAAGTAGGCCACCAAGTGCATTAAAGACCACAGCGCTTTGATGCCCTAAAAGGCACACACATGGCTTATTCATTCTCCTAACCAAAGCCTACTCACATACTTAATGACCTTAACTTGACAGCATACGACGGCTAGCCTGCTACGCTATGGTAAATGTATTTTTTTTTCTTTTTACTTCTAGCACAAGGTGAGTCGCAGACGACCACGTGGGCCTGACACTGAGAATACTAAGAGGAAGTACACCTTCAAGTACAATGTGCAACAAGGAGGCCAAAGACTTGCTGTTTGTAAGCTTACATTTATGTCCGTCTTTCAACTGACCAACAGTCGCCTACAGGCAAGTTTTCTATAGCCTAGCGTTTTCCGTTTAACTTTTCATTACATGCATGATTTTAATTAGATACATTGTCCATAACATATTTATTTAAAGTTACATATCTTTGAAAAGGTTATTCAAGAAAAGTTAGGCAGTCAGTCTGAGGGAACAGAGCAGGTAGCTAAAGTCAGGTCTCCATTAGAGGACTTCAGAGGAAAACATAAGAACAGGTAAGTAAAAAAAAACAAAAAAAACTTCACCTCAGGAAAGATTAGTGTGTATTTAAAATGGGTCATTTATGTAGTAGAAATGTAAAATTATTTTTTAATTTGGAGCCTTCTAGACTGAGAAAAGTCAGAAAATTAATTTTTGATTTATGGGGATGAAAGACAACAACTCCCAGAATGCACTGGGACACAGAGACGCACTGGTCTCGTAGGCTATCTCTCACGGAGGAGAATGCACATCAACTGATCACTTGGTTAGCGTTCATGTAAACACTACATTCAGATTCACAAATCGTAATAAATTCAGTTAGATTTGAACAAAAGATGTGCATGTAAACAATGACGATTTTTGCGTCATCGCAGGATTTTTTCCAGACAAAAAATACATAAATCTCTCGTCTCAGGGGGACATGAGGGAGGAAAGCACGGTAATTCGAAAATACTACAGGTTTTCTACTGATACAAAGCTTAATGCTAAATCCTGAAGTATCCCTTTAATGACTGTATGTGAAAAACAAAATCCTATAATTTAATGTCAAAGAAACAATGCAATTTTGCAAAACAGACCAGCATAGTTTATTATATTTCCCGTGTTCATGAGTTGTGTTGTTTATTTTTTAGGCCTCATAGCATTCATCCTGCAGTGAGAGAGGGGATAAGAGAGCATATCCTGAGCTTCCCACGCCAACCGAACCACTACTCACGGTTGAAGGGAGATGTGGAGAGGGAGTACCTGAGCCCTGATTTAAACCTGCTCCGCATGTTCCGCCTGTACAAGGAAAACAATCCAGCATCCACTGCAAAGTTCTGGCTCTATAGGGACATCTTCAAGCAGCAGAACCTCAGTTCCCTTTCGAGGGAACTCGCACTGCATCGGGACGACGCTTTGGGGATGCTCCCTTAGCATCAGCGAATCTGAAACCAGAATGCCAACTAGGCCAATCCGATTGGCGTGCGTGATGACGTCATCGTGACGGCATACCCGGAAGTATAAAAGGGTTGCTGGAGCGTAATGGCGGTAGTTATTGCTCTTCAGCATAGCGCTATCTGTTACTGTCTGTCTATTTACTGTTGTTTGTCAGTGAAAGTGTGTGAGAAAAGTAAAATGGAAAGTGTGAGAGTGAATGAATTCAAACAGTGTGTGCATCCGTGTCCCAGGTTCATGTCGGGCTCGGATACACACCTGCTTTGTGTGCACTGCCTGGGCGTCCAGCATGCCCAAGCGGCTCTCGAGGGAGCCGCTTGTGAGCACTGCGAAAAACTGACGCTCAGGGTGCTTCGCTCTCGGCTGGCTGCGTTTGATGAGGCCGGCCAGCCTCGTGAGCCTCGTGGTTCTGGACCCGCAGTCGCTGAGGCGGCTCGGCGTCGCAGATCATGGGGCTCACAGCGGGATTTGTCAGAGGGTTTCGGGACT
This sequence comes from Gobio gobio, assembly GCF_949357685.1. Taxonomy (NCBI): domain Eukaryota; kingdom Metazoa; phylum Chordata; class Actinopteri; order Cypriniformes; family Gobionidae; genus Gobio; species Gobio gobio. Next base: position 32,855,973 of record NC_137118.1, on the reverse strand, counting down.
GCTGCGGCACTTTCCCGATCCTCCTCTGACAGTTCCGAGGATCTTCCTCCCCGTGTGGAAGCCCGCGCTGCGGCTTCTTCCCCCGGGGTGGGAGGTCCGATGCTTATTCTCTCCGGTTCCGAGGAGCCGGAGGAAATAGGCACCGAGGCGGGGGATGAAGCAGGAATTGTTTCATTGCTTCATCCACCCGCCCAAGAGGAGCTGGTCGAGGTGTTGGCCCGGGCAGTGGTCAAATTAAATATAAGTTGGCCACAAGAGGCTCCGGAAATCCAGCTACCCAGCAGGCTGGATGACCGGTTCCTCTCACACCGGGTTCAAACACCTCGCCGGGGCCTGCCTTTTTTCCCGGATCTACACACCGAGGTGTGTAGATCATGGAAACGGCCCTATTCTTCGCGTGTTTGCAATCCCCCAGTATTGGACTATTCCAATGTTCTGGGGGCACGCGAAGCGGGCTATGGGGCGATGCCTCGGGTGGAGGAAGCTCTCGCGAGCTATCTTTCACCCGACTCTGCATCGTCCCTTAAGGCTCCGGTTTTGCCCACCAAACCCTGTCGGGACACCTCATCTTTGGTGGGCAAAGCATATATGGCGGCTGGTCGGGCTGGTGGTTCCCTGCACACATTATCAATTCTGCAGGCCTACCAGGCCGACCTCCTTAAAGAGTTGGACGAGGGAGATGGTCCCTCTCCGGAGGACATTCTGGAACTGAGGAAGGCTGCAGATTTGTCTCTCCGAGTCACCAAGGAGACGGCCCGCGCTATCGGCCGCTCCATGGCTTCCATGGTGACAGTGGAGAGACATCTCTGGCTGAATCTGTCGGGGATAAAGGAGAAGGATAGAGCTTTTCTCCTGGACTCCCCGATCTCGCCTTCTGGGTTGTTTGGAGACGCGGTTAACACCGTCGTTTCCAGACACCAGGAGGCGAAGAAACAGTCAGCAGCCTTCCACCAGTATCTCCCTCGCCGCTCTAAACCTGGGAAGGCTGGCCCTAGCGGGCAGCCTCAGCCGTCATCCAGCTCCTCGCACCGGAAGGTGCAAAAGGAGAGCGTCGCTTCTAGAGCCCCTCCCCCGGGAGCCTGGCAACAGAGGCGGCGCTCTCAGCAGCAACCTTCAGCCCCTAAAGGCGATCTTCGGAACGTCCTTCAGGCGCGGAAGGCTGCTGGGAAGAAGTCCTAGCCACGGCTGGGCTTCTAAGAGCGGTCCCCCCCGCGGAGAAACAACCGAGGTTGTTTCCTCCGCGGCGCTCTGGGAAAATCGATGTGGTAATCCCGCCGTCTATGACGCTTCGGGCCACATCGATTTCCCGCGAACGCATGCTGCACCAGCCGCCTCTGGAAAGACCTGCGGCTGGTCAGCTCGCGCGTCCGCACACGGAGAACCGTTCCCAACTACTTCCTGCCGGTCAGCCGCTTCAGGAGGTTGGGAACGGGAACCGTGTAACACCCGACGCCAGCCTCGAGAGGCTGGTTCCCTTAGTAGATTATTTCGGCGCATGGAAATGCCTTCCGAATATTTCTACATGGGTCCTGCGTACTGTAGAAAAGGGGTACAAACTGCAGTTCGGTTTTCCTCCTCCACAATTCAGGGGGTTATACTGGACAGCAGTGATACCCGAGCAGGTTCGGGTAATGGAACTAGAAGTAAAAACTCTTCTAGCGAAGGAAGCCATAGAGCGTGTTTCTCCGCTGGAAAGAGAGTCCGGGTTCTACAGCCGGTACTTTATAGTTCCCAAAAAGGATGGAGGGTTGCGTCCGATTATAGATCTGAGGGTTTTGAATCTGTCTCTGAGGAGCTTCAGGTTCAAAATGCTCACTATTCCCATGATCGTGAGTCAGATCCAGTCCGAGGACTGGTTCGTCACGATAGATCTAAAGGACGCATATTTCCATATCTCCATCCTTCCATGTCACAGGAAGTACCTGAGGTTCGCTTTCGGGGGCGAAGCGTACCAGTATCGAGTGCTTCCCTTTGGCCTAGCCCTCTCCCCACGCACGTTCACGAAGTGCATGGATGCAGCTCTGGCTCCAATGAGACTTCAGGGCATCCGTGTGCTGAATTATATCGACGACTGGCTCATACTGGCCCAGTCGTACGAGGTGGCGGTTCGGCATCGAGATGTCGTTCTGAACCACATGAAATGCTTGGGGCTGAGACTCAACACGAAAAAGAGCGTGTTGACGCCGTCCCAGAGGACTACGTTCCTCGGGGTCGTGTGGGACTCGACAACGATGCGGGCACGATTGTCTCCCGCGCGAGTCGAGACCATACAGGCGATGGTCTCAGGAATAAGGCTAGGCCACAACATCACTGTGAAGCACTTTCAGAGAGTGCTGGGTCACATGGCAGCAGCGTCCAACATAATACCTTTTGGCCTGCTATACATGAGACCCATCCAGTGGTGGTTGAAAACCAAGGGGTTTTCCCCCAGAGGGAATCCTTTCCGTATGATCAGGGTAACGCGCAAATGCTCTCGTTCCCTAGCCATATGGAAGAAACCTTGGTTTCTGTCCCAAGGGCCAGTGTTGGGAGCGTCTTGTTGCCGGAAATCCGTTTCAACAGACGCCTCCCTCACTGGCTGGGGCGCGGTCATGGACGGCCGCTTTGCGAGGGGCCCATGGGAGAGCCGTCATTCCTCCTGGCATATAAATTGCCTGGAGATGATGGCGGTATACAAAGCTCTCAGGAGCTTTCTCCCGCACCTCCGAGGCCAGCACGTCCTGGTACGGACAGACAATACGTCTGTCGTAGCGTACATCAACCGCCAGGGAGGACTGAGGTCGCGCTTTCTGTACAAGACAGCACGCCAAGTCCTCCTGTGGACCCAGGGGAAACTGTTGTCCATCAGGGCAATGTATGTCCCGGGGGTCCAAAATCAGGGAGCAGACATCCTGTCGAGGCAGGGGCTGAGGCCCGGGGAGTGGCGACTCCACCCAGAGGTGGTGGAGGCCATATGCAAGAGGTTCGGCCCAGTGGAAGTGGATCTGTTTGCGTCTCGAGAGACGTCCCACTGTCCACTGTGGTTTTCCCTCACGCATCCAGCTCCGCTGGGGCTGGATGCCATGGTGCAGACGTGGCCGAGGCTGCGTCTGTACGCATTTCCCCCGATTGCTCTGCTCCCGGGAGTCCTGGAAAGGGTCCGTCGACAGGGGGTCAGTCTACTTCTGGTAGCACCCCGTTGGCCGACTCGAGTTTGGTTCTCGGATATCATAGCTCTGCTAGCAGGTCAGCCGTGGGAGATTCCTCTGAGGAGGGATCTCCTATCTCAGGCGGCGGGTACGATATTTTACCCCCGCCCGGAGATTTGGAACCTGTGGGTCTGGCCCCTGAGGGGACCAGGTTCATAGAGGCTGGCCTATCGGCAGACGTGATAGAGACCTTACTCAGCTCCAGGGCTCCGTCTACGAGGAGACTGTACAGCCTCAAGTGGAATGTATTTTCCACTTGGTGCAGAGAACGTGAGGTGGACCCAGTTAACTGCCCAGTGGCTTCAGTGCTGGAGTTCCTCCAAGATCGTTTCTCTGCAGGGCTTACCCCGTCCACACTCAAGGTGTACGTGGCTGCCATTGCGGCTTTCCACACTCCTTTGGGTGATGGGCCTCTGGGTAGGCACCAGCTGGTTGTACAATTCCTCCGTGGGGCTCGGAGGATGAGGCCTGCGGCTCGGTCCAGAGTTCCAACCTGGGACCTGGCAGTGGTTCTCGAAGGATTGGCTGAGGCCCCCTTCGAACCATTGGAGTCGGCTGGACCGAAGGATCTGACCCTTAAGGTGGCTTTTCTCCTTGCCATTACCTCTCTCAGGAGAGTGGGAGATCTCCAGGCCTTGGCGGTAACGCCAACCTGCCTGGAGTTTGCCCCGGGAGGAGTAAAGGCCATCTTACACCCTAGGCCGGGCTACGTGCCTAAGGTGCCATCAAGGGTGGTCAGGTCATTGGTCCTGCAGGCATTTCATCCTCCGCCTCATGTGACGGCGGAAGAAGGGAGGCTTCACCTACTCTGCCCGGTTAGGGCTCTAAGAGTTTATCTGGCGAAGTCTGCACAGTGGAGGAGATCACAACAACTGTTGGTGTGTTTTGGCTCACCTAAGAAGGGATTGCCTGCGTCTACTCAGACAATCAGTAATTGGATTGTCCAGGCGATTACCATGGCCTATCAGGTGCGCAGTTTGCCTTCACCTGTGGCTGTGAGGGCTCATTCCACCAGAGGCATGGCCTCTTCGGTGGCCCTTCTTTCTGGGGTCCCCTTGCAGGATATCTGCGAGGCGGCCGGGTGGGCTACCCCACACACTTTTATCAGGTTTTATAGCCTGGATCTCCCTACGACGCCTGGTGCGAGGGTGCTCCAGTCCTAGCTGTGCCCGGTTTCCGGCTTCACACTAGGGCAGGCGCTACCCTTCGGTGTGGCCTAGTGGGTACTCGTTCCCCAAAGCGTCGTCCCGATGCAGTGCGAGTTCCCTCGAAAGGGAACTGCTCGGGTTATGTATATAACCCTTGTTCCCTGAGAAGGGGAACGAGCACTGCATCCCGACGCCACACCTTGGCGCGCCTGGAGCGCATGCTTCAGAGCAATTACTACCGCCATTACGCTCCAGCAACCCTTTTATACTTCCGGGTATGCCGTCACGATGACGTCATCACGCACGCCAATCGGATTGGCCTAGTTGGCATTCTGGTTTCAGATTCGCTGATGCTAAGGGAGCATCCCCAAAGCGTCGTCCCGATGCAGTGCTCGTTCCCCTTCTCAGGGAACAAGGGTTATATACATAACCCGAGCAGTTTTGGGCAGCCAAGAAGTGACACTTGTGCGAAATGTGACGCCCTGTTCTCAAAATTAACAGCTGCTACAACAGATGGAGAAAGGTTGAAGATCGCAGCCGAGAGTGAGCTTCACCACCGGAAAGCTGAAAAAGCGTACACCCAGTTGCAGGCTGACACAGATTGGGCCAAAGCCAATGATGACTGCCATGTCATTTGTATCGACATGCAGGGGGTAGTGTTCACGCCAAACCTGACACACTCCAACGTGTACTATCAACGGCAGCTGGCCAACTACAACCTCTGTATCCAGGAGATGGGCACTGACGATCCTCCTACAATGTGCCTCTGGCATGAGGGCATCGCTCACAGAGGTTCCATCGTGGTGGCAAGCTGTCTTTTGAAGTGGGCAGAAACATCTTTCGCTCCCCTAGTCCAGGCAAAGGAACGGAAGCTCATCATCTATAGTGACCGATGCTGTGGGCAGAACAACAACTGGCGAGTCCTAAACCTCATGGCCCTGCTCGTATCTAGAAGGTACTTCAGTAAGATAGAGCAGAATTTCATGGTGTCTGGTCACTCCTTCCTTCCCTGTGACCGTTCATTTGCCACGCTGGACAAGAGGCGTAAGGTGTCCACACTCCACACCCCCAGCAATGTTGCCGAGATGATCCGTGGAGCCAGGCAGCAGCATCCATTTAAAGTAACTGAGATGAAATGTGCGGACTTCAGGCAGCTTCCTGATGCAACATTAAAGCGTCCACCTGGCCTCCTAATCACATCCATGATGTGGTTGAAAGTGACAGGTAAAAAACCGAAGAACTAAACTAAAACTAAACTGGTTTTCTGAGATTAACAGTGTTAGGGATATGTGCGTGAAGGAAGAATCTTTATTGAATTTCTTGTTGAATCATGATTTCAGCTGCTGATCCATGGTGTGTCCACACAAAAGGGAGCCACAGCCTTTACGAGGGATGGAAGACCTGGCTGATCACCAAACAGAGGAAGAATCAACCACCTCCAGCTCCCTTGTTCTCCACCACGTATGCTCGTGCTTACGAGGACCCTCTGCCCGTCAAGAAGGAGAAGCACCGTGACCTTATGAAAATGCTAGCCTACATGCCAGCGGAGGCCCAAGCATTTTATGGGACATTAGAATGTGAAGAGTAGCCTGGTATGTGTAGGTCATGTGCAGGGTAAGGTGGGGTATATTGTGTTTATTGTGTAAAAGTAATCATAAAAGTAGTTGTAGCTTATCTTGTATGCCTTATCTTATGTTGTATAATAGTAATATATAGGTATTTATTTATTTAGTAAATGAATGAATGGGGTGATTATTTATGAAATGTATTATAAAAGTTAAAGGAACAAAAAAGGAAGATGTATATGTAAACTAGCATATGGAACTATAGCATGGAATGATGATGATGTATGTATTGTAAATATGTATTGTTTACTGTTATTACTGTTGTTTATTGTTTGTATGTATTGTTTATTGTATGTACGGTTTATTGTTTGTACTGATGTTTATTTTTTGTACTATAAGTAGGCCTATGTATTGTTCATTGTTCGTACCGTATTGTCCGTGTTTTTGTTCTGTGATTTACGTTGGCAAAAAAATAAAAGAAATTGAAAGAAAGAAATGCTTAATATTTTCTTTAAGGTTCTGTTACTGTATTAAAACTAAGATAAAGCAATCAAATCTCCAGTGGCTTAAAATGATAGGATGAATTGGACTTATACTGTTATTCCACATTAACTGGACATATACTGTTCTTCCACATTCCAGAAATGTAAATTTTTATTTTTAATATTGATACTAAAAAATATTATCTCATTAGAATTGGGAAGCTTTTGTTGTCTATCTTCAAGTAAAAAAAAAAAAAATACATATAATATTCAGAATCCAAATAAAAAAAATGTATTATTCAAAATTTGCAAATATGGACTTATATGGTTCTTTGTCTCAAGCCCTCATATATAGGGCTGTCAAAAAATTAATCGCGATTAATCGCATCCAAAATAAAAAGTTTGTGTTTACATAATATTTGTGTGTGTACTCTGTTAATTATTATTTATATATGAAGAGTTCGGTTGCAAAACACGATAAACGCCATTTTTTGACATTTGGGTTTTATTATTGGAAATCACTGTTTAGATGTACCTTAATCTATGTGTGAATTGCTGCCATTAATAAGATTTAAAAATGTACATTTTAAGCCTACTACAAAATATTTTTTCACAAAACGCGATATCCGCCAGCCCAGTTTCTTTACAAAGTGCGATATAGAACGTTCTGCTGCGCAAGCTCAGGATATCACGCGAGGAGAGAGTCACCGCCGGTGAAGTGCTCCGAGTTTGCTCAGTGATTTAACGATAATATCAAAAAAAAAAACATATTTTTAAAAAGAGGATTCAATAGGCTAACTAAACGTTTACCATTTAATTGTTTATACTGTAGGCGAGCTGTCAGTCACGTAGGCTAAGTCACTGATCAACAGCTATCTGTCAGTCAGAGAATCAAAGCTTCAGAGTCAAGCTAACGTTATGGATTTCTATGACGGATTGGAGCCGGTCATTCCAGCTGCTGTTGGGAGAAAGAGGAAGGCATCTAAAGAAAATCATCAAAGGGAGAAGACAAACGGGCAAGGCATTCAGGGGAGGGAAAACATTCAAAGATGAATTGTGGTCATCTTGCGACTGCGAGTAATGTTGGTCTGTGTCATGCCGACAAACTGTCAGATGAAGATGTAGCCTTCAACTTCACAAAAATGTATAAAAACGCTACAAAAGTGGACCAGGATAACATTGATTCACTAGCTTTTCTTAATGGTATTACAGTAGTAGAATATAGCCTAAGGTGGATATATAGCGTTTTGCAACAAAAAAAAAAAATGTTATGTTGTGTATGTTCTGGCCAAAACTAACTTGGAATCTTATTATTATTAATCAATCTTTGTATATACTATTCCATATATTTATGATGTATTGTTTTTTTTAACCAATTTAAGATGTTTGACAATGTTAAGATAAATATGTTGCATTTTGGCATGGTTTTTGACTTATTTATGAACTATTTATGGACATAAAATTAAATAAAAAATATCCTGGATTTGAAAAATATTGTGTCCCTGGCCTTCACTGAGCTCAAGTAATAGTTTAATGTACAAAAAATTGTGAATGAACTTGACTGTTGATGTCTTAAATAATAATGTCAAATAACCAACATTTCTCAAAATGGATATATCTCATTTTGCAACGAAACTCTTCACATAAATACACACACAAGCATGTATATATTTAAGAAAAAAATATTATATTTATATATAAAACATTTATATTTATATATATTATAGATTATATAAATGTATATAGAGTATATACATGCAAATATTTCTTAAATATATACTTGAATGTGTGTGTATTTATATATAAATAATAATTAACAGAGTACACACACATATATTATGTAAACACAAACCTTTATTTTGGATGCGGTTAATCACGATTAATCTTTTGACAGCCCTAATATATATATATATATATATATATATATATATATATATATATATATATATATATATATATAATATAATATATATATATATATATATATATATATATATATATATATAGGTAGAGCTCAGAAAAACTAATTTCTGTAATGAAACAAGGAAGACGGGTTTGTGTAGGGAAAAGGGTGGCAGGGAGAGGGCGGATGCGTGGAGGAAGACAAAGAAGACAAAGAGCTGTTATTTCAGATGAAATAAGGGCTACACTTATAGACCATGTCGTGAACCACGGTCTCTCATTGAGAGAGGCAGGGTTAAGGGTGCAAAGCAGAAGTTGAACCATTTCATCTTTAATGCAGCAAGAAAGAAAACGAAAAGAGGGAGATCTTTAAGTTCTGTAGGCAGTTATCAAATAGCAGCAATTTAGCAAACTGTTGCTTGCCTCCAGTTCATGTTGTAAAATGGATAATCTAAGACGTTCAAACCACCGTGTTTAGCCTATCATTGCCCTATTTTATTCATTTAACTTTGAACATTAATTTACTTGTTTTACTTTCACAAATAATTTTATTTACTATTATTTAATATTTACTTAATTTTATTATCATGGGAAAAATGTGAACCGTTGTCCATCATTTGACAAAAGAAAAGAATGACAAAATGTCACGGCGCAATATAGATTTTTTTTATTTTCATTTTAAATCATGAAGGCGAGTCAGTGGATATCACGCAAAAACGCAATGTGCGCGAAAGTCGGTGAAAGTGAAAGTAAAATTTGACGAGCTTTCGGCGCATATTCTCACAGAGACAAGATACATCTTCTTTAACATATGCTGATAATGTAGCCTATAACTGTCTAAATTTATATTCTTAATATTTCTCTTGTGGCCCATATTGTGAAACAAATTAGAAGAGAAGTAAAGGCCCATTTCGTGTTAAACAAGTTGTTTTTGAAATAAAGCTGCTCTTACTTTGTGATAATAATACTGATATCATTGCAGTGTTCTGACATATTATAGACTGATAATCATTTTAATTATAGGCCTATAATTCCTTGTTAATTGGACAAAATGTATTTAAATAATGAAGAGTAAGCTAATATATCTATTCTTTTATTGTGCAGAGTATCAGTTATGCATTGATGCGTTATAAAATTAGCGCGGGGGCAAATTAAATGTAATATCAATTTAATAATAAAAGTAGGCCTACCCTAATAATAATGTTCATTTATATACATAAATTGTAAATGCTAAATGCTCTTGATATCGATAGCTGATGCATTTTATAGGCTATCTCTCTTTTATAGGATTCTTCGCGCATATTTCACTCGTACAGTGTGAGCAGACAAGTCACGCTCGATGATCGGACCGCACAGTGTAAGCACATAAATCGTGAGCTTTGGCTTTACATCGCATGCGATCTACTCGTACATTGTGAGTAGGTAACCTTGCTGAAATCGCACAGAAATCGCACAGTGTATGCCCAGCTTAATGCAAATTTTCCATCATACAAACAGGTGAGAGTTACATCCTTAAAGTAAACGAAAACATTACAGGAATTTATTTTGTATTGCAATTATAGAATATTTATACAGATATACATAACAGTAAGTTTGACTGTTAAATATATTTTTACAACAGGACCCAAAGGCTGCCCCCAACAGGAGGAAAAGAAACCATATGGTTGTTGTCAACAATGCAATAAAACTGCGGAGATTCAAGATAGAGTACTGGCTGATAATGATATATTTGAAAATGTTAATTCTGTCAGCACAACAACTATTGCTCGAGTCCTACAGAAACACCAAGTTACAATGAAACAGTTATACACAGTACAGTTCGAGAGAAACAGTGAACGGGTAAAAGAGCAAAAATACCAATATGTCCAGGTAAGACATCTGAGGTTACAGGTTACACAGCTATAAAAAATATTTACAGTAAAAAAGTTTTTTTAGCATTACTATAGTAAAACTGTGCACTTACTGTTTTTCAGAGAGTAATGGAGGTGGAAGCACTGGAAACACCACATTCATTTGTATTTATCGATGAAGCTGGATTTAACCTTGCCAAAACACGGCGCAGAGGAAGGAATGTTATAGGTCAAAGGGCCACTGTGGAGGTTCCAGGCCAAAGGGGGGGAAATATCGCCATGTGTGCTGCAATGGCCAATGATGGTTTGCTTCTCAACACACGGCTCATTGGCTCATACAACACAGAAAGGCTTATAGCTTTCCTAGAACAGCTCTATGCTCAGCTAGTGCCAGCAAAAGGGGGAGCCAGTAAGAAACCCCCAAGTTTTTGTCATAGTTTGCGATAATGTTGCTTTTCACCACTCTGCAGCTGTCATAGATTGGTTTGCAGCATATTTATGGTTTTTATGGTTTATGATTTATGGTTTTGTACCTGCCTGCATATTCACCCTTCCTCAACTCAATAGAGGAGTTTTTCTCTGCCTGGAGGTGGAAAGTGTTTGATCAACACCCACATGACCAAATGTCTCTTTTGGAAGCCATGCGTGCCGGATGTGAGGACACGAGTCCAGAGGACTGCCAGGGATGGATAAGGCACTACAGAAGGTTCTTCCCCAGGTGCATGGCAAGGGAGAACATTAGATGTGATGTTGATGAAAGCCTGTGGCCTGATGCTAGAGAGAGGCAGGATTAGCCCCTTAATTATTTGTTCGAATTACAGTATGTACTTTTAGTTTCTACCTTTTTTTTTCTCATTACTGTAATTCCGTAAATTACTACAGACCATGGGCGTCGGAACCATTGTATGTGGGTGGGACAAGACCGACTGAAGACCCATTGAAACAAACTGCTAATTTTCATTTACCTTAAAGAATTATGTTCTAAAAGAAATTATAAATCATGTGATAGAATGTCACTGTGTTCTTTGAAGAAAATATTACTTTGTATGAAGTCACTGAAATTGTTCAAACTGTAAAGATGAAAAGTTTGTATTTTCTGTATTGGTGTTTGATGCTAGTGTTTTTACTCTCAGTGTGTTCTGTGTGACTGTGTGTGTTATCTCAGTGAGGGTTGTGCATAGTGTTTGGCTACACTGAGCCGGTTTTGAGCCATGTGTTAAGAGTTGTGTTGCTTGGAATGAGTTTTGCAGGTGATGTGAACTGTTTAGCTCAGGTGACTGATGGTAGTGCAGACTGTAGTTAGACTTTTGCACATGTAGCTCCAGTTGTGCTAGCTGTCGTTTAGCAATCGAAAAAAATTGTAAAGTCGGCAATAGTTCCTTCCTCGCGGAATCATATTTTGTTCATGAGTGATGAGGCTTCGCGGAACAATCGTCACGTGCTTCCTGCTAGACCAATAGGGTGGCTGCTTTTTGGAACGACGTTTAAACATGATTCCAAGATGTCGTCAATATCGAGTAGCGAAGAAGATGAAATTACGGCCAAACCTCCTTTAAAACTCTGTAAAAAGGATTGTAAATAATGTAGTGCTGGGCATCGATTAAAAAAAATTAACTAATTAATCGCACTTTTTTCTGTAATTAATCGCAATTAATCGCAAGTTTTTAATATTTTATGTTTTTAATATTTTGATATTGTAATAATTTCAGTTACTCTCCAAATTAATGTATAAACAATTTAAAGACAGCTTATTTTAAATATGTGTTGTATTGTCATATTTTTTATGAATGAAGGCCAGTATCACTGATACTAAAGTGTCTATGAAACATTAATGACGTTGCATTACAGTATAACTGAAAGCTCCCAATTTCAACATTTATTAGGCTTTAAAAAAACAACTTTTAATTTAAGTGAACTTAAAACAATCTTTACATAAACCCAAAATAATAAATGTTATATTTACCCATGGCCTTCCCTGATATACATATACAGAAATGTAATAGTTATCTTTCTTAACTGCATAAATAATAAATTAAATATAGATGAATCATCATTAAAGCTAAAATTTTCTCTGTTCCCGTTGTTCTGTGATGAACATTAATGACAGGCACCATCAGTGCTCCTGTCACTTTAAGAACAGCCGCGGTTCTCACGCGCTGTCCCGCGCATCTCATTTCCTCACAACTCTTTAAGTTCATTTAAGACGTTATTTAACTAATTTAAGACTCCTAATATGAGAATACTCAAAATCCTCTGTGTTATTGTTTGTTCAAGAGCAAAAGAGAACTCGATGTGAGCAGGAAACTGACGCGAGTCTATCTATGCGTCGAGTGTGTGTGTGTGTGTGTGTGTGTGTCCCTTGATTAGCTGACACGAGACACATCCACACAGACAGGACACTGACACACACACACACACACACACACACACAAACACACAGGACTTTGGCATACAGCGTGTTTGCTTGTGTCTTGTCACGCTTGGAAGCATTTACATGAATAAGAGCGTGATGATCATGTAACGCTAAGCATGGGATAGCTCCATGGGATAAAATGGATATAAAAACGGACGCTGCGTTAATTGCGTTAAATATTTTAATTGCGTTAAGCTGAAAAAATTAATCGCCCGCGTTAACGCGTTAATTTGTCCAGCCCTAAAATAATGTTATATGCATCTCACATCCATAAAGAAAAAAGAAACAAAGGATTTTTCATGCACACGTTGGAATACATTCAGAAACAGCGTAAAACGGTGGCTTGGCTTGCAGGGTGAGAATCAGAGAATAGCAGAAACGTCTCAGGTTACGTATTGTAGCAACAATGAGTTTTGGGGAATAATTAATTCAAATGGTATGAATATTCATGAGTCTATGAATATTATTTGCTTGTTGTACAGACAAAATTTACGTATAACGGAACCTTTAATCATTTAAAAGTAACCTTTATCCAAATTGATTTCTTCATCAATTATCAATCTTACAAACCTTAAGAAACATTGATCTGTTTGATCAGGACAAATAATATCTCTTATGTTTGTACCATTTGTATCACTGAAGGAGTAATACAAGAAAATCAAGATTAAATGGGTAGCTAAAATCTTACGTCTCATTGACTTTGATATCTGTGAGCAAAACAATACGGATTCAATTTAATTCAATCATTGGGTTCTCTTACGAGAGGTTCTCTCGTATTGCGTAAGTTCCTTACGCTACGGGAAAGTATTCTTTCTTCGAGATTTCTGAAAAACCCAAAATTATCCTTAATTTTGTAACATTGTCAACGCAGTGCGGCAGCCTGGCAGACCATAGCAGGCTATTCCAGCGTGCTATTGGCTGCTCTGCTGGCAACTGCAGCAGCCTATCGGTGAGCCCGCGTGACGTGGCGACCAATGAGGGCGCTTCGCGCCCACCTGGCTTCATTTGCCTACAGGTGGGGCGTGGCCACGTGTATATAAGCAGGGCTCACGGGCTGCATATTCGATTTTCTTTTCTTCAGCGAAGCCCTTCGCATCGCTGGATCTGGAACCCGCCGCCGTGACCGCGCAGACAAGCAAGCAGAGGACAGCGCCTGAGGAAGCCGGCAGCATCGCGCCACCTTCAGCCTTCCGTGCCTGCTCTGCTATCCGGCAGCCCCATATCCTTTTACGCTCAAAGTGTTGTCGCCGCTGCGTCACACTTTTCACAAAAAGAGCCGAGCGTTGATACAAATGTCTCGTTCCACCTGCGGCTCGTGTCACGCGCAGCTCAGCTCCGGGGACCGCCATGTGATCTGCGCTCTCTGCCTGGGCCGTGATCACGCCGCCGCCGCACTCCACGCTGGCGGATGCCAAGAGTGCGAAGAACTGACGATGTCGACCCTGCGGGCTCGACTCGTCCTGTTCGAAGATGATATCCCTCCAGTCCCTGCCACGCCGCGCAAGAAGAAGCGCCGCTCGCAGCGGACTCCGGAGCTCGCAGAGAGAAGCTCGCCGGAACCTTTCCCGCCCGCTTCACTCTCGCCTTCCCCGCCCCCACCCCAGGCCGCCATTTCTGTTGCCGCCTCCGGGGATGAGGCGGATGCGGCCGCGGAACGCGCCGACAGCTGCTCCATCATGGCTTCCGACAGCGAGGACTGGTCTTCCGCGTCCTCTTCAGTCCGGGGCTCCGGACGCTCTCGAGCGGGTGAGGACGCCGAACTCTTGCGCCTTCTCACCCGGGCTGTCGAGCAGCTAGGCCTCGAATGGGCCCCGCCCAAGGTGGCAGCGCCGAACCGACTTGACGGATGCTTCCTAAACAGTCGCCGCCGTGCGCCCACCTCCAGGACTGCACCCTTTTTGCCGGAGCTTCACGAGGAGCTCGCAAAGTCCTGGAATGCGCCATTCTCCGCGAGGGTCTCGTCTCAGGCTTCTTCGACGCTCTCACAAGTTGACGGCGCGGCCGAGAAAGGCTACAACGCTATCCCTCCGGTGGAAGAGGCGGTCGCAGCGCACCTTTGCCCGCCTTCTGGTTGGCGCTCAAAGGCTGCCCTCCCGTCTAAGGCCTGCAGAGTGACGTCATCGCTGATCGGCCGCGCTTTCGCTGCCTCCGGTCAAGCTGCGTCCGCTCTGCACTCTATGGCCGTGCTGCAAATCCTCCAAGCTAATCTCCTCCGCGACATGGACGAGAAATGCTGTGACGCTGAGTTAATCACGGATTTGCGAAGCGCGACGGATCTCTCCCTTCGCGCCACCAAGACCGCAGCACAGGCCCTCGGACGCTCTATGGCCTCCCTCACGGTAGCTGAGCGCCACCTCTGGCTCACGCTCGCGGACATGCGAGAAACAGAGCGCGCGGCCTTCCTAAACGCCCCGCTCTCTCCGTCTGGGCTTTTCGGACCAGCGGTCAAGGGGATCGTCGACCGTTTCTCCGAAGTGCAGAAA
The DNA here is from genome assembly GCF_949357685.1 of Gobio gobio. Taxonomy (NCBI): domain Eukaryota; kingdom Metazoa; phylum Chordata; class Actinopteri; order Cypriniformes; family Gobionidae; genus Gobio; species Gobio gobio. The sequence continues at coordinate 32,840,942 of NC_137118.1, read as the reverse complement.
ACGACGCAGGCCATGAACCTTTTCCTGCCTCGACGCCCCGGCGCTAGCAATAGCTCCGCTGCTCGCCGTCCTCGTGACCAGCCAGCAACGAGCTCCGCGCAGCGCCCAGCGCGGCCCCCTTCGTCTCAGAGAAGACCGAGCGGCCGCCCCAGATCGCGCTCTTCCAGCCGTGGTAAGCCGCCTCCACCTCGGGGCCCCCGGCCTAGGATCACGCTGAAGCCCGAGCCTCCAAAGTCCTCCTAGCAAGAGGCGAGAAACGACGGTTAAGTCCCGCCGCGGCCGGACCACCGTCAAAACTCTTTTTCCTGTCAGCCCCCACCACTGTGGCTGCTGCAGATGGATTTCACGCAGCCAACGAGCCGGCAAAAATGCCTTCTCGCCTGTCAATAACCGCCGTTTTTACGGCGAACCAGAGAAATCACAAAAGTTGCATTATTTCTGGTCGCACGGCTCGCGCCGTATGTGTTTCAAATGCAGTAAATGTGCCCACTTTTCTGTGTTCACCCCTGCACACAAGCACTATAAACCCTGTGTCCCCCACTCACATAAAGCGGCCACCGGCCGCTCGAGTGCTAGAGTTAGGTCACGTGTCCGCTTGTTTGCGTCCACGACTAACCACCACACGCGCTGTCACACAGCCACTCTTAACCGGTCATGTTCCACGCGTAAGAGTTGTGCCCGCTCAAACGCGCTCACACATTTTCGCGAACATTATGCCTCAGGCGCCACGCGCCACGCCACACACCATTTATTTTCCGCCCAGGGTGGCCGGAGCGATGAGTGTAGGGCCGCACACAAGCCACTCCCCGCTCGAAGCGGCAGAGATGCAGTGTGTAGGGCGGCCAGCCATCGCGAGCGATCGGCTGGCCCACAGCACAGAGAGCGCGCGCACTGCGCCCGCCCCTCCTATACGGGCCGTCAAACCCGCGAAGCGCGGCGTTTCGAGCCCGGAGGCCGTTCTATCCCGTGTGGCGCACGCGAGAGCGTGGGAAGCCATTCCAGGTGTATCAGAATGGGTGCTGAAAACAGTGAAGCACGGCTACACTCTGCAGTTCGCTCGCCGCCCTCCGCGCTTCTGTGCGCGTACAGAGACGAGAGTGAGCGAGGAAGTAGCACATCTACTTCGAGCAGAAATAGCCACGCTGCTGTGCAAAGGGGCTATAGAACCGGTTCCCCACTCTATGAGCGAGTCAGGCTTTTACAGCCGGTATTTCTCGTGCCAAAAAGGGATGGGTCGCTCAGACCGATTCTGGATCTGAGGCGTCTGAACAAAGCTCTTATGAAAAGATCGTTCAAGATGCTCACGACCAAGCAGATCCTCGCGCATATTCGCCCGAGAGACTGGCTAATCTCCCTAGATTTGAAAGATGCATATTTTCAAATCAAGATAACGCCGCGTCACAGGCCATTCTTACGATTCGCCTTCGACGGCCAGGCTTATCAATACACCGTCCTTCCGTTCGGCCTGTCACTAGCACCCCGTACATTTACGAAGTGCATGGACGCGGCCCTCGCTCCTCTGAGAAATCGAGGGATGCGAGTATTGAACTATCTGGACGATTGGCTCATCCTGGCGCAGTCGGAGGCCGAGCTCCTCGCCCACAGGGCAATGCTGCTCAGCCATCTGGACAGCCTAGGGCTCACGGTCAATTGGACCAAGAGCTCATTAGTGCCCACGCAATCAACCTCATTTCTGGGTTTGAATCTGGACACTGTGGCAATGTCAGCCCGCCTGTCACCCCATCGCGCGCGCCAAGTTCGGCGCATGGCTGCGTACTTTCGGCCAGGCAAAATCGCACCTCTCAAGCTGTTTCAGAGGATGCTGGGACGTATGGCCTCAGCTGCAGCTGTGCTCCAGCTGGGCTTAATGCGCATGCGCCCGCTGCAATGCTGGTTAAACGCCCGAGTGCCTCACAGGGCCTGGGCGTCCGGTGGCTTCAGGATCAGAGTGACTCAGGGCTGCGTGTCAGCCCTAGAGCCCTGGTTAGTAGCCGACTGGTACCAGAGGGGAGTGACGATGGGAGCCATCTCACACCGCAAGGTCATCTCGACGGACGCCTCCACCACGGGTTGGGGCGCCGTTTTCGAGGGCAGATCAGCCTCGGGCCTTTGGTCGAGCGAGGAAAAACTCCTACACATAAACTGTTTGGAGATGATAGCGGTAGAGAACGCGCTCAAGCAGTTTCTCCCGCTTATACGAGGACACCATGTGTTAGTCCGGTCGGACAACACCACAGTGGTGTCCTACGTGAACCGGCAGGGCGGTGTCAGGTCCAGAGGTCTGGGCAATCTGACAGAACGCCTGCTCGTGTGGGCACACAGCTCGCTGCGCTCGTTGAGAGCTGCGCACGTGCCGGGCCACCTCAATGTGGGCCCGGACAAGCTGTCCAGGGGCCTCATTCTCCCAGGAGAATGGTCCCTGCACCCCCAGACAGTCCAGCTGGTATGGCGCCTGTTCGGCAGAGCGGAGCTCGACCTCTTTGCAACAAAAGAGAACGCCCGCTGCCCGACGTTTCTGTCCAAAAGCGAGGATGCGCTGTCCCAAACTTGGCCCAGCCTCCCGCTGTATGCTTTCCCGCCGATCTCCCTATTGCCCCAGGTCATAGCGAAAATCAGGGAAACGCGCCGTCCGGTGCTCCTTATAGCACCGCGCTGGGAGAACCAGATTTGGTACCCAGAGCTGGTGAAGCTGTCGCACTCACCCCCCTGGCCAGTTCCGCTGAGAGCAGACCTTCTCTCTCAAGCAGGAGGCTCAGTTTGGCATCCCCATCCAGAGCGATGGTCTCTGCATGTATGGGTGACCAACGGATACCCGTTGACCTGCCCGAAGGGGTTATGAACACGATTTCACACTCTAGAGCCCCCTCGACGAGGCGTTTATATAGTTCTAAGTGGTCGGTGTTCACTGAGTGGTGTGTTTCCAAGGGATTGGACCCACAGCAATGTGGGGTCCAGCGGGTGCTCTCCTTCCTCCAAGAGCTTTTGAAATTGGGCAGGTCCCCTTCCACGCTCAAAGTGTATGTGGCGGCTATAGCAGCGTTCGCTCAGACGACGCTAGGTAGCACGCTAGGAAGGAACGAGCTCATCGTCCGTTTCCTCAGAGGAGCCAGACGGATGAATCCCCCGCGGCCCCCGTCGGTTCCTATATGGGATCTGGCCTTGGTCCTAGAGGCCCTGAAGGCTCATCCCTTTGAACCGCTCGAGACTGTGGAACCAAGGTTCCTTTCGCTGAAAACCACGTTTCTGATAGCTCTGGCTTCAGTGAAACGCGTGGGGGATCTACACGCGCTCTCAGTGAGCCCGACGTGTATGGAGTTCGGTCCTAATGACTCTAAGGTCATTCTCAGACCGAGGCATGGTTATGTCCCCAAAGCGATCGGCACTCCCTTCAGGGCGCAGATTATCTCCCTCTCGGCTCTGCCAGCATCCGATGAGGGGGACGGTGGCAATTTCCTCTGCCCTGTCAGGGCATTGAGGGTTTATGTCACACGCTCCGCCGCCTTCAGGCGTTCTGAGCAGCTATTTGTTTCGTTTGGTGGGCGCACTAAAGGTCTCGCCTCCTCGAAACAGACCCTGTCCAGGTGGATAGTGGACGCGATTGCAACTGCATACGCTTCCAAACACCTGCAGTGCCCGCTAGGTGTCAGAGCACACTCCACCAGAGGCATGGCCTCTTCGTGGGCTTGGGCCAGAGGGATTTCCATCCACGATATCTGTATGGCGGCAGGCTGGGCCTCCCCGTCTACGTTCGTGAGATTTTACAATCTGGAAGTTCCTGCCTTACAGGCGAAAGTGTTATCAGTTCAATAGGGCCGTTGGTTCTGCCCAGTGATTCTGCGCAGACATAGCTCACATACTGGTAGTAAGTTCGGTACTAGGCTCATGTGAATTTGAAGGAGACCGGCGGTGCCGTTCCCTCATTTACGAGACGAGCTGTTGTGAGTTTGAAGGTGACCGGCGGTGCCGTTACCTCACTCATATAACAAGATATTGTGAATTTGAAGGCGACCGGCGTTGCCGCTCCCTCATTCATGAGACAAGGTGTGGTGAATTTGAAGGAGACCGGCAGGTGCCGTTCCCTCATTCATGGGACAGGGTGTTGTAACCACCCGTCGTAAACCACCCGTCAGTTCGAATGAAGTGTCTGTATATGTGGTGGCCCGTTTTTTTTCTTTACCGGCCACCCTGCCCGAGCAGTGTTATGGTCCCCGGTTCCCTGGGATACATATGCTGTATGCGAGGCGCGCACGGCGTTGACAATATGTTCCCGTAGCGTAAGGAACTTACGCAATACGAGAGAACCTCTCGTAAGAGAACGATACTCGGTTACTTAACGTAACCTCGGTTCTCTCTAGAAGAGGGAACGAGTATTGCGTTCCTTGCCGTGCGCCCCGCTGGCTTTTACGCTTCAGAACTAAGAAAACCGAATATGCAGCCCGTGAGCCCTGCTTATATACACGTGGCCACGCCCCACCTGTAGGCAAATGAAGCCAGGTGGGCGCGAAGCGCCCTCATTGGTCGCCACGTCACGCGGGCTCACCGATAGGCTGCTGCAGTTGCCAGCAGAGCAGCCAATAGCACGCTGGAATAGCCTGCTATGGTCTGCCAGGCTGCCGCACTGCGTTGACAATGTTACAAAATTAAGGATAATTTTGGGTTTTTCAGAAATCTCGAAGAAAGAATACTTTCCCGTAGCGTAAGGAACTTACGCAATACTCGTTCCCTCTTCTAGAGAGAACCGAGGTTACGTTAAGTAACCGAGTATCGTTTTAATAAAACAACTACAGTTTACAAAGCTACGATTCATACAGGGGAAATATGCATATATATGTAGGAGAAAAAAAACAATATGGTACAAACAAGGAAACATGAAATTTAACGAATAATAAAAAGGGAAGAAGAATTAACAGAGAGAGAGAGAGAGAGAGAGAGAGAGAGAGAGAGAGAGAGAGAGAGAGAGAGAGAGACAGAGAGAGACAGAGAGAGAGAGACAGCTTCACAGTCTTTTCGCAAGAGCCCACAAGAAATTCATATAAATTCATAATTCAGACAACCTTTCCCAAGCAGTTTGATTGTGAAATAGAATACTTGCATTACTACGGCTTCTCGTGTAAGTGTCTGAGTTCGAATCGTCGGGGAAGTTCGCTAAGGATTTGCGAGTCCCAGGTGAGTTTCTTTGAAGTTTAGGAAAGTCGCTCCAGAAGTCTGCCGGTTTCTCTCTCCGTGGAGGCCTTCTCTCAGGGTTGGGAAGACCAGGGTTGGTCTTCCCCTCCATGGCGAAATGCCAAGAGGTCCGTTCCTTGTGGTGGCGAGAAATTGCAAAGAGCTGATGGTCGGTTCCAGTTTTTATAGAGGGGAAGGCCGACGCCTTCAACGCTCAACGCTCTTGCGGCTACATGATGTGGTTTGGATCTAATTAGCGTAACACACAGGCCCTTTGTTTAAGCATGATTTGATTAGACAAGTCACGAGGGCTGTGAGGTGTTCAGACTTTGGTCTATCCTGCCACATGACTGATTGAATCATTACTGTTACAGTATGTAACCTCTGTTCCCTGAGAACAGGGAACGAAACGCTGCGTCAGCTGACGCTACGGGGAACTCCTCCAGCGTGACAGGTGTCTGAAGCTACTATCGAATCACATCAATCCTATTGACCGGTGACAGTCCATGACATCATCAATATGCGACCCGGAAGTATATAAGGGCACCGTGCCAACACATACACATCTTCTCGTCTGAAGGGACTGTATGGCAGATAGGCCCTGAAGTATGGCAACGAGACGCAGCGTTTCGTTCCCTGTTCTCAGGGAACAGAGGTTATATACGTAACCTGAGACGTTCCCTTTCGAAAGGGAACTCTCACTGCGTCAGCTGACGCTACGGGGAACGATATACCCATGCCGCCATGCTGAGGGGAGTCTCTGCCTATTGGCAGTGACAACTGTCAACACAAGTAAATTCAACTGAAAAACCTGAGCAACTCCCCCTCAGGTCACACTGGGCTGTCAGCAACAGCATTCCCTATGGTCACAGCCCAAGCTATACACCTAAACGGAACCTTAACGCAACTGCGTGAGGTTCTATCTAGACTGCTCAAAGGCCCGGGACCACTACTTCAACAGATAGGGGTCCCTTTAAGGGAATGTGGCTAGGGGACCCGAAGGAGCCAGTCACTACTCGGGAAACAAGTTAGCCCGAGTGCACCCAGGGAGGCCTGACCTGGTGCCCTAAGTGTTATGGACACTTCGGTTTAGCCAACCCTGTCTGTTCAGAAACAGAGCCTCTGGATGATGCCCCAGAAGCAGGGCCGTGCAGAGAGTTCTTCAGAGGCAGGGGCTCAAATGTAAAAAAGGGGCATATATATATCTATATATCCTTATGCTCATCAAGCCTGCATTTATTTAATCAAAAATACAGAAAAAACAGTATCCTAATATGTTCTTTTTAACTTTGTATTAATCAAAGAATCTTGAAAAGAGTATCACAGTTTCCATCATTGACATTAAATCCTCATATTAGAATGATTTCTGAATGATCATGTGACACTGAAGAGTGGAGTAATGATGCTGAAAATCCAGCTGTGATCACAGGAATAAATTATATTTTAAATTATTTTAAAATAGAAAACCATTATTTTAGTAATATTTCACAATATTGCTGTTTTTTATTAAATAAATGCAGGCTTGATGAACATAAGAGACTTATAATGCTGCATAATATTCAAAAATGGTAAGTTAATATAATAAAGTCCTTTCACGTCACCATTTCTCCAGCCTACACTTCACATAATAGGCCTGTAGGTGCCGGCGGCACTTGGGTTTTGTTAACTTTGATAGTTTCATGAAATAGTAAACGGTGTATCAATATACATAAATACAAGTGAATTTAACACTACTTACCATTAATGCGACTTTTGCTGCTGTGGTTTTGTGCAGGAATTTGTTTGTTGTCAGTTAAAATCCATTTAGTTAGTGATGGAATTTAAAATATGACACAAACCACAGGAAATTTTCAACCGATTTATGAATAAGAACAGAAAATTACCGCTCCACTTTACATCGCCCAATGGAATTTGAACTTGCTTTGCCAGATCACGATTGGTTGGTGTAACATATGACAAACGGGCATTGGTGAATTGTGTAATACTTATATAATATATAGATTTGTAGTTAAATCAACACATTAGCTCTGATTATGGATGAAAAAAAAATATTGGTTTACTTTTTTCCCGTAAGGCCACACACTCTCTGAAAGGACCATATTTGGCTCGAGAGCCGTTTCCGAGCAGTGGAAAATCAACTGTCAATCAAAACGAACGCAACCCATAGCAACGCGTTATGGCAACGCCTCAACAGAAATTGTCCGACTTTTGAGCCGTTCGTTACTATTGTATACATTGTCATGTTATTATAATCACATTTATTTAGTTTTATTGACCACGATATTATCATTGATATTTGTCTGAGAGGGGCACTTTTGATTCATTTTGAAAAAGGGCAGGGGCTCGAGCACCCAAAGCCCCCCCCCTCTGCACGTGCCTGCCCAGACGGCATCCAAACTAAGGGACTGAAAAACTGGCAGTCCTACTTAGCCCGGAACTCAGAGACGGGTTATCCCAGAGAGCAAAACTCAGTGTAGTGCTTTACAACCCTTGCTAGCGAGGGGAGTCTGCCTGCTCAAATCAAGGATCTACCAAGTACTTAAGTTTCAAAGCAGTAGGGAGGCCGGAGAGGCCTACGGACTGATCTAACAGGGAGGCCTCACAAGAGGCCTGCGACCGTCTGACCAGGCTCAGGCGGCTGTGTGCTCATAGACGACCCTCAGTGAGGGGAGCAGCTGAACATGCCTGGCAGGTTACCCCCAGCTTTAGGCTAAGCTACCATAGGTTCTACTCACAGAGAACTGGTAACCGAGAAGTGCCTAAACTTGGAAACTTCGCCTTCAAGGAAGCCCCGTGGGGCCTACTACCTGATAGCAGTTGAAGCTGACTGTCAAAGTAGCTGAAAAACGTAATCTCGTTTTCTCAGGGAGGCCTAATGGAGGCCTACTACCTGACAGTCAAGCTACATCAGCTAGCCAAGTATCCTGACTCGGGAACTCACCCTCAGGGAGGCCTAGTGAGGCCTACTACCTGATAGCAAGCCTTTAAGGAGGCCTGGAATGGCCTACTACCTGATAGCAAGCTATGCTGGCTACCCGAGTATCCTAACTCAGGAACTCGCCCTCAAGGGAGGCCTAGTGAGGCCTACTACCTGATAGCGGGCCAGCAGGGAGGCCCAGTGCGACTTGTGCTAACTGTTTCCCAGGTGACTGGAGCCCAGGAACATGCCCTTAGGGAGGCCTGGTGAGGCCTACTACCTGCCAGCGAAGCATGCTAATAGCTGAGGTCACCTCTAGGGAGGCTCGGTGCGGGCCTACTGTCGGATAGCAACTCATGCTAACTGTTCAAGTGACCACGACCTGGGAGCTCGCCCTCAGGGAGGCCTAATAAGGCCTTCCACCTGATAACCTGCTAGGCCGCATACCCAGATGCCGTACGTCGGTGCTCGCCTTCAGGGAGGCCTGGTCAAGGCCTTCCAACTGACAGCAGGCCTTCAGGGAGGCCTGATGAGGCCTACAACCTGATAGCCGGCAGGCTAGCTGTCCCGATGTGACGAACATCGGTACTTACCTCCAGTGAGGCCTGGTGAGGCCTTCCAACTGATAACGTGCCATATCCAGGAGGCCAGGGGCCTCATTTATAAAACTTTGCGTAGGATTTGCGTCAGAAGTGGCGTACGGATGAAACACAGGACGTGCGTACGCACAGAAATATGCGGATTTATAAAACCGTGCGCACGCACATCCTACGCAGTGTTCCCTTAATAAATCACAATCAATTCTAAATGTAGCGCAGCTTTTGCAGCTTCATGTCACGCCCATAGTTGCCCATAAATAGTCCGTGAAACGCCCACAAGTTAATATTCATCGATTGCGAAATCATGGCAAACACAGAGAGGAAATAAAAAAAACTTAACTTCACTCAATGTGAAGTAGAAGTGATCGTTGGCGAGGTTGAAAAGAGGAGAAAAATTTTGTTTTGGAGGGCACAGTGTGGGCATTACTAATGCCAAAAAGGCACTTGAGTGGGAAAAGGTTGCAGACGGCGTAAATGCTGTAGCCTCACAACCTCGGACCATGGCCGAAATAAAAAAGAAATGGTCGGACATCAAAGTCGAGGCAAAAAAGCGTCTAGTGCTCCATCGCCAGAGTGTGTCCTCGTTTGCGAGCAAGTCTTCTTGCTGTCTGAAGATGCGTTCACTCCGAATCCTTCCATTTGCCACATCTTCTAAGAGCGCAAGATCAGCCATTGTGCGTCATTATGCATTGTGATGGGTAATTTTATTTCCATCCATTTAATTGCATCTGACAAGCTATAGATGTCGGTTATCATCTACGTGGAAATGGGAAATAGTTCAGTGCAAAAGTAATGTCTTGCAGCTTTCTGAATGGTTGAGACATGTCATATGTTATTTTATCAAAAATAAAACTAAAGGTATATGCATGAATACCATGATTCCGTAGCTGATGAAGAAATTTTACTATGAAAACAACTTTCCCCAGTGGACAATTAATACATCTATCTATCTATTTGTCTATCTATATATATATATATATATCTCCCTAATTATCTATCTATCTGTCTATCTATCTAATTGCATCTATATCTGCTCCGCCAGACGGACACATTGACGAGAATATCAGTTTTATACATGAGCTATTTCGTTCTGTTTACCATATTATTTATGAGGATGAATTGCATAACATGCCAATATTATTGCAGAACATATTTCTCTTTTCTTTTTGCAAATATGTGTTAATTTGCATTTCTGTTTGTAATTTTCGTTTGATTTTGTTTGTTTTATACTGCAGATCGATCAAACGGGTGTTCGTGTAGGCTGTTAATTGTAAGACTTGCTT